>NC_047093.1:87354445-87658039 GCF_902459505.1 Geotrypetes seraphini | reverse complement strand
ACAACAGGTCTAGTCTCAAACATTCAAGTTTGACCTGGATTTTTTTCTGCAATGTTCCATTATTACAAAAAATATAACCAAATCATAAGTCCGCCCTAATCCATCCTAAAATACACCTCCAACACACCACTTTGAGATTTAGGGCTCCTTTTACAAAGGTGTGCTAGCGTTTTTAGCGCACGCACAGGATTAGTGCGCACTATAGCCTGCGCTACCTGAAAAGCTACCACCTGCTGAAGAGGAGGCGGTAGTGGCTAGAGCGCGCTAAAATCGCTAGCGTGCCTTTGTAAAAGCAGCCCTTAGATGCACTGCAGAGAAACAGTATAGAAAACCATCTAAAAGTATGTTTCAAAGGGGTCCTTTTACTAAGGCGTGCTAATCGATTTAGCGCGCCTTAGGAAAAGGACCCCAAAGGCCCAAATGATACTTTTAAGTCATTTTTCAGAATGATAGATTGGTTCCATTTAAGCTGTTGGGAAAATTGAATGGTTTGAGTTTAGGGGATTCCATAGTATTGTTAAGAGTTCAATTATTTTTGCGCTTGCATAAGTTCTGAAAATGAATAAAGATTTACACAAAAAAAATATATATATATTTATGAAAAGTGGTGGTTCAATGGGTATCAATGATGAAGAAGATCGTTCTTCCAATGGGTGGGATAATTTGACATAATCCAAGAGCGCAATATATCAGTTGTACAGATTTTTGAAAAATGATAATACTGTATATTTCAATTTTATGAAAGCTTAGGAGTGGGATTTAGGAAAAATAATAATGGATTCTGGGTTGAGAATAATGTTCAGAATGAGGAACAAAGCATCTATTTTTGCTTTTTTATCTGAAAATACTTATAAGATAATGTATTGATCGTATTTGAATCCAGATGAAACAAAAAAAAATGTTATCTCATAATGAATGTTTTGTGTTGAAGATCATTTGAAGGGGCTGGAACATTTTTGCATCTTTGGTGGGAATGTTCTAAAATACTTTTTTTTTTTTGGGGGGGGTTGTCATCTGTAGTTCATGAACTTGATTGTATTCTGGAGTGTTAGTTAATAATGCATCCAAAATTTATTTTATTGAGTTCATTGAGGAAAGTTCTCCATTTCTCCTAACTGTATAACTTCAACTCATTCACATATAAATTCAAGTAGTAGTATTACTGGACCCAGTAATTAACTCCCTTGCTCCTCCTCAAATGTAATATATGCCATCATCTTCCACCACAATTCCTCTGGTATTTACCTAAGAAATTCCTGAAGAGAAAGAATACATGGACGCAAATCTCATATCAGAAATGGCAACATGCAAAAACCAGTAGAACACTTTCTCTGACTTTAAGGTTGCTATACTCCTACAAAGGAACTTCAAAAGTACATTCCTGAAACTGCTAAAGTGAAGCTCATCAAAACAACATCCTAGGCCTAAATACAGACAACAGCTTAATGGCCCACTACAGGTATAAATTAATTTAACTCTTCTCATGCACCACAGTTGTCAGCAATTCCTCTTTGACCTACCCTATACTTTTCAATGCCTTCTCTATACTCAGTAACCTCCTTCCTATCTCCCGAACTACATTTATCCCAGGACAAGCAGGCAGCATATTCTCACATGTGGGTGACGTCATCCACGGAGCCCCGATGCGGACAGCTTTTCAAGCAAACTTGATTGAAGATTTCAAGTTTGCTAGTGCTGCACCACGCATGTGTGTGCCTTCCTGATCCACTAGAGGGCGCATCTCCTCCTCATGGTCTTCAGTTCTTAGTTTTCCGCGGAGCCAGAAAGCCCTGTCTCTCTTCTCTGCGTTCTTCTAAGTGCCTTTCTAGCACCGCGGCTTCTTTATTTTGTTAGGGAGTCACTGTGCGTTTGTTGATTGATCGTGTATTTCTTTGTTTCAAAAAAAAAAATAAAGGACTTTTTATTGGTTCCACCGGCAGGCCCTTCTTGGGCCTCAGGCATGCGGCTAGGCCTCATTTGGCTGCAGCTGTATTTTCTTCTTCCCTGGCCTCTCTCTGGGCTCACCTCGTGTGAGCAGGATGGCTGGGACCCTTTTTCCTTCGTTGGAATCGGACTGAGTAGCTTCGATCCCCAATAAGTTTTCTTTCTTTCTTTCTGTTCTTCTAGCTGCGTTACCTCGGTAATGCCACTGGCTGAGTCTCAGGCATTCCAGGAATCGAGTGCAGTCGTGCCCGCCTCTACGAGACCTTCGAAGCGTGCCTCCTTTCATGGGAATACTCATCTCGAGGTTGCCCTTTATGGAGCGCACTGCTGCACCTTTCTTACCAGTTTCATTGGTACGGTGCCGACTTCTGAACCTCGATGTGCCTCGACGTCGACTGGAGCTTCGTGCCTCGACGTCGGCTGAAGCTTCGTGCCTCGACGTCGACCGGGGCTTGGTGCCTCGACGTCGACCGGGGCTTGGTGCCTCGACGTCGACCGGGGCTTGGTGCCTCGACGTCGACCGGGGCTTGGTGCCTCGACGTCGACCGGGGCTTGGTGCCTCGACGTCGACCGGGGCTTGGTGCCTCGACGTCGACCGGGGCTTGGTGCCTCGAGGTCGACCGGGGCTTGGTGCCTCGAGGTCGACCGGGGCTTGGTTCCTCGAGGTCGACCGGGGCTTGGTGCCTCGAGGTCGACCGGGGCTGGGTGCCTCAATGTCGACTGGGGCTGGGTGCCTCTACGTCGACTGGGGCTGGGTGCCTCTACGTCGACTGGGGCTGGGTGCCTCTACGTCGACTGGGGCTGGGTGCCTCTACGTCGACTGGGGCTGGGTGCCTCTACGTCGACTGGGGCTGGGTGCCTCTACGTCGACTGGGGCTTCGTGCCTCTACGTCGACTGGGGCTTCGTGCCTCGACCTTGACTGGGGTTTCGTGCCTCGACCTCGACTGGGGTTTTGTGCCTCGACGTCGACTCCGGCTTTGTGCCTCGACGTCGTTTGAGGCTTTGTGCCTCGACATCGTTTGAGGCTTTGTGCCTCGACGTCGACTGAGGCTTTGTGCCTCGACGTCGACTGAGGCTTTGTGCCTCGACGTCGACTGAGGCTTTGTGCCTCGACGTCGACTGCGGCTTTGTGCCTCGACGTCGACTGCGGCTTTGTGCCTCGACGTCGACTGCGGCTTTGTGCCTCGACGTCGACTGCGGCTTTGTGCCTCGACGTCGACTGCGGCTTTGTGCCTCGACGTCGACTGCGGCTTTGTGCCTCGACGTCGACTGCGGCTTTGTGCCTCGACGTCGACTGCGGCTTTGTACGTCGACTGCGGCTTGGTGCCTCACCGCCGCCTGAGGCCTTGTGCCTCGACGTAGAATACGGCTTGGTGCCTCGACGTCGTCTACGGCTTTGTGCTTCGACTTTCTGCCTCGACGTCGATTGGGGCTTGGTGTCTCGATGTCGACTGAGGCTGGGTGTCTTGACGTCGATGGATGCTTTGTACCTTCGACGTCGGCTGCGGCCATGTGCTCCGCATCACTTGACGCTTGTGCTTCGACGTCGCCTGAGGCTTGTGCCTCGACGTCGACTGAGGCTGGGGGCCTCATTGTCGGCTGGAGCTCTGTGCCTCGTCGTTGCCGAGGCCTCGTGCCTCGCCATCGACTGGAGCTTTGTGACTTGACGTCGCTTGGGGCTTTGTGCCCTTTGGTTGGCTGTGGCCTTGTGTCTCGATGTCGACTGTGGCTTGGTGCTGCAACGTCGCTGGGGGCTTTATATCTCGGCAGCGGCTGAGGCTTTGGGCCTCGGCGTCGACTGCGGGTTTGCGCCCCGTTATCGACAGGGGCTTAGTGCCTCGACGTCGTCTGGGGCTCTGTGCCTCGGCGTCTCCGGCTCCTGTTCGAAAGGGTTCCCCGCTTTCTCTTCAGTTCATTCCGGGCAGCCGTGACGGACTCTTGTAGTACGGAGTTCGGTTTCCTGGAGGAGACTCTCTCCCTGCTCCGGCTCTATTGCTCCTGCCATGCGTCATCTCGCTTGGCGCAGAGTGTGGCTGAGGATCCGAACCTCCAGGATCGTCTCGCCACTTTTACTTGCGTGAGTTCTGCGCTTCTTGAGGCCTATCTTGCGGTGGCCACTAACCGCCTCTCAGAACGCGACCGGTCCTTCGCTTATCGGGACGCCTTCAGCTGAATCCAGTCTGCCTTGGTGGTTTGGACTCCTTCTCCGGAGGGGCCCTCCGGATACCTTTCTTGTGTTATCTCGGCCTCCTTCGCAGCAGCCGCAATAGCTGCAGCAGCGCCGGGTTATGGTCCAGCCGCCGGCTTCGGCGATTCCTGGCCGTCTTTTTGACTATTCTCGTATAGCCTCCGGGTAGCTCTCCTTCTGGGGATTCCTCCCCTCCCTTCAGGAGGGGTGTCTCCGTGTCTACGCACCGGGAGTATAGCCTCGCTTCTGTCGGTTGGGCATTCCCATCCTCCCATCTGCGTCTGGTCCTGGCCCTTCGTGACCTGCACTAGTTTCTAGTCCGGGAGTGGTTCAGACTCTGCCCGCCCCAGTCTCGGGAGTCCGTCGGGGCGGACCTGGACCCAGTTTGTCTGCGCTCCTTCTTGTCTCGGCCTCAGGGGGAGGCCCTTGTTTGGTTATGCCGGAAGGTGGCCCCTCTGTCCTCAGTCCGCCTCCGGTCTTTTCTGCCTCTGCCTCGGCAGGCCGCCTGTCTGCGCTTGAGTCAGCTGGTGTCTCAGCGGTCTTCGGCCTCGGCCGAGCTGATGCTGATCCTTTTGGGATCATGGGTCTCCACGGTTCATGTCCCGATGTTCGCCTGGTTTCATCTTCGTGTTTCCCGCTGGACCCGAGCACCTCAGTGATGGCAGGATCGGGATCCCGCTTCCCAGCACATTGTGGTGCCTCCCTCCTTGACACGCTTGTTTCGTTGGTGGGCCACCTCTTCGTATCCCCGCATCAGAAGGTTCTGCCGATGGACTCCTCGGCATAGGCTTAGGGGTGCACCTCGACGGCCTTCGGACTCAGGGTCTTTGGTCGAGTGCGGATCGTCGCAGCCGCATCAATCTGCTGGAGCTCCGGGCCATTTATAATGCCGTGGTGGATTTTCGTTATTGGTTACAAGATTGTGGGGTCCTGGTGCGTCCCGACATCCCGGTGGCGATGTATTCTGTGACCAAGCCAGGGTGTACAGGTTCCCTGTTACTTTGCAGGGAAGCCCTTTGTCATTGGCAGGGGGCGTTACACCACTACTTCTTTCTTCGGGCGGTGTATTTCCGGGGCGAGCAGCATTGTCTGGTGGACACGTTGAGTCGCTCTTTTCGGCCGCATGAATGGTCGCTCCATTCTCAGACTCTGCATCATGTGGTTGTTCGGTGGGGAACCCCACAGGTAGTTCTGTTCGCTTCGCCCCTCGCTCACTGGTTGCCTCGATATTGCTCGAGGATGTTCTCCCGGGTTCACATCGAGGTGGATGCTTTCCTTCTCGATTGGATGGGCAGGTTCCTCTATGCGTTCCTTCCCTTTACTCTGATTCTCAGATCTTTGATGCACCTCCTGTCGGGCTGCGCCACCATGATCTTGCTGGCTCCTCTGTGGCCCTGACAGCTGTGGTTCTCCCTGCTCCTTCAGCGTGTCAGGGAGCCTTTGCTTCTACCTATGTTCCCTTCTCTGCTGTCTCAGTGTTGAGGTTTCTGTTGCCTCCCAATCTGCAGTCTCTACACTTATCAGCTTGGTTCCTCGCAACCTGCTTCCCTCCTTCTGTTTCTCTCAGTCGGTGGGGATATTCTCGAGGCTTCTCGAATGGGCTCCACTCGGCAATGCTTTTCCCAGAAATGCTCCTGATTTGCTGCGTGGTGTGCTGAGCACTGCATGGATCCACTCTCTGCCTCCTTGCCTTCAGTGCTAGATTATCTGTTCCACTTGTCTCGGTCTGGTCTCAAATCAACATCTATCTGAGTCCACCTCTTTGCGATTGCTGCCTTTCCTCGGCCGCTGAATGGGAAGCTGCTCTCCGTCCATCCAACGGTTTCCAGCTTTCTGAAGGGTCTCTTCAATGTTCATCCTCCGCTCAAGCCCCCTCCGGTGGTTTGGGATCTTAGGGTGGTCCTGGCTCAATTGGTGAAACCTCCGTTTGAACCCATTGATAACGCTCTTTTGATCTGTTTCACCTGGCGGGTGGTATTCCTGGTTGGTCTCATGTCTGTTCGTAGAGTCCGTGAGCTGCAACCTCTGGTTGCGGACCCGTCTTCTGCTGTTTTTTGTCAGGACACAGTGGTCCTGCGTACTCATTCCAAGTTCTTGCCCAAGAAGGTTTCAGACTTTCATCTCAATCGTTCCATTGTTCTTCCGGTCTTTTTTCCGAAGCCCCACTCTCATCCTGGCGTGGTGGCGCTTCATACGATTGACTGTAAGAGGGCGTTGGCTTTTTATCTTCAACGCACTCAGTCTCATCGGACGGTTCCTCAATTGTTTTTGTCCTTCGGCCCTACTCGGGTGGGACGCCCAGTTTCCCAGCGCACCTCGTCCAACTGGTTGGCTGCTGGTATTTCCTTTTGCTGTGCTAAGGCTGGTCTCGCGCTGCATGGTCGAGTCCCGGGACATAGAGTCCGAGCGATGGCGGCTTCTGTAGCTTTCCTCAGGTCAACGCCTATCGAGGAGATTTGCAAGGCTGCCACTTGGTCTTCGGTTCATTCTTTCACCTCCCACTACTGTCTGGATACTCTGTCCAGGAGCGACGGCCGGTTTGGCCAGTCGGTTTTGTGTAATCTGTTTTCTTGAATTGCCAACTTCCCTCCGTCCCTTTTTGGTTAGCTTGGAGGTCACCCACATGTGAGAATATGCTGCCTGCTTGTCCTGGGATAAAGCACAGTTACTTACCGTAACAGGTGTTATCCAGGGACAGCAGGCAGATATTCTCACAACCCGCCCGCCTCCCCAAGGTTGGGTTCTTTGCTAGCTATTTAAACTGAAGACCATGAGGAGGGGATGCGCCCTCTAGTGGATCAGGAAGGCACACACATGCGTGGTGCAGCACTAGCAAACTTGAAATCTTCAATCAAGTTTGCTTGAAAAGCTGTCCGCATCGGGGCTCCGTGGATGACGTCACCCACATGTGAGAATATCTGCCTGCTGTCCCTGGATAACACCTGTTACGGTAAGTAACTGTGCTTTCTTGCAAATGATTAAGCAGACTCTTTTCCTTAAAAGTTAATTCCTCAACAAATTGGTAGTCTATAAGATACCATCAGTTTTTGTCATATTTACTACTCTCTAAAGGGATATTTTGCTTCATTTAACTGATCTGAAACAAGGCAAAACCAATGCATTCACTAGTTTGATAGCCTGTGATAGCGTGAGCAAGGGTTAGGTGTACAGCCTCCACAGACACAGCAACGAACTGGCTTATTCATTTGACTAGGTGAGGCTGTGGCCCAGAATGCCATCAATTGGGAACACCAAAATACTCAGCCTTACCTGGTCTACAGGTTAAGCCTTTTCTCTCTCCCCCACCCCTCTTTCCTGGTTCAGTCTTTCTCCTTTTCTCTTTCCCCCACCCCTCTCCACGGGTCCTACACTGCTCTTTCATTCCCCTGCAGTCCTGTAACGTTTACATTGGTCACCACCAGTAGCAGTATGACAGTCTACTTTTGGCCAGCCCCTAGGTCTCTTCTCTGCTCTATCCTGCCTCCTCTGATGCAATTTCCTGTGGGTGGGACATTGCAGAGGGAAGGTCTAGGGGCTGGCTTAAGGCAGCCTGTCAGGCTGCTGCTGCCACCAGCAATCAACATCAGCTTTATAAACCCACAGGGGAGTGAGAGAAGTGAGCGAATCAGAGGAGGAGAAAAGAGAGACTGGACTGGGGGGCGAGATGTTGAACCCATTGGGGAAGGGGGGGCACCAGAAGCAGTGCAATGGGGAGGCTACTGCCAAAGTAAGTTGGCTCAGGAAGCCTCTTCCCTTGAGCTGGCCCTGCAGCCGACAACGTAAAAAATAAAACAAAAACTCTTTATTAATGTACTCAAAGAATATATGCTAAAACCTGTCCATTTCACAGGTGTGGTAAATTAATAGTAAAAATAAAACTTTTTTCAAGTCAGTTATGCTCTTCACAGGGAGACTAGCTTATTTCAGTTCCCACAATCCTAGTTTGCACTAGTTTAAATTTAGTATTAAATAAACTCAGACCTGGCTTAGCCTGGCCATAAAGAATCAGGACTTTCTCAAAGTTTCAAGGAAAATCTTTTCCTATCTTAGCCAAACTTCTGATACATTACACAGAGATTGTAAAAATATACACTGATAGGCTGCTCTGGGCTTCCCTAGCTTGTCTCTGTTCGGCGATTTTATCTGCCCTTACTGTAGTGTGCTCTCTACTGAGCACTCGAGCTAGGCCAGTTAAGGTGGCTCTGTGACAAACTGTGGTTAAGGGGCAGGGCAATTTCCTGTATACTCATTATGTAGCCTTGTATCTTTCAAATCTAGCCAGAAATAATGTAAATGCAATTCTATTTTTCCAAGGGAGTAGACATTCAGGACCAATGCCAGATGCTGCTAAATACAATACAAAACAAAAAGATGGAACAAAAGTCTCTGGATGTCACAGAAGTTGTAAAACAATGAAAATTTATTACGTCAAAATTCCAAATATAAAAACAAAAATATAAAATATGTCAGAAGTACATATGATACCAATTGCTCATGTAGATAGCAACATGTGACATACACATGGAAACTTGTATCGGGTACTTGTATTTTATATGTTTTTATATTTGGAATTTTGATGTAATAAATTTTCATTGTTTTACGGCTCCTGTGACATCCAGAGACTTTTGTTCCATCTTTTTGTTTTGGATTCACCAGCATTTTTGGAACATAGGTCCTTTTTCTTTCTTCTTGTTGCTATACAATACAAAATTCCAAACCTAGGCATGATCAATGGGAACAAGTCCCATTACTCACCTATCTTTGTTAGAATCTGATGAAGATACAGTTGATATCCATGGGGGAGGGGGAGAAATAACTTTCTTGAGAATTTCATTCAGGATGGATCTGATAACATTTTTTTAAGCTCTTTTGAGCTGACTATCTTTGCACTCATTTCTTCCAGTTGGAGAGCGCCATCAGTATGACCTGCACAGATGGGAAGTGGAACAAGCAAGTATCCTGTGAGCCTGTAGATTGTGGGATTCCAGATCAGTATCATGTGTACCCTGCAGTGTTTTCCTGTTCTTTTGGTACCACCTTTGGGAAACAGTGCTCCTTCCAGTGTCGATCTCCTGCCCAACTCAGAGGTACAATTGCCTTGAACTGATTTTTTGAAGATACTGTAGGCATGTTGACCTCTACATTTTCTTCAGAGAAGTACACCAAGCATTTATTTATTTCAGATGTTAATTTCCCACTTATTTATTTTTTAGCTGCTTAGACTTATTTAATGTTTCTGTCTTTTGGTGTTGAGGGAAGCCAGGCATTGAAGATAATGACAGCAAAATGTACCTCCTCCAGGGCTTCTTTTTTTTTCTTATTTAAGAAAGGATAAATAGAGCCAAAATTGTAATTACCTTGTCTGGTTCACCTCAACCTGATCTTTTGTTTAACAAGGCCCCAGAGAAGGGCTAAGTCAAAACAAAATTAAACTCCCAGGTCTTCAGGCATTCAAATCCAATCCCAGAATCATTTGTTAACTGTCATATTTTAAGGGGAGCCTTTTTAGAGCAATGGATAATATGTTCTCATACTTAAAACATGTACTTATGCAGCTATTATTTTTACAGTCGTTTGGTTCTCCCAGCATGTAAAAAGTAAAAGAGAAGCCAAAATTGTTTCCAACATCAAATGTTCAGTTACAGATAATGCTACAATAGGGAGCCCTGGATCTTCTTCTATAATACATGTAGAGTTACAGTGCAGCCTATTAAAACCCAGAAATAGAACTGGTGTCGTGTGGATCTAACTTCTGAGAAGAATTCCACGAGCATATAGGGCCAACCCTGTCACTAGGCCAACCAGGGGTCCACCTAGGGCAACAACATTAAGGTGGAGGTGGTGGTGGCGGCATGACAGTAAAGAAATATCTCATCTTTTCTTCCTGCCAATGTCACCTACCTTTTCCTGGCTGCTCCCAAAATACTCAGTGCTGGTGCATGATCTTTCAGTAGAGGCCTATGCTGAAGCATGGCCAGATTCTGCCCTTCCCAATGCATTTCCTGACCAGGGAGAGGGCAGAACATTGCAGCACTTTAGAATGGGCCTCTACTGAAGGTACCGTGCTAGAGCTGAGTACATTTGGAGTGGCTGTGAGGAGAAAGGGCAAGAGAGGCAGCAGAAGGGTAAAGTGAAGTGGGGGCAGTGGCATAGTAAGGGGGAGTGGGGGGGAGGGGGGCCTGCCCCGGTTGCCATCTTTGTGCGGGCGCTAGAGCCTCTCCGCCCCTCTGGCGCACTTCTCAAAATGTTCACCGGTGTGAGCAGCATCATCCACCTGCTGCTCATGCCGGCCTCGCCTCTCTTCTGATGTCATATCCTGGTTCCAAAGTCAGAAGGGAGCCGAGGCCATTATGAGCAGTAAGTGGAAGATGCTGCTCACACCAGCAAACATCTCAAGAGGTATGCGGGAGAGGCATTCAAGTGAGGGGTGGGGGGAGAGTGCACGGTGCGGTGGGATGAACAGGGGGGTGCACAGTAAGGTGATTTCGGGAGCCTCTGCCCTGGGTGCCAACCTCCCTAGCTAGGGCACTGAGTGGGGGTAGGGAAGGAAAGGGAAATGCTCGGACCCTGATGTGAGGCCATTGAGGGGAGGGGAGATACTGGCCATCTAGGGAGTAAAGGGGGGTTGCTGGCCACCTTGAGAGGAGAGAAGATGTTGGACAACAGGGAATTTGGGGGCTAGGGCCTTAAGCTGTCCCCTTAGGGGTGTGAGGGAGCATAGCTAAGTTTCACCTATAGCATCACATACCCATGGTAGACCTTTAAGCACCTGAGTATTACTTTGTAAACGGTTGCTCTGAGATTAAGTGCTTAAGAGCTCAGAGCAACTGTTTACAAAGTAATACTCAGGTGCTTAAAGGGCCATACCATGGGAATGTGATGCTGCCCTCAGGTAACATAAGGGTTTAGACCATCCACAATGAAATCTGTGTGAAATATCAATACATGCATCTTATCTAAAAACTAGATTTATTTATGATTATGTATGTCTTTTATAAGATTATTTGATTATTTTATGCAACACATTTTGAGCCACGGGTTGGAAATTAGGGGTGTGTATTCTGTTTCCTTTATGATCATGTAAAGTGTTTGGGGTCATAAAATAAATTTTGCATGCATAGAAACAAAGTAATAATACAAAAAAAGGAAAATTAAACTTAAAAGAGGGTATGTATACTTGGCAATTCTATAGCTGATGCCTTCTTAGTCCAAATAGATAGCTTTTCTTAAATGTTTTATAGCTTAGAGCAAAACTACCGGTATTTTCATGGCAGTGAAAGCTTTTGTAAATAATAAATGAAAATCCCTAAACTTATTCTTAACTGAATATGCCAAAGGTAGAGAATTGAAGTTCGCTGATTCAGTAAAAATAAAGGCTTTGCAAGAATGTATTTCCAGCAATTCTACTTCATCATTGATTTATTTATTCAAGTTTCAAGTTTATTATAAATTTGATATACCACCCTAGAGCAATATCCTTCACAGCAGTTTACATATATGAATAGCCTTAGATGCAGGTAAACGATAAAGGAGGACAGAAAGAGATGACTGACAAGAGTAGAAATGATATAAACTCCATTAAGTATAGAATAGTAGAGCGAGAAATCAGATAATGGTAGATATTAAGCGCCCACCCTTTGCCCAGATTTTATCACAAATTATTGAATTCCCTCCAAAATGTCCCTTGTGCCTAGAGGATGGAGCCTAAACAGAAATTAAAACCATAATAGCAATAATGGAGAGTTTTGGTGAAGACCACAACCAGTGACAGAAAAATCAGCATGTTCACTGTTCCAAACTGCTGTTTGTTTTACTACTCAACAAATCATCTTCGTCTAAGTCGAAATTGAATCCTAGATTCCCACCTTTGTCCATTGTGATAGGAAGAGATAACCTAATTAGAATGCCAGGCAACGTCTGCAAACTTCATGGTGATCTTCAGACTCAAAAAGAGAACGTACAGTATAGTAGTTTTAGCAGAAGAACCACATTCGTATCATACCATCAAGAATAAAAAAAGCAGACAGAAAAATAATAATAGTAAATACAAAAGGAAAAGAAAAATGGAGAAAAACGGACCTCATACACAGGCAGCCGGGACTACACAGGACCCTAAGCCACCCATATCGTCACTAGCCTGAAAAAAACTCTGTACATATATATTATTTCAGTCTTTCATTTCATTCATTAGAATTCATTAAATTTGTATTTTTCAAAATTCTTGATGGTATGATATGAATGTGATTCTTCTGCTAAAACTATTATACAGTATGTTCTCTTTTTGAGACTGTACCCTTGTACTTTTGATCTTCAGATGGGGCCATAGTTGCACAGTTACCTCTTATTTATCAGAGAATTTTTGAAAGCTTTTGAGCATTTATAGAAATTACCACTCTGGTGACATTCCAGCTTGGTCTTGTTTTCTGTTTGACCAAGTAGTTGTGCTTCACACTCCTTACAGGGGAGGGGGGGAAACAACCCAAAGGAAAACCTTTATGGCTGCCACTTCTTCTGGCAAAAGACGTAAGAAGACTTGAGGCGGTCCAGAGGAGGGCGACGAAAATGATAGGAGGCTTGCGCCAGAAGACGTATGAGGAGAGACTGGAAGCCCTGAATATGTATACCCTAGAGGAAAGGAGAGACAGGGGAGATATGATTCAGACGTTCAAATACTTAAAGGGTATTAACGTAGAACAAAATCTTTTCCAGAGAAAGGAAAATGGTAAAACCAGAGGACATAATTTGAGGTTGAGGGATGGTAGATTCAGGGGCAATGTTAGGAAATTCTATTTTACGGAGAGGGTGGTGGATGCCTGGAATGCGCTCCCGAGAGAGGTGGTGGAGAGTAAAACTGTGGGGCTGAGTTCAAAGAAGCGTGGGATGAACACAGAAGATTTATAATCAGAAAATAATATTAAATATTGAACTAAGGCCAGTTACTGGGCAGACTTGCACGGTCTGTGTCTGTTTATGGCCGTTTGGTGGAGGATGGGCAGGGGAGGGCTTCAATGGCTGGGAGGGTGTAGATGGGCTGGAGTAAGTCTTAACAGAGATTTCGGCAGTTGGAACCCAAGCATAGTACCGGGTAAAGCTTTGGATTCTTGCCCAGAAATAGCTAAGAAGAAAAAAAAAAAAAAATTTAAATTGAATCAGGTTGGGCAGACTGGATGGACCATTCGGGTCTTTATCTGCCGTCATCTACTATGTTACTATGCTTCCATGGACTGTGCTGATATATTCATAAGTCAGGAAACAACAGTCAGATGCTTCCTCCCCCAAGGGGCATCCATAGAAAGAAGCAACAAATATATAAAAAAAACAACCAAACCAGTAGATATGGATCATCATAACAATTGAAAGCTATATGAAAGGCATAGCAAGTTAAAAAAGGGGTTGGATAATTCCCAAAAAGAAAAAGTCCATAAGCCATTATTATGGTGAACTTGGGAAAATCTATCCTTTTCTAGGATAAGCAGCATAAGAACATAAGAACATAAGCAGTGCCTCTGCCGGGTCAGACCACAGGTCCATCCCACCCAGCAGTCCGCCCCCGCGGCGGCCCAACAGGTCATGACCTGCCTTAATCACCAGAAGGGGCCCCCTATTGCCCCCTAGGTTTTCAATCGAAGTCCTATCTTCCCATCAAAGTCCTAACCCTCCGGCCTTGCACCTGCACGACCTGGTGAGCTGTCTATATTTATGCATCACCCCAGCACCTCCCTCAGTACCCCACGATCCCCTTTTCCCTCAGGAATCCGTCCAATCCCTGTTTGAATCCATGTACTGTACTCTGCCGGATCACTTCCTCCGGGAGCGCATTCCATGTGTCCACGACCCTTTGGGTGAAGAAAAACTTCCTTGCATTTGATTTGAACCTATCCCCCTTCAGTTTCTCTGAGTGCCCCCTCGTACCTGTCGTCCCTTTTAGTCTGAAGAACCTGTCCCTGTCCACCCTCTCTATGCCCCTAAGTATTTTGAAGGTCTCTATCATATCTCCCCTGAGCCTCCTCTTTTCCAGAGAGAAGAGCCCCAGTTTATCCAGCCTCTCGGCATATGGGCAGTTTTCCAGCCCTCTTACCAGTTTCGTTGCCCTCCTTTGGACTCTCTCAAGAATTGCCTTGTCCTTCTTGAGGTGCGGCGAACAATATTGAACGCAGTATTCCAGATGTGGGCGCACCATCGCTCGATAAAATGGCATGATGACTTCCCGCGTCCTAGTTGTTATGCCCCTCTTGATGATGCCCAGCATCCTGTTGGCTTTCTTCGAGGCTGCTGCACACTGTGCGGATGGTTTCATGGATGGATCCACTAGCACACCCAAGTCTCTCTCAAGTCCGGTGTCTCCCAGCAATCCCCCCCCATTTTATACTCGAACAACGGGTTCTTTTTCCCTATGTGCATGACCTTGCATTTATCTACGTTAAAGCGCATTTGCCATTTGTTTGCCCAGTCCTCCAGCTTATTGAGGTCCCTTTGCAGTTCCTCACACTCCTCCCTGGTCCTAACTCTGGCGCAGAGTTTGGTATCGTCTGCAAATTTTATAACCTCACACTTTGCCTCGGTTTCCAGGTCATTGATAAATATGTTGAAGAGTAGCGGCCCCAGCACCGATCCCTGTGGCACACCGCTCGTGACTCCCCGCCAGTCAGAATATTGGCCCTTTACTCCGACCCTCTGTAGTCTACCTGATAGCCAGTGCTTGATCCATCTATGTACATCCCCGCCCACCCCGTGGTTCCACAGCTTCCTAAGTAGCCTTTCATGTGGCACCTTGTCAAAGGCCTTTTGAAAATCGAGGTAAATGATGTCTATGGGTTCCCCTTTGTCCACCTGACTGCTTATTCCCTCAAAGAAGTACAGAAGGTTTGTCAGGCACGACCTTCCCTTACAGAATCCGTGCTGGCTTGTCCGCAGTAGGCCATTTTTCTCGATGTGCTCGCAAATGCTGTCCTTGATTATTGCTTCCACCATCTTCCCTATAACTGAAGTCAGGCTCACCGGCCTGTAGTTCCCGGGGTCACCTCTCGATCCCTTCTTAAAGATAGGTGTGACATTCGCCAGTTTCCAGTCCTCTGGTACCTCTCCAGTTGTCAAGGATAGGTTGCAAACATGCTGGATTGCGCCCGCTATTTCCTGTCTTAGTTCCTTTAGAAGCCTTGGGTGGATCCCGTCCGGTCCCGGAGATTTGCCGCTTTTCAACCTGTCAATCTGTTTGAGGACATCCTCCCGACTTACCTCTATATGCCCCAATTTTTCAGCCTGCTCCCCACTCATGAGATCCTCTGAGTCCGGTATATTGGACGTGTCCTCGCTCGTGAAGACCGACGAGAAGAACGTGTTCAACCTCTCAGGTACCTTTTATCCTCCTTAATCACTCCCTTCTTATCCCCATCATCCAATGGCCCCACCTCCTTTCTCACTGGTTTCTTCCCCTTTACGTAACTGAAGAATGCCTTGAAGTTTTTTGCCTCCCTGGCCAGCCCCTGCTCGTATTTCCCTTTTGCTTTTCTAACCTCTCGGTGGCATTCCTTTTGGCATATCCTGTGCTCCTGGTGATTTTCTTCCGTTGGGTCCCTCTTCCATTTCCGGAAGGACACTTTCTTGTCACTGATTGCCCTCTTTACTTCAGGTGTCATCCAAACCGGGTCTTTTGGCCGCTTGTTCTTGCGGCCTTTCCTGAAACTGGGGATGTACAGTTTTTGCGCTTCCTGCAGTATGTCCCTGAGAAGGGTCCAGGCGCTCCCTGCAGTCTCCATCTTAATGCCGTTCCTGAGCCTCCTCCCCACCATTTTCCTCATAGCAACATAGTTCCCTTTCCTGAAGTTGAGCGCAGCAGATGCGGTCCTCCCCACTATGGGTGACCCCCTTTCTAATGTGAATCCGATCACGTTGTGATCACTGTTGCCTAGTGTTCCTCCTACTTCTACCCCTCTTGCAGGCCCCCCTAATCCGTTAAGGATGAGGTCAAGAGTAGCACCCCCTCGCGTCGGTTCCTTGACTAGTTGCTCCATGAAGCAGTCCCTCACAGCTTCTACGAATCCTGCTTCCCTCGTGGAGTTGGAGTGACCCGTACTCCAGTCTATCCCCGGGTAGTTGAAGTCCCCCATCACTGTTACACTTCCAGTCCTGCATTCCTGTCTCAGTTCTGCTTCCAAGTCGTGTCCTATTGTTTCTGACGCACCAGGCGGGCAATAATACAGCCCCAGCTTTATGTCTGCACTCTTCTTTCCCAGCAATTTGACCCATAGCGATTCCAGCTCCTCTGCCTTTGTTGCCGTATCGATCTCAATCGAGTAGATATAGTCCTTTATATACAGCGCTATGCCTCCCCCCTTCTTGTGGGTCCTGTCCCTCCTGTAGAGATTGTACCCTGGCAGCACCACGTCCCATTGATTTTCCTCTGTCCACCAGGTTTCTGTAATTCCTATTATATCCAGGTCCTCCCCCTTGGCCATGACTTCCGGTTCACCCATCTTAGCCATGAGGCTTCTTGCATTTGCGTATAAGCACTGTAGGTCCCGGTATTTGTCCTCCACCTCTGCCTTTACCTGGGCCGCCTTCCCTTGAGTCTCGGGCCGTTTTCCCGCTCCCGGTGCCACCACCTCTGCCTTTACCTGGGCCGCCTTCCCTTGAGTCTCGGGCCGTTTTCCCGCTCCCGGTGCCTCTGCTGTGCCCTCCGCCTTTACCCTTGCAACTCCCTTCCTCCCCATGTCCCTTCCACCCCTCCTCCCCGCTTTTCCCCGGGGAGTACCAGCCCCCTCCCGTGCTATCATCCCCTGAGCCTTGGTTTGTTCCCCCTTGCCTTGTGGCTCCCCTTTGCCCTGTGGCTCCACCTTATTGCCTTCTGTTTGCACCCTGGTGCGATCTCGCCCCCCTGAATCCCCTGTTTTCTCCTTCCCCTTAGGCTTCTCCCAGCAAGTTGTTACCTGGTGTTTCCCTCGCTGTCTGATCACGAGTTCCATCGGTCCCCCGTCGTCCTCCCTGCAGTCAGCCCGTTCAGCATCTTTTCTGGATACTGCTGTCCGAAGCGTCATCAGGTCAGCTGTCGGCTTTCCCCCTCTCCGTAGTTTAAAGCCCTCTCGATCTCCTTCTTAACGTTGGCTGCTAGTATTCTTGTTCCCGCCATGCTCAGATGCAGGCCATCCCGCCTGTAGAGCTTGCTCTTTCCCCAGAAGGACGACCAGTTCCTCACAAAGTGGAAGCCCTCCTCCTTGCACCACCTCCTCAGCCACGCATTCACCTCCTGGAGCTCGGCCTGCCTCCTTGCATCTGCCCTCGGGACCAGCAGGATCTCCGAGAATGCTATCCTCTGTGTCCTCCGTTTCAGCTTCCTTCCCAGGACCCTGAACTGGTCCGTTAGCACAGGCATGCTGAAGTTCCTCCGGCTCACATCATTTGTTCCGACGTGGACAATTACTGCTGTCTCCTCCGTTTCGGCTCCGTCCAGGATCCTCTCGATTCTGTCGGCAATGTCCTTTGTCCTGGCCCCTGGGAGACATGTCACCAGCCGGTCCTCTCGACCTCCGGCAACGTGACTGTCCACCTCCCTCAGGATCGAGTCTCCCACAACAATTGCAATCTTTCCCTTCCTCAAGAGCCTCCTCTGCCTCAGGTCCGTGTCCATGGTGAATCTCGGCGCTCCTCCCTCGGGGTCCTTGGCCTCCTCCACCCTCCTGGCCTCTCCACTGGCCTCTCCACTAGGTCCATCCTCCGGTGGGTCCTGGCTCTCGTCTGGTGACACCTGTCTGAGCTGCTGCTGGTTCTGCTCCTCGACCCTCCTGTAGCTCTCCTCGATGAATCTCTCAAGGTCCCTCACCTGATCTTCAATGAAGCTGTTTCTGTCTGGATCCTCAGACGCCTGGCATGGCTCCTCTGAAGCGTGCTGCCCCTCCAGGTCCTGAACCCTGGCCTGCAATCTCGCAACCTCATACTTCAGGCCTTCCAGCTCTTGGCACCGGCCGCATATGTACTCCCGCCTTCCCGAGGGGAGGTAGTCGTACATATGGCACCCCATGCAGTATACTGGAAAGCTCTGGTGTATTCCGGCTGCCATAAAATCTCTTTTACTCTTTTGATATATTACCAGGTACTTGTGACCTGGATTGGCTACTGCTGGAAGCAGGATACTGAGCTTGATGAACTTTTGGTCTATCCCAGTGTGGCATGGCTTATGATCTTATGTTCTTATAGCAGCAGGACCTTGAACCCCTATCCTTTCAGAGGGGCAATCGTGGTCTGAAGCTTGCCATCAGTCCTTTTTTTCCATGTGCAGGACCCACTAAAACAAAAACAGATCCCTCCAAGTGCATTATTGCTCAAGCTCCTTTCCCAGCCTGAGAGACAAAGGGTGTCACAAACTTGGAACATGTCAACAAGGACTCCAAAAAGTTCTGGGATACCCCCTTACTTCTAAGAGGACATAATCCATCTTGGTTAAGAAGACATTGTCTCCCCTAATTCCCCTCTACAAATGCTCAAGCAGAGCCAGTATGATACTCTTATCATAGACTAGGGCCTAGATCTTCTGCAGAACATACAGTCTTTCAGTGCCCTTCTGCTACACTTGCTGAAAAAACTTTTATACAGTAGAAGAACACAACCGAAGTCATACCTCAAAACTTTCAAATGACTTACATTTCCCCTTGTTAATAACAACTTCAAACACTCTAGTAATCCCTTTTCTATGCTTGTCCTGCAACTTTCCTCTTTCTTTCCTAGGCAGAAAGTCAGCATTGCCTACTATATAAAATGCAGCAACTAAGAAATTTTACTGTTTAATTTCAAAACCCTACAGAACCATATCTACCCTTGTCACAAAGGGTATACTAATAAATATCACACTATACCAGTGTCAAACTTATTTAGTGGTACACGCAGAGTATACTGTATATACTCAAATATAAGCCGACCCAAATATGAACTGAGGTAATCTTTTTTCCCTCAAAAAAGGAGGAAAAAAGGTTGACTCAAATATAATTTGGGGGAGGGGGTTTAATATTCAAGTGCAGTTCTTTGCTTTGCCGTGCCCTGCTAGGCTCTGCACCCTGTTCCCCCTCCCTTACTGCTCTGCCAGGCTCTGCATCCAGCTCCCACACTCACTCCTTCCCCTGCCCTGCCATTCTTTGCACCCAGCCCCCCTCCCTCCCTGCCAGGTTCTGTACCCTTTCCACTCCCCCTCCTCCCAATGCCTTGCAGGCCTCCACCGAGCCTACCGTGAGACCTCATGCTCCAGTGGTGGCTGGGACAGGAAGGATCCCTCTCACCTCCTGTCCCAGCCCAGTTCTAATTATTTTATTGCCCCCACGTACCTTAAGTATCCCTGGTGGTCCAGCGGTGAATCGTGACAGGAGCAACCTTCCTTCGCTCCTGCCCCTGCAGAACCGCTAATCAGCTAGTTGCTCTGCACAGGCAGAGACGAAAGAAGGTCACGCCTGCCCATGCAGAGTCACTAGCTGATTGGCTGCCGTGAACTATGATTCACCACTGGACCACCAGGGATACTTAAGGTACGCGGGGAAGATAAAAATAATTAGAATCGGGCTGGGACAGGAGGCGGGAGGAAATCCTCCTTTACTGGCCAACACTGGACCACCAGAGATATTTAAGGTACACGGGGGAGGTGGGAGGGAGATATAAATAATTAGAATCAGGCTGGGACAGAAGGCGGGAAGAATCCCTCCTGCCCCAGCCACCGCTGTACCACCAGGTCTCATGACAGGCCTGTCAGAGGCCTGAAAACAGTTTTGTGAGGGAGGGGGGGGGCGGGTCAGTGCTGACCAAATGTAAACCATTTTTGGGCCATTTTGTTAGCCCAAAAATCTCAGTTTATGTTTGAATATATAAGGTACTGAACCTCATTCTCTAATTTATAAGATGTAACAAGAATTTCAAGTTCAAGTTTCAAGTTTATTATTTATTTGATATATTGCCTATCATTACATCTAGGTGGTTTACAATAAATTTTTTAAAACATATCTGTTAGAACAGGAGATTTAAAAAAAAGCTGGGTGACGTGTGATACACGCTGTTATATCCCTGCAGATTCAGAAGGCCTAAGCCTCCTCTGATGAAAGGAAACCTTAATTGGTCATCCTTGACTTTTTTATTTTCCCTTAAAAATTTCCTAAACAGGTTATTGAATTTCCTAAGCAGGTCATTGAAAAAAATAGAAATATTTGTATGGCATAGAACCACTTAAGAAACAGTCCTGTTTTATAAAGAGCTATAGATCCTTGAAAATTCCTTAGCAATGCGATCAGAAGTTTGAAAACGGCCGAGGATTTCTGCAAAAAGATTGAACTATTAATATAATACATTTGTACTAAATTGATTGCCAAATAGATCCTCAAATATTGCATCTGACCTTCCATCCATTCAAATAGCTGAGGACTACCTAGATGCATTGCTTCTAATTTCTTAAAATTAAGCTTCAAACCAGACTTTACTCCAAATCTCTCCACTTGTTTATCAAATATTTAGGCCCCTATGAGTGTCGAATCTTTTACTGCAGCGGATGGCGATAAAAAACCCTAAGATAGCATAATAAAAGGGGGCCCTAATGTATTGCCTTTCAGTGATACAACTAGATAATTTTTCTCTCCCTAGTGGGCTTCCAATTTAAGGGGGTCTTTTACTAAGGCGCGCTATCTGATTTAGCGCTCACTAAATGCTAACACGCCCATTATCTACTAAGGACGCGTTAGCATTTAGCGCACGCTAAATCAGATAGCGTGCCGTAGTAAAAAAAAAAAAAAAAAAACCTAAGTTTTTTATACATGGGGCAATGAAAGATTAAGACTTCCTTAGGGTCACAAGGAACCACAGTGGGAATCAAACTTGATTCCTCTGATTCTCAGCCCAGTAACCATTAGGCTAATCCTAAAATGTGAGGTAATGAATAAAGGTGATTAAACAAAAGCAATAGCATTTTGTCAGCAAATTGCAGTTGCATCCTTGTACAAAATCCTGAGTGGTGTCAAAGGAGTACAAGTGGATCAATTTTTAACTCCATCAAAATTTACAAAGATTAGGGGGACACTCGATGAAGTTACAGGGAAATACTTTTTAAAACCAATAGGAGAAAATATTTTTTCACTCAGAGAATAGTTAAGCTCTGGAACATGTTGCCAGAGGTTGTGGAAAGAGTGGTCAGTGTAGCTGGTTTTAAGAAAGGTCTGGACAATTTCCTGGAGGAAAAGTCCATAGTCTGTTATTGAGACAGACATGGGGGGGAAGCCACTGCTTTCCCTGAATCGGAAGCATGGAATGTTGCTACTATTTGGGTTTTTGGCAGGTACTAGTGACCTGGATTAGCCACCGTGAGGACAGGCTACTGGGGTTGGTAGCATGGAATATTGCTACTTTTTTGGTTTTTGTCAAGTACTAGTGAACTGGATTGGCCACTGTGAGGATGGGCTACTGGGCTAGATGGACCATTGTTCTAACCCAGAAAGTCTATTTTTATGTTCTTATGTACAGTATAGTTCAATCAAATAATGCCCAAGATTAAAACTACAAGCATATTCACTTGAACATTGTTCTTATTTCAAAACAGCAAGCCCGCTACACTTTTTTTTTCTCTGCTGCTAGGCTTTGTCGCTGTTTTCCTCTGGCTTGTCTACTTATATTATTAGAAATGACAAATGGTGTAATTTTGAATGGGGAAATGGTAAATTAATTTATTGCAATTATTTGGTTTATCAAAGTCTCAAGGTTATAAATGGTTGCAGTTGAAGCAGGCTATTCAAAAGGGGTTCCCTGACTGGCACATTTTAAAAAATCAGTACAGCTTGCCGGGTCTATGTTTCCAGACAGATTTTCAAGGGCATCAGGCCGCTAAGTGATACAAATTAATATCTGAATATTTGGCGAAAAAAACCTAAAGCAAGCTTAAGAGACATTTGGAGTATAGAAACAAAGCAGCATATTTCTGCTACGCAATGGCCACAGATTTGGGCTTGGAGAATGAGATGTACAGCGTCAGCAGCTATGAGACAAACTTGGTTCTTTTTGTTATATAGAATATTTTGGACCCCTCTTCATTTACAAAAGGTGGATAATTTAAAGTCTAATAGATGCTGGCACTGTCATCTTGAAGTAGGGATACTGGATCATCTGTTATTTTATTGTCTATTGATACTCAATTATTGGAAATTGATTTGGGGTAAAATTAATATGGTATTAGGTATCTCTATGCCATTGTTTTATACGTGGTTTTATTTGGGACATTGTTGAGACCTAGAAGTCCAATTGACACATATAAAAGTAGACTTCTGATTATTACGGGGTTGGCCATGCAACTGATAACTAAGAACTGGAAAAACTATGATAGGTTAAACTTTTCTTTTTGGCGGGAAACACTTTGTTTGTGCTATAGGTATGAAAGAACGAATGCAGAACAATTGGGAACCAATAAAAGGTTTAAAGAAATATGGGGTCCATTGGAAACATTTGCTAAATAGAAGATTGAATTGATTAAATCATTAATTCCTGGATTTTCTTTTATTTCTACACACATCTAGATAGAGAGGGAGGGAAAGGGGAGGGAATAGGGTAATTTGTTTTAGTATATTGTTCAATTACAAGTGCTGTTATATGTTATATCTGAACATATACTTGTTTGCAATTTTTATAAGTTTTGAAAATTAATAAAGATTTATTTTAAAAAAATGACAAATGGTGGCCCCTTTAGGGCCAAAAACAGATATGAACAGATCTATACTAAGTATTCATGAGGCACATTTCAGAGGAATAATAGTGAATAAAACATAGCTATAGCTAGTATACCTATATTGACTATCTTGAAAATGAGGTTTATGTGGGGCTTTCAAGTGCTGGAACTGACTGCATTCTGTGTTTCATGTAACATGCTTGGCTAGGAGCTCTTCTACATAGACAACTTTGTATTGCTATATAAATACATATAAGAAGGCAGACTTAACTAACTAAACACAAATGCAATGAAGATCACCAGACAACTCTAGAATTTGCCAGTAAGATTGCATACATTTTGATAACTGAACTGTGATTATGGTACTCAGATGGTAAGCTTGCTCTGTCATTAACCTGTATCCACTCTCATCACTAGGAAGCAACAATTTGCTCACCTGTATGGAGGATGGCCTCTGGTCTTTCCCTGAAGCCCTTTGTGAGCTGATGTGCTTGGCACCCCCACCTGTTCCAAATGCTGTTCTTCAGACTGCTCGTTGCCGTGGGGATGGGCATAAAGTGGGATCCTTTTGCAAATATAAATGCAAGCCAGGATATCATGTTGCAGGCTCATCCATAAAAGCCAGAAAGTAAGTGAAAACACTACATCAAATTTACAAAGTGACATGTCCTGGAGAGATATATGTCTCGGATATAGAAGGGTGACATGTCTCAGGAAATCATGAAAAGGGTTATATTCTCTAAAGAAATAGAGAGAAACAATGATATTCCAGGGGGACATTGGAAAAGAGTGACATGTCCATCAAATATGTTGGAGAAAAGATGACGTGATTGAAATGAAAGATTTGATGTGTCAGGGAAGCACAAGAATGATATACCCTAGAGCAGTGGTTTTCAACCCAGTTCTCAGTACATACCTAGCCAGTCAAGTTTTCAAGATACCCACAATGAATTTAGATCAGATAGATTTGCATACAATGGAGGTAATGCATGAAAATTTATGTCATATATAAATATAATAACTGGATTGGTACAGCAAAATAAAGCTATAAGTTTGATCGAAATACCTCAGCCCCACCACTCCACCGCAATAATAATCTTTTCTAAAGCGAGAGATTTACGTGGTGCTTCATCATTGGTAAATCGTTTTTAGCGCTGTGGTTGTGTTTAAATTATTTTTTTATATAAGTTTATAAGTTTATAAATTCAATAAATAGAAAGTTGTGAAATACATAAAATTGTATACTTAACGTCTATGCACAGCTAGACCTGGGAGTCCGACCCGACATGTTTCGCACTGGTTGTGCTGTCTCAAGGGTCTCCCTGCATGACAGAATAAAAAAGCTTCTTAGGGCAGTGAGCATGACATTTCTCAACCTCTCACCGTTCCCCATTCAAAATTAAGTAGCAGTGCAACTATCCCCTCTCATCAGGACTCACCAAGGAAGCCGTAGTCATCCGACTCACAAGTGTAGTGTCTGTGAAAGATGGCGGCGGCGTCCTCAGTATCGGTGTAAATAATTTCCTTAATGAGACACCCCCCCCCACACAGAAGTCCATTGGTCCATTCACCCTCCAATCAATGTAATCCAGTCAATCTCAGCATTCAATCCCCGCGGCTCCACAGTGTCTAATGTAAAAATTGTTCTCTGTTCAATCTCATTCAATCTCCGTACATCCTTCTCACCCTCCCTCCCCGTCACTCTCTGCACCACACGCCACCTCAATTGATCCACCCCATGTTTATATTTTAGCCAGTGGGTTACCAAGGGGGCCTGAACAACGTTATTGACAATCCGTGACTTGTGTTCATTAAGTCGAATCTTGATCTTACGGTTAGTTCTACCAATGTAGATCAGCTCACAAGGGCATACAATCGCGTATATTACATCCTCAGATGTACAATCTGTATTTGTGTTTGAATATAAAGATACTGATCTACCTGGAGGTCTCCATACATCCCCTATAATGGTCAAAGAACACCACTGGCACTTCCCACAAGGATTGTGGGATCCTCTCTCCCTCACAGTCTTCTTCTCATATTTTAAAGGGTCACATCTCTGCCCCAGGGTCCTACCTCTAGAGTATGCCACACGAGGGAACTCACTAAGAGATGGATGAATCTGTACTATGTGCCAGTAACAATGCATGTATCCCACCAGCATCTTAGTGGCCTTCGAATAAGGAAGCACACATGTCAGTATGTCTTGGGTGCTCCCCTCAACATCCTCTTGAATACCCAAAAGTAACTCCCTCTGAGCATATCTAGCCCTTAAATGCGCCTGACGTATAGATTTTTCCGGGTAACCCCTCCTGCGGAATCTGTCTGCTAACAGATCCGCCTGTTTTTTATACTCTTCTATAGAGGAACAAACTCTACGAATACGTAAGAACTGCGCTATAGGGAGATTAAATCTTAATTTGAATGGGTGGAAACTGTCGTAATGGAGGATGGTGTTACGGGTCACCGGCTTACGATAAAGGGAAGTCTGGATTTTACCGTCAACAACAGAAATAGCGATATCTAAAAATACCATCTGCGTAGGATGGCATAACATGGTGAATTTTATGTTAACATCAATCGTATTGAGATATTGTATAAATTGATCCAGTTTATCCCTTGTATCGCTCCAGATGAAAAAAACGTCATCAAGAAAGCGGCCCCAAAATACAGTGGAACCAAACCATTGAGATGGGTATATATGGTCCTCTTCAAATTTGGCCATGAAGAGGGCTGCCACCGAGGGGGCCAAAGTCGCCCCCATGGCCACCCCCTGTACCTGTTGGTAAAAATCATGATGGTAACGAAAATAACTTTCTTGAATGACCCACCTAGCTAACTGCACGAGGAAGGTGGTAGAGACACGGTGAGGAGGGACACGGTGATCAAGGGTATCAGCTATAACATTCAATGCCTCTAACTGGGGGATCTGAGTATAGAGGGAAACTACATCCAGCGTAACCATCCATTTTCCTTCCATACTGATTTCATTAGTTTTTAATTTTCGAAGGAAATCAGAAAGGAAATCAGAAGATTTCCTTCGAAAATTAAAAACTAATGAAATCAGTATGGAAGGAAAATGGATGGTTACGCTGGATGTAGTTTCCCTCTATACTCAGATCCCCCAGTTAGAGGCATTGAATGTTATAGCTGATACCCTTGATCACCGTGTCCCTCCTCACCGTGTCTCTACCACCTTCCTCGTGCAGTTAGCTAGGTGGGTCATTCAAGAAAGTTATTTTCGTTACCATCATGATTTTTACCAACAGGTACAGGGGGTGGCCATGGGGGCGACTTTGGCCCCCTCGGTGGCAGCCCTCTTCATGGCCAAATTTGAAGAGGACCATATATACCCATCTCAATGGTTTGGTTCCACTGTATTTTGGGGCCGCTTTCTTGATGACGTTTTTTTCATCTGGAGCGATACAAGGGATAAACTGGATCAATTTATACAATATCTCAATACGATTGATGTTAACATAAAATTCACCATGTTATGCCATCCTACGCAGATGGTATTTTTAGATATCGCTATTTCTGTTGTTGACGGTAAAATCCAGACTTCCCTTTATCGTAAGCCGGTGACCCGTAACACCATCCTCCATTACGACAGTTTCCACCCATTCAAATTAAGATTTAATCTCCCTATAGCGCAGTTCTTACGTATTCGTAGAGTTTGTTCCTCTATAGAAGAGTATAAAAAACAGGCGGATCTGTTAGCAGACAGATTCCGCAGGAGGGGTTACCCGGAAAAATCTATACGTCAGGCGCATTTAAGGGCTAGATATGCTCAGAGGGAGTTACTTTTGGGTATTCAAGAGGATGTTGAGGGGAGCACCCAAGACATACTGACATGTGTGCTTCCTTATTCGAAGGCCACTAAGATGCTGGTGGGATACATGCATTGTTACTGGCACATAGTACAGATTCATCCATCTCTTAGTGAGTTCCCTCGTGTGGCATACTCTAGAGGTAGGACCCTGGGGCAGAGATGTGACCCTTTAAAATATGAGAAGAAGACTGTGAGGGAGAGAGGATCCCACAATCCTTGTGGGAAGTGCCAGTGGTGTTCTTTGACCATTATAGGGGATGTATGGAGACCTCCAGGTAGATCAGTATCTTTATATTCAAACACAAATACAGATTGTACATCTGAGGATGTAATATACGCGATTGTATGCCCTTGTGAGCTGATCTACATTGGTAGAACTAACCGTAAGATCAAGATTCGACTTAATGAACACAAGTCACGGATTGTCAATAACGTTGTTCAGGCCCCCTTGGTAACCCACTGGCTAAAATATAAACATGGGGTGGATCAATTGAGGTGGCGTGTGGTGCAGAGAGTGACGGGGAGGGAGGGTGAGAAGGATGTACGGAGATTGAATGAGATTGAACAGAGAACAATTTTTACATTAGACACTGTGGAGCCGCGGGGATTGAATGCTGAGATTGACTGGATTACATTGATTGGAGGGTGAATGGACCAATGGACTTCTGTGTGGGGGGGGGTGTCTCATTAAGGAAATTATTTACACCGATACTGAGGACGCCGCCGCCATCTTTCACAGACACTACACTTGTGAGTCGGATGACTACGGCTTCCTTGGTGAGTCCTGATGAGAGGGGATAGTTGCACTGCTACTTAATTTTGAATGGGGAACGGTGAGAGGTTGAGAAATGTCATGCTCACTGCCCTAAGAAGCTTTTTTATTCTGTCATGCAGGGAGACCCTTGAGACAGCACAACCAGTGCGAAACATGTCGGGTCGGACTCCCAGGTCTAGCTGTGCATAGACGTTAAGTATACAATTTTATGTATTTCACAACTTTCTATTTATTGAATTTATAAACTTATAAACTTATATAAAAAAATAATTTAAACACAACCACAGCGCTAAAAACGATTTACCAATGATGAAGCACCACGTAAATCTCTCGCTTTAGAAAAGATTATTATTGCGGTGGAGTGGTGGGGCTGAGGTATTTCGATCAAACTTATAGCTTTATTTTGCTGTACCAATCCAGTTATTATATTTATATACGACCTAATAGAGTGGGTTGGATATCAAAATTTATATAAATATACTGGTTTCTAGTAATGAAAATTTATGTCATGCATATTCATTGTGGATATTCAGAAAACCCGTCTGGCTAGGAGTGTCCGGAAGACAGGGTTGAGAACTCCTGCCGTAGAGAAACATGGAACAGAAATGACCCTGGTTACAAAGTTTGTTAGGTATGGGCTAGTGGTCAACGCAATAAGCTGAGAATTAGAGAAGTTTAAAACCTGCTTCCTCCTCTGATTCTCTTTGTGACCGTGAGTACCATATATACTCGAATATAAACCGAGGTAACCTTCCCCCACCCCCCCCAGAAAAAGGTTGACTCAAATTTAAATTGGGCAGTTAATATTCAAGTGCAATGCCTTGCCTTGCCAGGCTCTGCACCCTGTTCCTCCTCCCTCCCTGCTCTGCATCCAGTCCCCTCACTCACTCCCCTGCCAGTCTTTGCACCCATCTTCCTCCTCCCTCCCTGCCCTGACAGGTTCTGTAACCTGTCCCCTCTCCCTCCTGATGCCTTGTAGGCCTCCACTGGGCCTGCAGCAAATCCTCATAGTCAAGCAATGGGCCGGAACAGCAGGTATTCCTCCCATATCCTGTCCCAGTCGATTCTAAGAATCTTTATCTTCTTCCCACCTCCCCTGCGTACCTTTAGAATCCCTGGTGGTTCAGCGGTGAACTGCAGCAGGAGCTACCTTCCTTCACTCCTGCCCATGCAGAGCCACTAGCTGATTGGCCGCCATGGCAGTCAATCAGCTAGTAGCTCTGAATGGGCAGGTGCAAAGGAAGGTCGCTCCTGCCAGGGATTCTAAAGGGAGACGGGGGAGGCAGAAGGGAAGTAAAAAATTCTTAGAACTGACTGGGACACTGGTGGGAGGGATCCCTGCTGTCCCGGCCCACCGCTGGACCACCAGGGATTTCAAAAGTACACCAGGGAGAGGGAGGGAGTTAAAAATTTGTAGAGTTGGTTGGGGCAGCAGGCAGAAGGGATCCCGGCCCACTGCTGGACCACCAGGTCTCACAACAGGCCTGGCAGAGGCCTGCAACAGGTTTGGGAAGGAGGCAAGTCAGCACTGTTCCAAATATAAACCAAAAATCTTGGTTTATATTTGCCCTCTGTTGACTCAAGCATCACCTTAGATCAGTGGTTTCCAACCCTGTACTGGGGACCATCAGCCAGATGGGTTTTCAATATATCCCTAATGAATATGCATGAGAGTGATTTGCATATAATGGAAGTGGCATGTTTGCAAATCTCTTATGCATATTCATTAAGGATATCCTGAAAACCCGACTGGCTGGTGGTCCCCCAGGACAGGATTGGGAACCACTGCCTTAGATTATAAACCCTCTCTATGACCTGCCTACTGTACTTGAATGTAACTTGCCTTGTGTTCTTGATTGGAAAAACGAATAATTAAATCCTAAGTTAAATGTTTTAGAGTATTAATTATGGCAGAGGAATACAGAGTGCTTTAGTTTGATTCTGGAGCTATAGAAATGAGATTGACTCCCATAGGAACAGCTCTGTGTTGAAGCTGTTGTGTGACACCATTCCCTTGAGTGCCAGGAGAGAGAGAAACTGCTGTGAGGGCTGAATTATGCAATGCTCCTCTGGCTATTGATTTAGAGACTCAACCTAATAAATATGCATGAGATAGATTTATACAGTAGAGATAGTACATGCAAATTTATCTCATGCATATTCATTGTGGATATCCTGAAACCCTGACTAGCTAGTTGTGTACTGAGGACTGATTTGGGGACCTCTGGGTTAGAAAGAATCAGCTGCAGGACTGCACATGCTCCTGGTCAGTGAAATTGAATGTTGTAGTAGTTTAGCATTTCATACTTCATGCTGTGTATTGATCTTTATTTTTTGGAAGGAGGACTTTCAAGACTCAGTGCATAGAAGATGGCACATGGCAAGAAGGGGCATGTGAGCCAGTCATATGTGACCCTCCATCTTCCAAGTTTCATGGGCTGTACCAGTGCACCAGTGGGTTCCAGTTCAACAGTGAATGCAAGATCAAGTGTGAGGAAAACAACCGATCTGTGAGTTACTTTTTCTCTGGCCGTTTCTGAATTTTAAAGTGCAACTTCTGTTTCTTTGACTGTTGTACTTAATACTGCACATAAACATTCCCTTTTATCAGAGGACTGAGTGAACTATAAGTAAGTAAGATACAAACCAAAAGTCCATCCTGGAGCAATCAGTCCAAGTCACTAGGAAGTATGTGGGCCGTTCAATTTATCTACCTGAGTATCAAGCTTGTTAAAATAAGTCTGTGCATGTTGTGACATATCTCGAGGTTACTCATGCACAGCTCCAGCTCAATGGGAGTCTAACATTGTAAGAGACAAGATGTCAGGAGAATCCTTGTGCGAATCAAGTTAAAAAAAACGGCTAGATTTGGAGCATCGTTCAGTGATAATCTTTCTCACAAAAGAAGGGAAAAAGCCAAAAGAGATCCATGACTGCAGCATATGATGAGTCTGCCCCATAATCCTACAAAATAAAATTTTGGAGCAAGCTGTTTAAGTGGGGTAGAGAATCCATTGAAGATGGCCTGTGGAAGCAACTTCCACAGAAATGTGCAAGAAATTTGAGGATTTAATTTTTTTCAGACAGACTGGGATATTTTATAGTAGCTTCACTCAAAGATTGCTGACATTGATTTCATTGTTCGGAAGTAAGAGAAAGACAACATAAAAGAAGAATATATAAGGGATTATAAAGATGTCCTTTAGCTAATAAGAGTTCAGGGTAAGGAAAAGGATTAGGCAGTTCTTGAATGCAGGTAGAACTAGGAAAGATGTAGGCAAAGCCTCTGCCTCATTTGTTAGGTCATGAGTGATAAATTGCATCATATCCTGAGGGGAGACAATGAAATAATACATTTTCTGTACTGAGGTGGAGCCAAATCTCAGTAAGGCAAAAATAATGTGTCGGGTAGAGAAAATAAGGTCTCTGATTGAATCAGTTTTACTTTTTAATGATCTGCAGTTTAATATTGCTGAGAAAGAGGTTTTGGGGGATTGGATAAAGAATATGTAAGATAGGAGAGATAAAGTGACGGCCCCAAATTACTGGAATTGGGAATTAATATGTTGTCAGAATAGCATGGATGGAAGTTGGTAAAGAGGTGAGGAGTACTCCAAAAACAGGTAGTTCAAAATATTTTTTTTATAATAGAGGTTAGGCATTGTACCTGATGGTGAAAATTGAAAGAGGTCAAGTACCGTAATCGATGTGGAAGAAGAAAATGGAGACAGTGCATGTCACCGCACAGTGTGGGATGCCACAGATACAGATTAATTTATAACGAGTCTTTTGAAAGGGGCAGTGCTTATGTAGAAAGTCACATGACCTGTAATGTTGGAAATATCACTGCACAGTGCAAGAGGGAAATCAGTAAATCTCAGGTAATCAGCCAGTATCTGTGAAAACATAAAAATTACATGTGCACTTTCAACAACAAAACCAAAGAGCAATAAGTATAGAACACTACAGAAATAGATTAATTTACAGCAGGGATCTCAAAGTCCCTCCTTGAGGGCCGCAATCCAGTCGGGTTTTCAGGATTTCCCCAATGAATATGCATGAGATCTATGTGCATGCACTGTTTTCAATGCATATTCATTGGGGAAATCCTGAAAACCCAACTGGATTGCGGCTCTCAAGGAGGGACTTTGAGATCCCTGATTTACAGAGAGTCTTCTGGGAGGGGCATTGCTTACTCACATGACCCAGAGCATTGGGAACATCACAGCACAGTGCAGGAAGGAAACGGAAGTTACATCAGAGAGGGTGGGCCACAGTAGAGAGAGGACACCAGTGCCAGTAGTAGGGCAGCGTATGTGATTGGCCGGCACAAGTGACATCCTTTGGGCCACAAATGAAGACGATGCTGGGGCCGCCAAATATGGGGGGGGACTATGGTCCCTCCCCCATTCTGATGCCTATGCTCAGCCCTAGTACATTTTTAAAGAAGCCAATTTTTGAGAATAATTCTCAGGAGCAAATCCTACAAATGTCTGGCCAGTTAGAGTTTAGAGACATAAATAATTTTACCCTATTTACCTATTTAACACAACTCATAATTTTATGTCTCTGACCAAGCTCCTCTGATTCATCTCTTCTCCAAGCTGAAGAGCACTAATCTATTCAGTCTTTGTTCTTAAGAGAGTCATTTCAACCCCTTAAATTTCTGTTGTCCTTTTCTGTATCCTTTCCAGTTTTACTATATCTTTTTTGAGATAGGGGGATCAGAACTGAACACAATATTATGGGACCCTGCAGTAACCACTAATGCATACTTACTGCAGGATAAAATCCACTCCTGTGGGGCGTGCCATTGTAGTTTTATATTTTGGCAGGTGTTACCCATGCACTAAAAAATAAGAAATATTTTTTATACTGTTCTCCCAGGGGAGTTCAGAATGGTTTATATGGATTTATTCATGTACTCAAGCATTTTTCCTTGTCTGTCCTGGCAGGCTCACAATCTATCTACCGTATTTTCACGCATATTACGCGCACCCGTGTAAAACGCGCACACGAGTATAGCACGCGGGAAACCGAAATATATGTAAAAGAATTTTTATATAGCGTGCACACGCGTATACCGCGCATGCTGCTTGCCGCCCTGACTCTCCTGTCGCCGCCCCGACTCTCCTGTCACCGCCCCGACTCTCCTTTCCAGCCCTGCCCCGAGTCTCCTCTGGTCCCGACTCTCACTTTCCAGCCCTGCCCCGAGTCTCCTCTGGTCCCGACTCTCACTTTCCGGCCCTGCCCCGAGTCTCCTCTGGTCCCGACTCTCACTTTCCAGCCCTGCCCCGAGTCTCCTCTCGTCCCGACTCTCACTTTCCAACCCTGCCCCGAGTCTCCTCTCGTCCCGATTCTCACTTTCCAGCCCTGCCCCGAGTCTCCTCTCGTCCCGACTCTCACTTTCCAGCCCTGCCCCGAGTCTCCTCTCGTCCCGACTCTCACTTTCCAGCCCTGCCCCGAGTCTCCTCTCGTCCCGACTCTCACTTTACAGCCCTGCCCCGAGTCTCCTCTCGTCCCGACTCTCACTTTACAGCCCTGCCCCTTGAAGTCTTGTCCCCCTTTGAAGTCCTGTCCACCTTTGAAGTCCTGTCCCCACCCTGAAAGCCTGATGCCCCCCCCCCGATGTCCATTAATCACCCAGAAAGACCGCTCGCACCCCCACCCCAAAGAACTGCTCGCACCCCCCCAGCTTCCCCCCCCTCGCACGGCGAAGCTGCCTACCGTTGTTTCCCGATGCCAGTGAGCCCTGCTGCTTCCTCTGCTGGCGGTCCCGCCCCTTCTCTGAGCCCTGCGCTGCGGTGCTTCCTCTGCCGCGGTCCTGCCCCTTGTCTGACGTCAGAGAAAGGGCGGGACCGCCGGCAGAGGAAGCAGCGCAGCGCAGGGCTCAGAGAAGGGGCGGGACCGCCGGCAGAGGAAGCAGCAGGGCTCACTGGCATCGGGAAACAATGGTAGGCAGCTTCTCCATGCAGGGGGGGGAGGCTAGGGGGGTGCGAGCGGTTCTTCGGGGTGATGAATCAGACGTCGGAGGGGGGAAACTATGTAAAAAAAAATTTGTACAACGCGCTCACGCATATAACGCGCATGGTTATACTCGGTTTGTAAAATCGTTATATGCGTGAAAATACGGTAATATACCTGAGGCAATAGGGGACCAAGTGACTTACCCATGGTTACAGAGAGAAGTGTGGGCTTGAATCCTCAACCTGAGGATATTGAAGCTATAGCTCTAACCCCAGCACCACTTTTCTTTTTTCAACCATCTTTATTTTCTCTTCTTTATTAATTTCCAGGTACTTTAGTTAGATTGTGAGCCTTCGGGACAGTAAGGGAATTTTTTAAGTACCTTCTTACTTCTCATTTATAATCTTAATGTATATTTTCTTCAAACCGCTTAGAACCTAACGGATGTAGCGGTATATAAGAAATAAATTACATTACATTACATTACACACTCTCAGACATACGTAGTATGTTAGAATATAGAATGGCAAACATTGTCTGACAGAGATGGCAGAACAGTTAAAGCATGGTAAAACAATATGACAAAACATGGTTTGGTGAGACAGTGTGGCGAGCATAGTACAGCAAAACATAGCAAGGCAAGCATTCTATGACATGACTTGGCAAAAATGGTAAGGCCAGCCTGCATGACGAAACATAGCATGGAAGACGTGGAACAGCAAACATTGTGTGGCAGACATGGCTTCAGAGATTGTAACATGGCAGACATAGTATGGGCCCTTTGACAAAAACACGGAAGAGGTTTTTAGTGCTGGTCAGCGTGATGAATATGCTGCGCTGCTCCAACGGTCAAAGAGTTCCTATATGCATCGGAGCAGCGCAAAGCATTCAGCATGCCAAACGGCACTAAAAACCTCTTCCTCGCTTTTGTAAAAGGGGAGAATAGTATGATAAATATGATGTATAGTATAGTAGGACAAAGATGGCAAAAAATATGACAGAGTATGAAAGAACATTGTATGAGAAAACATAGCATGGTCAGACATAGGACGAAGCACGTGGAGGGGCATAATAAAAAAAAAAAATGTCTAAGTCCCCTTTTGGCCTAAGGCCCTAAACGTTGAAAGTAGAAGCAGGGAAAATGTCCATTATCAAAAAAAACATCAAAAAGGAGGTTTTTTTTTATAATGGTCTGCCTTTACGTTCAGCTATTTAAACGCCCAGACCACCACTACGTCTACACTATATAATCAACCTAAAAAAAGCCTAACTCCCAAACACCCAAAACAAGAGCTTTTAGGCGAAGGAGGATCCTGTCCTTTGCCTAAAAGCTGGATTCTGTAATCGGTGTCTGTCAAAAGCAACACCGGTTACAGAATTCACCCCCCCCCCCCCAACAATCTGGGCAGGAGGGAGCCCAAGCTCTCCTGCCCCGCTGAAAACCCACCCGCCCAACACGATCAGGGCAGGAAGGAGCCCAAGCCCTCCTGCACTGCTGAAACCCCCTACTCCCCAACCCCCACTAAAATACGGGCAGGAGGGATCCTAGGCCCTCCTGCCCTCGATGCAACCCCCCACGACCGCCTCCCCAAACCCCCGATCGGCCCCCCCTCCTCGTACCTGAAAATCGTTGGTCGGATGGATGGGCTCCCTCCTGTGCTGATCGTTTTTGGGGTTTAGGGGTGCCGCGGGGCAGGAGGGCTTGGGCCCCGATGTCAGCGGGGGGGTCGTGGCTCACCAGGACAGGAGGGCTTGGGCTCCCTCCTGCCCAGATCGTTTTCGGGGGGGGGGGGGGTGTGATGCATCGTGGCAGGAGAGATTGCCATCTCCCCTGCTGCGATGGTTGCGGGTGCTGGGCTGCTGAGCTGTTCGCGCCAGCCGCCATCAGCTCAGCGGCTCCTTTTTCGGCACTTATATCTGTTTTGACTTGGTCTAAGTCAAAACGTATAAGTGCTGACTTGGCAACTTGTCAAAAGTTTTGGTTATACCTGCTGTACGCCTAGGTGTAGGTTTAGAGGCAGGGGAAAGGCCTAAGCTGGTTTTAGCTACGTCTAAAACTAGCTTTGATTATGGGTACTTGGACGATCAGGCTTTTTGATCATCCAAGTACCCATTTAGGCCACTTTTTAGACCTTTTTTTTTTATAATGAATCCCATAGTGTTTAAGACTTGAGACAGTGGAGGGTCAGGGCACTTTTCAAAAGGTTTGGGGAATTTGGATTGGCACACTGATAGAGGGTCAGGGGAAGAAAAGTTTTATTGCCTTTCTGAAGTTCAGTAGACCTTCTAATAATCTTATGTGGGTAGGTAGGTTATTCCAGAGGCTTGGAAGGTAGTGTAAAATCTTTCTGGGGCATTCTCAAGGAGGACGGCGAGTCCTGAGGTCTTGTGTAATTGCTTTTCTTGCAAGCGATGCAGTTGATTCAGGGTGTAGGGTGGAAGAGTTTGTAGGCCATTACAAGGCCTTTGAATATACATCGTTTGTTGATCAGCAGCCAGTGGGCAACACACAGCACTGGGGTAATTGGGTTTCATATATGGCGATTATTCAGGAGTCGCATGGCTGCATTTTGAAGGTTTTTTGCAGTGAGCCCATTTAGGAGTGCATTGTAGTAGTTCATACGTAGAGGATGAAGGTGTAGAACAGTTGAAAGAAGTCCAGTTCCGAGAGGTATCATCTGATTTTCTGTAGTTGCCGGAGGTAGTAGAACAAGACAAATATTACTTGGGAGATATGGTCAGAGAGCGAAAGGTCGCTATCAAGGATCACCCCTAGGCTGCATACTTTGTCTTTGGCCATCAGGGTTGCTGATTCCCAAGAGATTGACTGGCGGGCGAGTTTGGGGTCACCTCTCTGTATCCAGAGGAGTTCAGTTTTCACCGCATTTAGTTGCAGCTTGTTGTGAGACATACAGCTTTTTATTTCTGTGAGGCAGTTGTGTAGTATGGAGATTTGAATGTCTCGATTTGAGCCTACCAGTAGGTAGAGTTGTTATGTCATTGGCAAATGAGTGGATATTTATGTGATGTTTTAAGGAGATGTCTATCACCAGAGGATGAATATCAGAAGGGATAGGAGAGCACCCTGTGTTACTCCATATTGTATCGGTTTGGATTGCGATAGAGTAGATCTTAGTAGGATGCGTGGAGGGGCATGTTTGATAGGACGTCTCAGTCTGAGGATGGATGTTTTTGGCAAGACGTCCAAAAACCCAGTAGAAAAAAATGTCCATTTTCAAAGCTGCCAGATGTCTATCTTTTATGTAGATGTTTTGGTCCTTAGGATGTCTACCTTTTGTGGTCATTTTCAAAAATAAAAACGTCCACATGAAAAACGCACAAAAGCAAGTTTTGTAGATCTACCCAACTACCTTGTCTGAGCCAGTTTCGGGGATTTCTACCGGCTCAGCTGATGTGGGATTCCCTCTGCCAGAATTAGCTAGAGCTCTACACTCCTTCCCTGCCCAACATCCCCCCACATCCCCCAACATTCTTGGACCCCCACACATATTACCCGACACCCCTGACATCAGGCAACAATCTCCCACACACACATCATCTGACACCTCCGTACCTTCTGATGCAAAATCAGCAGGGCCACATGATGAGAATGATGGGCCTTCCTTCTCCCAATGCCTCTTGGGATGCAGTGGGAGGGACCTAAGGCCATGACTGGCTCAAAGCTTTCATTATTGCTTCAGATAGAAGCCTGCCCAATTCTCGCCCATAACACACCTCCCAGCATGCCATATCATGTCACACAGCTTCATGACCAATCCACATTTTTAAGCTCTGGACACACAGCAGCTTAGAAGTGCTGCTGAACGTCCAGAAAGTTTGTTTCGATTATTGGCACTTGGACGTCCCTGCTATTAGGACGTCCAAGTGCCATCTTAGGTAGGTTTTTGGACGTTTTAAAGTTTTGATTATGCCCCTCTTTGGGTCAGGAATGATGAGAAATACTGGAGCGCTCGATCACTGATTCCAATATTTGCGAGTCTAGTGAAGAGGGGTGATCGATGGTATCAAAGGAAGCACTGAGGTCTAGAAGGACCAGTAGCCTATTTCCTTTGTCTAGTATGCTCCAGCAGTTATCGATAATGTCCGCTAAGACCGTTTCTGTGCTATGGAATTTTCTGAAGCCAGTTTGGTATGTCGATAAAGGCCTGGAGTTAAGATAGTACTGTTTTTTCAAAGATCTTGAAGATGAAGGGAAGGTTGGAGACTGGTTTGTAGTTGCTGGGTTCGTTCAGATCCAGGGATGATTTTTAAAGGATCAGCCTGATGATTGCTGATTTCCAGCTTTGCAGTACCATTCCTGATTGCAAGGGGGAATTTATTAGAGGTAGGATCGATTAGATGAAGACGTCTTTTGTCAGTCAGGAGATTCGGTGGGCACGGGTCGAGGTTGGATCCAGAGGGTTGTAGCATGGTGATTGTTTTTGCCAGATCACCATGAGAAGCCAGTTCAAAGTGATTGAGGGTTTCAGTTCTGGGTTCTCTCATAGGGGGTGGGGGGAGGTCGTTCTAGGCAGAGTGTGCCCAGTGCTAATTGGTTAGAACAGCTGAATCACTGTTTACTAATAGATTAGCAAGTGGTTAATGCTGGAGCCCTTACTGCCCAGTAAATAGGTATTGATAAAGGCTCCCACACTAATGGTCACATGCTAATTGGGAAATTGTGTGACCAATTTACAACCATGCTAAGTGGCCTCAGAATGCGGGAAAGCCCCAACTACTAATACCACAGGACACTTTTTAGCTTAGTAAAAGGGCCCCTATGTTTATTTTTTATTTTTGCCATCACATAGCTGCAGTTATCCCAGGACAAGCAGGCAGCATATTCTTAACGCATGGGTGACGTCACCGACGGAGCCCCGGTACGGACCTTTTTAACTAGAAAGTTCTAGTTGGCCGCACCGCGCATGCGCGAGTGCCTTCCCGCCCGACGGAGGAGAGCGTGGTCCCCAGTTTCTTCGTTTCCGCGGAGCGAAGAAGACGCATGTGTTTCAACGGCCGTTGAAATTTCACTTTTTGCCTTCCCGCTCGCGAAATTCTCTTCCTTTTTTGTTCTTTTTCCCTTCGGGTTTCTTTTTCGTTATTTTTTTGTAAAAAAAAAACAAAAAAACTTTATTTTATCTTATTTTTCGGGCCGGCCCCGGCGGGGCCTGTTGCCACCATACAGGCCTCCGGTTTTGATTTTGCGGAGGCCGTGTTTCCCTTCATGCCCCCTCAGCCGGGCTTTAAGAAGTGCCAGCGGTGTGCACGCCCGATATCTCTCACTGACCCACACAATTGGTGCCTACAGTGCCTGGGTCCAGAGCATCGGGCTGACACCTGCACCCGCTGTGCTACTCTTAAAAAGCATACATTGAAAAATAGGCAGATCCAACAGAACATCCTGTTCGGTACCGGGTCTGCCATGGAATCGGCCGCGCCGTCATCGGCACCACAAAAGTCGGCACCGACTACTTCGACGACGCCTGATCCATCCTCGGGGTCGCTGGCACCAGGTAAGCCGGCTAAGAAGCCTTCCACTTCCCTTGAGCGCTCTCCTGCCACACCGGCGACGCCGGTCCTCCCGGCATCACGCCGACCCCGCAAACGCTCCGCCCCGATCTCGGTGAGTGCCTCGTCATCGGCCTCCTCATCGCCGGGGCATGGAGCGGCACCTATGGTACCGACAAAGAAAAAAGCGGTACCGGTGCCTCCTCTGGACGACCGCATTGCACCATACTCCATAGTCAATTGCAGGAACAACTTCAACAGCAACTCCAGCACTTGTTGCCCGCAATATTGGCCCCGCTCCTTCCGGTACCGGACCAGCCCGAGCCTCGCACCATACCACCGGTGTCGACACCATCGGTACCGTTGAACACCTCCATGCCGGTACTCGCGGCTGAACCACTTCATCCTCCGGTGCAACCCCGCTCTGATGCAGACCCTCCCCGACATCGAGACTGACAACAGTCCCCCCGTGACCAGGACCGGCACCGGTCTTCTTCCCCCGGTACCGTCTCGATGCGCTCTGGCAAATCCCTCTCTAAGACTCGCCACACTGAGCCGTCCGCACCACCGTCCCGCACCGTGCACACCGACGTCAGGGACCCGGACTTATGGGAAGAATCCCCACCCGGTACCGATGATGAGGCTTCATCAACAGACGAGGAACCCTCGATGGTCGATACCAGTTCCAAACCTGAACAGTCCTCGTTCACAAAATCTCTAAGGGAAATGTCGGCAGCTCTATCTATCCCTTTAGAGTCCGACTCTAAGAAATCCCTTGACGCCCTGGACTTCGAACAACCTCCCAAGGAATTTTTAAAGTTACCCGTACACGACATCTTACGGGAAACTTTTTACAAGAATTGGGAAAACCCCCTCACGGTACCGGGTGCCCCTCGAAAACTGGATAATTTGTACAGGGTCATTCCTATCCCGGGGTTCGATAAACCTCAACTGCCCCATGAATCCCTTCTTGTGGAGTCCACCTTAAAGAAAACCCAGGGTTCAAGTGTCTATGCCTCCACACCTCCTGGCAGAGAAGGCAGAACGATGGATAAATTTGGCAAGCACCTTTATCAAAATTCCATGCTTGCCAACAGAGCTAATAATTACACCTTCCACTTCTCCTTCTATCTGAAGCATTTGGTGCAACAACTCTCCTCCATCCAAAAGTACCTCCCTGAGCGTAAGATCCCGATTTTTCAACAGCAAATTTTTAGCTTGCTCCAACTCCGGAAATTTATGGGGAGATCCATTTATGACTCTTTTGAACTGACCTCTCGAGCCTCTGCCATGGCAGTCGCCATGAGGCGCTTGGCCTGGCTGAGGGTTTCTGACCTTGATATCAATCACCAAGACCACCTAGCCAACGCACCTTGTCTTGGTGATGAACTCTTTGGGGAGTCCCTGGACTCAACTACCCAGAAACTCTCAGCACACGAGACCAGATGGGATACCCTGATCAAACCCAAAAAGAAGACTCCACCTGCTCGCCCCTACAAACAGCAGTCTTCCTACCAACGCAGGTTTTCGGCCAGACCCCTCAACCCGCCTCAGCATCAACAGCCTCGCCGACCTCGTCAGCAGCACCAATCTCAAGCACGTTCACAGTCTCACCAACCGGCCAAGCCTCTCCCACAGTCAAAACCATCTCAGCCCTTTTGACTCTTTTCTCCAGAGCATAGCCAGTCTCCAATCCTCGGTGCCTCTTCCTCAACCTATCGGAGGCCGCCTCACAATCTTTCTCAACCGTTGGGAGGTCATCACATCAGACCAGTGGGTACTCAACATCATCCGCCACGGCTACTCCCTCAACTTCCAGACTCTTCCACCAGACAATCCTCCCGTAGAGTCTGCTTCTCATTCCTCCCAAACTCCACTCCTCCTGAGGGAGATCCAATCCCTCCTTCTTCTCAATGCCATCGAAGAAGTTCCCCCAGACCAAAGGGGTCAGGGATTCTACTCCCGCTACTTCCTGGTACCCAAGAAGACGGGAGACCTCCGTCCCATCCTCGATCTCAGGGACCTCAACAAGTGTCTGGTCAAGGAAAAGTTCAGGATGCTCTCCCTGGCCACGCTTTACCCTCTTCTCTCTCAACACGACTGGCTATGTTCCCTAGACCTCAAAGAGGCCTACACTCACATTCCAATCCATCTGACTTCACGTCGCTACCTCCGATTTCAGGTACAGCACCGCCACTATCAGTACAAAGTGCTACCCTTTGGCCTCGCATCATCGCCCAGGGTGTTCACCAAGTGCCTTATTGTGGTGGCGGCCTTCCTCAGGTCTCACAACCTCCAGGTGTTCCCCTACTTGGACGATTGGTTGGTGAAAGCACCTACGTCTCCGCTTGTGCTACAAGCCACTCATCACACCATCTCTTTCCTCCATCTCCTGGGGTTCGAGATCAACTACCCCAAGTCGCATCTGCTTCCCACACAGCGACTTCAGTTCATTGGAGCAGTTCTCGACACCACTCTGATGAGGGCGTTTCTTCCCTCCGACCGCCAACAGACCCTGCTCCATCTCTGCCGTCAGGTGCTCCTTTGTCGCTCTGTTCCAGCTCGGCATATGATGATCCTCCTGGGCCACATGGCCTCGACGGTCCATGTGCTTCCTCTGGCATGACTCCACCTCCGGACACCTCAATGGACTCTGGCCAACCAATGGTCACAGACCACGGATCCTCTTTCTCATCCCATCTCTGTGACATCGTCTCTTCAGCAATCTCTTCAATGGTGGTTGAACTCCTCAAATCTTTCCAGGGGTCTACTCTTTCATCTACCCCCTCACTCCATGATCATAACCACGGATGCCTCCCCCTATGCGTGGGGAGCTCACCTGGGAGATCTACGCACCCAGGGACTCTGGACCCCTCAGGAGCGTCTACATCACATCAATTTCCTGGAACTGAGAGCCATGTTCTATGCTCTCAAGGCCTTCCAGCACATTCTCTACCCTCAGGTTCTTCTCCTGTGCACAGACAACCAAGTCGCCATGTATTACATAAACAAGCAAGGCGGCACCGGATCTCCCCTCCTCTGTCAGGAGGCCATCCGCATCTGGACCTGGGCCACGGCCCGCAGTCTCTTCCTCAAGGTCGTCTATATCCAGGGCGAACAGAACTCCCTGGCCGACAATCTCAGCCGCATCCTTCAACCTCACGAGTGGACCTTGGATCCTCCCACACTCCACTCCATCTTCTCTCTGTGGGGCACTCCTCAGGTGGACCTCTTTGCAGCTCCTCACAACCATCAGCTGCCCCAGTTCTGCTCCAGACTCTACTCCCCTCATCGTCTGGCCCCAGATGCATTCCTGCTCGACTGGACGGATCGGTTCCTCTATGCCTTTCCTCCACTGCCTCTGATGTTGCGGACGTTATTCAAACTCCGCAGGGACAGAGCCACCATGATTCTCATTGCTCCTCGGTGGCCTCGCCAACACTGGTTCTCCCTCCTGCTCCAGCTCAGCTCCAGGGAGCCCATTCCTCTTCCTGTGTTTCCTACTCTACTTACACAGCAGCATCAGTCTCTACTACATCCCAACCTGTCCTCGCTCCACCTGACAGCTTGGTTTCTCTCGGGCTGACCTCTCCAGAGAATCTGTCTCAGCCTGTCCGTCACATTTTGGATGCCTCCAGGAAACCGGCCACCCTCCAATGTTACCATCAGAAGTGGACCAGGTTCTCCTCTTGGTGTCTACTGCATCATCACAATCCCACCTCATTAGCGGTGGAAACTGTACTGGACTATTTGCTCTCTCTGTCCGACGCTGGCCTCAAGTCTACCTCAATCAGAGTCCACCTCAGTGCCATCACTGCGTTTCATGAGCCTATCCTCGGAAAACCTCTCACGGCTCATCCACTGGTTTCCCGGTTCATGAGAGGCCTCTTCAATGTCAAACCACCTCTGAAGCCTCCTCCTGTCGTCTGGGACCTGAATGTGGTTTTATCAGCCCTCATGCAACCCCCTTTTGAACCTCTTGCCACAACTTCGCTCAAACTTCTAACATGGAAGGTGCTTTTCCTCATTGCCATCACCTCTGCCAGGAGGGTTAGTGAGATGCACGCACTGGTCGCCGATCCACCGTTCACTGTTTTTCACCATGACAAGGTGGTTCTGCGTACCCATCCTAAATTCCTTCCCAAGGTGGTCTCGGCTTTTCACCTCAACCAGTCCATTGTGTTGCCTGTCTTTTTCCCTAAGCCCCATTCTCATCCTGGGGAACAGGCGTTGCACACGCTGGACTGTAAGCGTGCCCTTGCATACTACCTTGACCGTACCAGGGCTCACCGCTCTTCACCTCAGCTCTTTCTGTCCTTCGACCCTAACCGTCTAGGTCGCCCTGTCTCTAACGAACACTTTCTAACTGGCTTGCCGCCTGCATTGCCTTCTGTTATGCTCGGGTCGGTCTCTCACTGGAAGGTGCTGTCACGGCCCACAGAGTCAGAGCTATGGCTGCTTCCGTGGCTTTCCTCCGTTCCACGCCCATTGAGAAAATCTGCAAGGCTGCCACTTGGTCCTCAGTTCACACGTTCACTACTCACTACTGTCTGGATGCCTTCTCCAGATGGGATGGACACTTCGGCCAATCTGTGTTACAAAATTTATTTTCCTAATGGCCAACCATCCCTCCTCCCTCTCTGTTAGCTTGGAGGTCACCCATGCGCTAAGAATATGCTGCCTGCTTGTCCTGGGATAAAGCACAGTTACTTACCGTAACAGGTGTTATCCAGGGACAGCAGGCAGATATTCTTACGTCCCACCCTCCTCCCCGGGTTGGCTTCTTAGCTGGTTTATCTTAACTGGGGACCACGCTCTCCTCCGTCGGGCGGGAAGGCACTCGCGCATGCGCGGTGCGGCCAACTAGAACTTTCTAGTTAAAAAGGTCCGTACCGGGGCTCCGTCGGTGACGTCACCCATGCGTTAAGAATATCTGCCTGCTGTCCCTGGATAACACCTGTTACGGTAAGTAACTGTGCTATTTCAACATACTGTCCACAGTAACGCCAAGATCCTTTTCTTGGGTAGTGACTCAGATTTTTTTTTTTAAAAAAGCTAACATTGAATAAAATAGACAAAATATAAATAAAATACAGTTCTTGTAAACTGCCTTTTTGTGGTTTCACAATCTTACTCAAAGTGGTTTACGTGTAGGTACTGCAAGCATTTTCCCTATCTGTCCCAGTGGGCTCACAATCTATCTAATGTACTTGGGCCAGTAGAGGATTAAGTGACTTGCCCAGGGTCACAAGGAACAATGTGGGGTTTGAACACTTGATACTTGAAGACTAGCTACTTGAAAAAGATTTGAGGCTTATTGGTTTATTTAGATATATTGAGAATGGTTTCCCCCTCCCCTTATTCTCACTGAACACCAAATTTATGTAGTATAGAGGTTTCATTGGTTATTTATTTTTAAAATTTATATGTAACCCGTTCTGAGCTTTGGGGAGGATGGGCTAGAAATCGAAATAAATATACTGTTTTATTCCCAAAGCGGTTTACAAATGGTTACATACATAAGATAGTATAAGATTCAAAACAAAGTTAAAACAAGACAAACAGATTCAATCCTTACATAGAATCAATTTCTCAAAGAAACGCATCTACATATAATTGTGTTTTCAGCATTTTCCTAAATGAGCTCCTATCTCTACATTTTCGGATTTGACCAACCTGGCCATTCCATAACTTAACCCCTGCACATGTAAAAGTCATGGCTTCCGTCTCCACATACTTAGGGTTAGCCTTTGTTTTCAGCAATGCTGAACTTTCAGAGCACAATGATCTTGACAGCTGATACTCTGACATTAAGCTCTTAAAAAATTCAGGGATCGTACCATATAAGAATTGGTGGCATATCATAATTGCTTTGTATTGAATTCTGAATGCAATTGTCGGAGATATGGAGTAATATGCTCATATCTTGATATTCCAGTTATCATTCTGGCCGCAGCATTCTGTGTAAAAGTTTATCTAACAGCTAAGAAATCAAGCTGGTGTGATTACTACATGAGAACTTCAATCTCTTAAAAATGTTAGCTTTTTTCAGGATGTATTGTTTTTTCTGTGGGCTTTGCTGCAATATCCTGTATCTGGGATTATTTATTTTGTTTTGGTTTCAGTTTTTGGCCTCTCTTGTGTTGCCAGATTTTGCTCATAGCTAGTAGCCAGGTCTAAGAATCAGAACATGGGTCTTTAATATATTCCTTTTGGGCTTCCAGGTCTTTTGGAACAGCTTCTATCATGTCATACAGCTTCATGACCAACAGCCTATTCCCTATTTTTATAACCTCTTCATCTAACCTATCCATTGCAGTGAAAGTTATTGGACACTGGTATATGAGTCTGGCTATTAAATGTCATTATTATTTGATGATCGAGACACCTTTCCTGTTCAAGTGTCTTTACAGAATCCCTAGCCCTGATCCAAGGAATGGATCACTTGAACCAAGTGTTGAACTCATGGTCTCCACTGAGTGGCACTGCCACTGAACCAACAGGAAGTTTTTAAGATCAGGTTAATCACACTCTTTCTACTTGGAAGTAGAAGGCCGAGATAAATATTTATATGATTCTGATATTCTCTTGGGTTCCTCACTTTAATTCTTTGAGTTTTCCTTGGGATGCAAGACAGTTTTTGATAGTGATGTACACTTCCAACTGGAGGGAATCTGTGTGTGTATCTGCAGGATAATAGCCGATCTCCTAGTGTTCAGTGGGACTGTCCCCAGCGGCATTCAACTGTCAAGCATGTTGTGGCAGCCGGTAGTGTGCTTTCCGCTTCATGTTAAACATAGGTTCCGTAGACTTGAGCACTGTTACCGATACACTCAGCCCTCAATTAGTGACAATCAGATAATAGCAGTAATAACATTAAACAGCAATTAGAAAAGAACACAAGCAGGTTAAAGCTTCGTAGCATAACAAAGAAGTACTTATCTCACTGCAGCACATCACAAACAAAACTTACAGAACTACAATGTTACCTTTTCTTACCTGTACTTATGCTTTTGATATATATTGAAAATCTTTTAATAAAAATATTGAAATATTGAACTACAAAAAAAAAACACCCCGCGGAGGTGATCTGTAACCTGTCGCTAAAATAGTCTATAGTATCTGAAGATTGGCAGGTGGCCAATGTTATGCCAATTTTTAAAAAGGGCTCCAGGGGAGATCTGTGAAATTACAGACCAGTAAGCCTCACTTCAGTGCCAGGCAAAATAGTAGAAACGATTATAAAAAATAAAATTGTGGAACACATAGCAAGCATCCCCTTATTCACCAAGCTGCTCGAAGGACTGGTCAACTTAGAGCTGGTGAACTATCTAGACAAGTTTAACATACTCAGTGAATACCAATCAGGATTCAGAAAAGGTTTTAGCACTGAGACAGTCCTAGCCTCGATCCTTAATCACCTATATGGTTTATTCAGCAAAGGAACAAGTTCTCTGATTTTACAACTAGATTTCAGCAGTGCTTTTGATCACGAAATAATGCTACACTGCCTAGATGAAATAGGACTTACGGGAAGAGTAAGGAACTGGATACAGGGTTTCCTAACAAAGAGATCATACCGTGTGATTAGTGATGGGACATACTCAAACTCCTGGAAAAACCCCTCGGGAGTACCACAGGGTTCACCACTATCACCTACACTATTCAACATCTACATATCATCCTTAGGACACTTCCTGCAAAAGCTAAAATTAAACTACTACATATATGCAGATGACATTTCCATTTTAATCCCAGTGAACAGCATAACAAACGAAACCTCAGAATACAGTTCTCATATTTAGACCGAAATAGAACATTGGACAATCAACTTCAAACTGAAACTAAACACAGAAAAAACAAAAGTCTTCCTTGCAAGCCCAATGGACAAAATTACTAAAACAATGTTACATATAAAAGATCACGACTACCCGATTACTAAAACAATAAAAAGATTGGGAGTCACATTAGACACGCATTTGACAATGGTTGTACACACGAATATAGTGGTAAAAAAGTGTTTCCTGACATTATGGAAGTTAAAGACCATCAAAAACTACTTTGACCCATTATCATTTAGATTACTAGTGCAATCACTAGTGCTTTCTACACTGGACTATTGCAATATCGTTTATATGGGTATACCCAAAAAAACAGTGAGGAAACTTAAAATTGTTTAGAACACAGCGGTCCTCTTGATATTTGGATTGAAAAAAAGCGACCATGTTAGCCCCTACTACAGACTGCTACACTGGCTGCCAATGGAGGCGCAAATAATATTCAAGTTCTCTTGCATATGTTTCAAGCTGGTTTGGGGACTAGCTCCTACCTACCTGCTACCTCACTTCGTACTATACAGCCCTACAAGACAAACAAGAAACTGCAATCTATTTGCATACCAAGCATTACCGGCTATAAATACAAAACCTTTCTGGATAGAACTTTTATGTACCAAGCAAACAAACAACAACACTGGTTAGACAACTACATTAATGGAGCTAGACTTACCTTTGATGCCTTTAGAAAAGCCATAAAAACTGCCTTATTCGACAGAAATATCACCTAAAAAGTATCTACACCAAACACTAATTCAGATTCTATTATTTCAAGATATGTCCACTCCTGCGTATAAGTCTGAAATTTTTTAACAATTTTTAACAATCTGTATATTGTAATTCGCTGCCTTTTAAGATTCTGCATACTGTAATTCTCTGACTATCTGCATTTTGTAACTTGCTTACTGTCCAGTTCTCTTCAGTGTGAACCGCCTAGAAGTCTCACAACTATGGCGGTATAGAAGAATAAAATTATTATGTTATTATTATTATTATTATAGACAAACATGATTTAATGAGACGGAGTCAGCATGGGGTCAACCAAATATAAGAACATAAACAATGCCTCCGCTGGGTCAGACCTGAGGTCCATCGTGCCCAGCAGTCCGCTCGCACGGCGGCCCAACAGGTCCAGGACCTGTGCAGTAATCCTCTATCTATACCCCTCTATCCCCTTTTCCAGCAGGAAATTGTCCAATCCTTTCTTAAACCCCAGTACCGTACTCTGCCCTATTACGTCCTCTGGAAGCGCATACCAGGTGTCCACCACACGTTGGGTAAAGAAAAACTTCCTAGCATTTGTTTTGAATCTGACCCCTTTCAACTTTTCCGAATGCCCTCTTGTCCCCTTTCAACTTTTCCGAATGCCCTCTTGTTCTTTTATTTTTCAAGAGTTTGAAGAATCTGTCCCTCTTGAAGGTGTGACTAAACATGTGGATAAAGGTGATCTGGTTGCTATAGTATATCTAGATTTTCAGAAACCTTTTGATAAAGTTCCTCACGAGAGGCTCCTGAGAAAATTAAAGTGTCGTAGGATAGGTGGCAAAATTCAGTTGTGGATTAGGAATTGGTTATCAGATAGAAAACAGAGGGTAGGGTTAAAAGGTCATTTTTCTCAAACGAGGAGAGTAAACAGTGGAGTGCTGCAGGGGTCTGTACTGGGACCAGTGCTATTTAACATATTTATAAATGATCTGGAAATTGGAACGACAAGTGAGGTGATTAAATTTGTAGATGACACTATACTGTTCAAAGTTGTTAAAACGCTTGTGGATTGTGAAAAATTGCAGGCAGACCTTAGGAAACTGGAAGACTGGGTGTCCAAATGGCAGATGAAATTTAATGTGGACAAATGCAAAGTGATGGTGCACATTGGGAAGAATAACTTGAATCACATTTACCGGATGCTAGGGTCCACCTTGGGGATTAGTGCCCAAGAAAAGGATCTGGGTATCATCGTAGACAATACAATGAAATCTTCCGCCCAATGTGGGGCGGCGGCCAAAAAAGCAAATAGGATGCTAGGAATTATTTTAAAAGGAATGGTTAACAAGACTAAGAATGTTATAATGCCCCTATAGCACTCCATGGTGCGACCTCATCTGGAGTATTGCGTTCAATTCTGGTCTCCTTATCTCAAGAAAGATATAGTGGCACTAGAAAAGGTTCAAAGAAGAGCAACTAAGATGGTAAAGGGGATGGAACTCCTCTCGAATGAGGGAAGAATAAAACGGTTAGGGCTCAGCTTGGAAAAGAGACAGCTGAAGGGAGATATGATTGAAGTCTACAAAATCCTGAGTGGAGTAGAATGGGTACAAGTGGATCGATTTTTCACTCCGTCAAAAATTACAAAGACTAGGGGACACTCGATGAAGTTACACGGAAATACTTTTAAAACTAATAGGAGGAAATTTGTTTTCACTCAGTGAATAGTTAAGATCTGGAACGCATTGCCAGAGGATGTGGTAAGAGCAGATAGCTGGTTTTAAGAAAGGTCTCGACAAGTTCCTGAAGTCAAAGTCCATAGTCTGTTATTGAGAAAGACAAGGGGGAAGCCACTGCTTGCCCTGTATTGGTAGCATGAAGTATTGCTACACCTTCGGTTTTGGCCAGGTACTAGTGACCTGGATTGGCCACTATGAGAAAGGGCTACTGGGTTTGATGAACCATTGGTCTGACCCAGTAAGGCTATTCTTATGTTCTTATGACTCTGGACTAGAGCACCCCTAATTAGCTGCAACCAGGGCAAACTGCCCCTCCCCTCCTACTAGTAGTAGTGGGTCTGCGGTCACATGAGGTCCCAAAAATATTGTGGGTGCTCGGGCTCCCACGACACCCATAGAACTGGTGCCTATATCTCTAGCGCAGCTTGATAAAAGGGGCCAACATATAGTAAATATGGGCATGGTGATAAGTAGACCATACTAATTCTTGTTAACGCACACTAACTTTTAATAAACAGCACTAAATTAGAAACATGATGGCAGATGAAGGCCAATTGGCCCATCTTGTTGGCAATTTCTTAGTGCCTCTTCAACCATACTCATTTTTAAGCAACCACATCCTTGAAGAACTTGTTCTAAATCCCAATACTCTTATGTAAATAGTCATGGATTTAATATACCGCCTTTCTGTGGGTACAGTCAAAGTGGTTTATATATACTAAATGCAGGAACTTTTTTCTGTCTTTGGTGGGCAATGGAGGGTTAAGGGCCCCTTTTATCCAACCATGGTAGAGCTCCAACGTGGTTTAATAACAGGGGCCCTAAGTGGCTTGTCCAGGGTCACAAGGAGCTGCAGTAGGATTTGAACCTAACTCCCCAAGTTCACAGCCCAGTTGTTTTGACCTGTAGATCTTTGACATGTCTACTGTGACCTTTATTTATTTATTTTTTTCTATTAACTTAATGCTCAAATAATATCATTTTTCATTACTGCAGAGAGCTGGCAAAAGTTCTGTACACCCCTGCTATTGAGATTTTACTTTTGTCAGGATCAGAAATAGAACTGTTTCAAACCTGACAGATGTTAAATGGCAACCTGTCAAAACATGCATATTGCTATCAAGTTGTTCATAATAAAAATTTATAGGCTTAATCCTTGACACAGAATTATCAATATTTCTAGAGACTTAAATGTCTAGTGATGTGAATCTATTTTCTGGGGTTTTTTTCCAGGGCCTTGGCAATAATGTGATTCATTGCAGAAAGGATGGCTCTTGGAGTGGTAGCTTCCATCTCTGCCAGGAAATGCAGGGTCAATGCTCACCCCCTCATCAACTCAACAGCAATCTGAAAATGCACTGCATGAATGGATACGGAATAGGTATGAGAGAAAAAACATGAAAACAGTCATATTATCTGGGGGACCAATGAGGGAGAGTTTTTTGAGATGATGGTATTTCTAGTTTCTGATGTACATTATGTGCCATTCATTTTTTATGGTGCTTGCTTCTCCAGCTTGGCAATGTCCTTCTTCATTTCTCCTTCTGGTTTAACTACTTTGAATGTTTTCATGCCATCTGCAAATTTCATAGTAATTTGTAAAGGGCTGCTAATATAGGTAAGATGATGTGGCAGCATTGATGTAACTTAAAAACCATCTGCTCAATATTCAAAGTGATTTAAGCAGCAGGAGAGGCTCCTGCTTGCTTAAATACTTAAGGGCCACCGAACCTCTGATATTCAGTGGCACTTAGCTGGGCAATACCACTGAATATTGGCTCTAATGGGCTATAAAAAGAGTTCCAGTCGGGGGTGTTACAGGGTGAGGCATTGGGGAGAAGCCAGCAGTTATTCTGGCATTATTCTGCGCCATTACCCAGTGGGTGAATTAAGGACAAAAGCCCACTTAGCTATCTGAGTACCAGCACTGAATTATCAGCCGGCATCTACATAACTTTATTTTTCCTTTTTTAACTCCCGATCCCCCTCCTAATGCAGGCTCCTACCCAGCCCCTTATCTCAATTACTTACCCCCAGGTCATGACAATAACAATCTCCCCCCTCACCTTCCCCAGTATTGATAGGCCCCCTTGGGTCTACTTCAGTTCCCTGTTGGTCCAGTGGGAGCATTGGGGGTAGAAGCAAAGCCCACTCACTCCTGCCCCTTGCGGCTTCCTCATGTAAATATCTGCTATGACTTCTCATGGCAGTCTTGCAGTACTACACAAGTACCATGAGAGGCTGCAGCAACCATTTTTCCGAGGCAGCCACAAGAGGCAGAAGCAAGTGGGCTTCACTCTTGCCCCATCACTCACACTTGGACCACCTTTTTACTGGGCTAGCCTAATCCATTAGGAGGCATTTTAAACTTCCTCTAGGGTTTTCAATCTGATTTTCAAAAGGAAGCTCCCTAAGGCAATTCCCTTTCAATATTCAGACCAGCAGAATAATATAAAAAAGTTATGAACCTGTTTTAGGATTGAGACTTCAAGATGATATCTCTATGCATGCCTATCCTCTCACAATCTAACTTCACCTCTTTTTACCTGTGGTATAAAACACACCCACTACTCTCTACATGCTCATTTTCACCTACACTGAAGGGGCAGGGACTACAATTTCCAAATATATTTCTTAAACAGCTAAAACACTATTTTGAAAATTGTCCTTTTGGTGATTCCCTTTTGAGTGCTATTCTTCCTTTAAAATATACTTGTTGAAGAAAGCCTAACTACTGAAAGCTCATCACACATATATTAATCTAGTCCAGCTTTACTTGCTGACCTTTATTTCTACTGCAAAGTCCAAAGCGCACAGAGAAATAAGAGACAAAGACAAGTGACTCCTTCCTGTTTATGTCAAACAGAATGGAGTCAATCCAGGATGGAGTCAATCCAAAGGTCAGCTACTAAAATAGTCAGTGGTTTTCATCAGAAAGCGTATGGAGACAGACTTCAAGATTTCAATATATATATTTTGAAGAAAAGGCGGGAGAGGGGAGATATACAGTAACAGACACATTTAAATACCTACTGTATGTGGCAAAAATGCATATAAGGCGAGGCTCTTTGAGTGGAAAGGAAACTCTGAAATGTGGGGGTATAGGATGAAGGTAAAAGGGGATAGACTCAGAAGTAACCTCAAGAAATACTTTTTCATGGAAAATATGAATTGTGGAATGGCCTCCTGGTGGAGGTGGTAGAGATGAAAAAATGTATTTGAATTCAAGAAAGCTTAGGACAAATGCATTGGAACTCTAAGAGAAAAGAAGAAATAGTAGATAGCATAGATAGGTAGACTAGATAGGTCATATTGGTTTAGTCTGCCTTCATATTTCTATGTTCTATGTTACACTTCTATGGTCTTAAGAAGAATCATTAACATATGCAAATTGTCTAAAAGTGCTATGCCAGGCCAGTTAAAAATAGGTGTGTATTTAAATAGGTATTCCAGGGGGCATAGTCAGAGAAGAACTAATTATTAGATTTTCAGTTCTACACAATTGTTGTTTTCCGGCAAAATCTTCAGCAACAAAAGCAGGTGCAAAGTTTTGAGTCTTTTTACCTATGCACAGTTTTCAATAGCAAAAACACCCCTTTAAGGTCCTTAGGCTCGTATTTTATTGATGGACGTAAAATGGGCAATTCTGTAACAGGGCGTCTACAATTATGCACTTGGAAGGCATGTTGTAGGAGCCTATGCTAAACAAGAAAGAAGGTGCCTTTTCTTTATAGATTACTAGCCCAGTTAGGTATATATGCATGTGTGCGCTTTGGTACAAGCTTTTAGGCCAGCCATAGAGCTGGTGCATTAGCACCTAAGTGCTGTAGATACCTGTGTAACTTGCTCTGTTCTATAAGTGAAGGGCCAAATTCGTTAAATGGTGCTGTTCTATAAATGGCGTTCCGAGTTGGGCACCGAGATCCACACCCAGTTGTGAGTGTGAGGATTTACACCAACTGATGTCTAGTGTAAATTCTCATGCCTAAAATTAAATGTGGATCTGATGTATTCTATAACACTGCATATATTCTTTGCCCCGTCCAGCCCTTGCCCTCAGCATAACCCCCTTTCCAGATCTGCATGTCAAAATTTACTTGTGCATCTTTATAGAATGCCCACTGTATATATTCAAATTGTTTGCCATTTAACGCCAATAATTGATTGCTGGAGCCCAGTTAAATTGCATATGCAAATTTGCACATGCAATTTTGAGCACCATAATTTGGGAATAAATGCATAAATTTAAGCCCCACCAATGCTCTGCCCAATTTCCACTCTTATGTACATCCCCTTGCAAAAAAACACTATGCAATATGTAAATTAAGTGCCTCTTTATGGATGATACCAGTTATATGCACATTTGTCCATAAACGCCATTATTCTAACATGTATAAAAGCCTTATAGGCATGCAGATGTTAGTGCCTGTTAGAGAATTGCTCCCAAAATGCTTTATGTCAGGTTTTTGTTCAAGGAGCACAGTGTATAACTTTGAATAAAAAATAACATCTTTCTAACAGGGATGTTTGAAAACATTCCCCAGGATTGTTGTGTGAATAAAAATTATGTTACGTCCCTTCCAGATTCAGAGTGCTAAGTATTCAATCCCTTCCTGCAATCCAGAAGTTCCAGAAATCCTAACACTTTTCTGAGCACATACTCCTTCCACCTTAGAGAGAATTAGGGTCCCCTGCAGTTTCAATTTCTGCAAGCAATTTGTGCAGAAGTCTTCTGCTCTGCTTCTTTTTCTTAAGTTTGTCTTTTTTGGGTGGCATGAGTGTTGTGAGTCCCTTTTCTGGTGGTCTTCTGTCGGAGGAAAGGTCACAGTCCCATGGAGCCAGACTTCTGCTTCATAGAGAAACTTAAGTGGACCTGTGGAGCCAGCCTGCTTTGTGCCACCCTTCTCAGACTTGGGGTCCATTCCCCTGAGAGTTCGCTTGTACTCTCAGGCTGTATGTGTCCTGAGTAAAATTACTCTGGGTTTCAGGACATAAGCTGCATTTCCCGCCCCTAGTCACGTGGAGAGGATCCGTGGAGGTAGAAGTTATAGTCAGTATCCATCTGACTGGCAGTCTGAAGACCTTCAAATCTGGTCATTTTGATCCTGCTCTAAGGCAGAAAATCCTTTCCTTCATTCCGCTGCAGTTTCACAGAGGTGACAGGCAGGCATTGCACAGACTGTAAGTACACCTCCATTATTTCCTATGGGAGCTTCGGGGGTGGTCCGTGGAACACAGTAAAACTCTTTTTTTCAGAGTTTCTGAGGGTAGGGTTCAGGTTTTCTACCTTCCCAAACCCCCAAATCACTGTTTTTTATTTTTGAATTTTGTTTATTTTTGCTGTTTTTGGCGTGAATTCGCTGGCAGTGGCCATCTTGGATTTTTATCAGTCTTTTTTCAAAGTTTTATTTCTGCTTCAAAACTCCTTGATTTGATTAAAAATCATTTGGGATGGACTCCCCAACCGCTAATCTGTCAAATGTGTGCATTGATTATGCCAGATTGGTGCCAGATCACTGACCGTGTACAACATGCCACAGCACGCTGAGGAGGGGCGGGAGCTTTGGGCTTCGCCTCCTTCAGGTCCTCCAGAGCTGGGGAGCCAGCCGTGATTTCAGGAAAAAATTTCGCCCAGAGGCCATTCTGGAGTCTGGCACCAAGCACCTGCATTCCGAGTCTGGGGACGGGTATCTCAGCAGGGCCCTGATTGGCTCAAATGCCATCCTGACGTCGCTGTTAGCTGGAAGCTTTTCAAAGCCGTCCGGACCCCCGGACATGTCCTCGAAAAGGAGGACATGTCCGGGTAATTCTGGACTTCTGGTAACCCTGGGTATGGATTGGCAACTAGATTGGCCATATGGTCTTTATCCTCCTTCATTTTTCTTTGCTTCTATTTGTATAGCACTTCTATGCTCCCTTATAGAATAGCATTTAATGGTTCTTATGATGCAAAGGGGCAGCTAGTTAGAGAACTTCAGTTTTTTCTGAGGTGTGACAAGCCTTCTTTTAAATTGCAACCATACAGTGAAAGGATAGGTATCCAGGTTCTGATTTGTAAATGTTGTTTCCAGGGAAGCCCTGCTAATAAAACCATTATTGCCTTTAGTAGAAAGCTCCCATATGAATTTATTTGCCAAGGTAAATGATTTTTTTTATATTTTAAGAATCATGCCTCGTGGCACTGTTCTATGTCTACTGCCTTATCCTTGAGAAGAGAGATTAAGCTGATGTTTATCCTGCTTAGTATATACTACAGATCCTTTGATCTTTTCACAGAAAAAGAGAGATTAACCCTCTTGACATAGCTAAATTCTTTCCCCATGCATGCATACAGATTTTATAGTGTGTGCCATGTAATAAAAAATTTCAACAGCAGCATTGTGCAGTTATTACTAACTTTTCATACTGTTATAACCGTGTTCCCACTCACAGAGCTCCTGGGTACCAGCTAAGATCTTTGGGCCCAGGTGGTTACAGAACAAGGGTGATGATGTTCAGCTGGGCATAGGCTGGGACTAGACTAATTCCCGGTAGGCCAAGGGATTTAAGATACCACCTATCCGTCCTTATAGAACTGTCACAAAAATAAGCATTCTCACTCCAGGAATGCTTTAAAGTGGAACTTTTTTACTGACAACTTCTGCAATAGCAAAAAATACAAACCTTGTTTTTGAACAAATAGGTTTCTTGACTGTTGATATTACTTTAAGGTAACTGGCTATATGTTGACTGAGCTTGAAAGTCTCTATAGAACTATTTACATCAGTTCAATTAGTCCATCTTTCCTCCAGCCCATCCCATCTGGCAGCTCAACTGAAGGCTGTAGACGGCCCTGACTCTCTCCAAGCAAAATAGGATCCCGCTGGGCTCTTTCCCAAACTTGCAATGCGAGCTGGGCCTCCCTGTCCATCCTCACTCCTAGGAGATGCAATTGCCTTCACCTGCCTCCTGCACACAGCAGGCAATCTTTCCCCTGCGCTGCTCGCAGTCTTTACTTTCTCACCCCTCAAGCTCATTTCTTTTCGAGCCTCTGTTGCTCCCACAGAGGTGACCTCTGTTTTCCTTTTCCAACAGCCTTCACTGGGGGTGCCCCACAGAATACTCCCTTCTCTCTTTAGGTCTTGGCAAAGACCTTATGCTGTGCTTCACAGACACTTATTTCCCCCAATTCTCCTGTCGCTCACATACTGTAACAGTAATATTTCATTTTTCATAACATCTCCGCTATATGATTTGCCAACGTCACTGGCCACTTAACTGGGTTCACCATTCCACCAGGCGCAAATTACTCCTCCACCCTCTTGGTAGGTTTAGGCTTAACCAGACTCATAGTAATCCCCTGGGGAACTTTGCCCGAACACTAATCACTCTCATTCCCCAGGGAAATTACAATATGTAAATTCTTGATGTCCTTACTCAGCTCTGTGCACACATTAGAGGCTGTCACACTTTTATTGATTTGTGCTTTATAAAGTGCTCTGGGATGTACTTTTAATGAAAGGCTCCATGTAAGTGCATAAGTATTATTATTCTGTTGTAACTGTAAGTCATCTGAAATCCAATTCCATCCTGTCTCATGGGAGAAAAAGCAGAAACCTGCATGAGCTCATTCCTTTGTAAGGATGCCAACTACCAGTCACATCTCAGAACAGAAGACCTGCTCATTCCTTTAAGTGGAAACTGGAAATCAGATCTTAAGAAACATGCCAGGGAACTTTATCTGACCATGACTTTTATTTGTCTGGGACTCTGCAGCAAGGGCTCCTGAGGATAAACCTGGTTAGTCACTCACCATTTTCAGAGCCTTCATCTTTTTAGCTAGCTATTTAACATAAAAAGCAGATGAAACACTTGTCCAGTTATATGCTTGGTGGGTGGGCCATAAGGTTTGGTGGCCTGTGGCCCTTATCTGAAGGGCATCTAATGCTTTACTTTTGATATCGAGATTTAATCCACCGTCTCTTCTTATTAGTGAAAAGACATGATCACCTTGCTCTTTAGTGTATTCAGAATACATAGCAAAGAGCTGTCTAAGTTGTGAACAATCAGATGGAAAGGACAAAAGAACTGAAACTGAAAGGTGTTCAAAATAGTGTGTGTGTTGGGCTTCAGAATTAAATAAAAATTCTTATCAGATTCAGTGTATTTCTTATGGGATAGCTGGAAACTCTGCCAAGCTTCTTATTTAGGCACATTTTACTTCAGTGGGAGGGCCTGTTGTTAGCCACTTGTCTGTCTGTCCATCCATATGCATACATTATAATTATGTACAGGTGCAATTGGACAGCAGACTAAGGAGACTGACAAGCTGCTTGCAGTGCAAGGAAGGTTGAGAGTGCGTAGCCTATGCTCTCAGTGCAAGGAAGATGGAAAGAGAAAATAATTTCCACTAAGCATTAAACACACAGTATGCAGCTGCAATAGAGTACAAGGAAGCTAGGATGTAGCTACTGTACTTGCCACTGAAGGAAAAAGGACTCCAGAGAGCTGGCCCTGTGCCAGCATTTAGCAGTCCATGCTACTGCTGTTACAACCAGTACCATTATTTTACTCTGTGGGATGGTTTGCATTCTCTAGCTACTGGGCTGCTGCCCTCCCGTGTCTGGCTCCAGGCACATCACTGTAGGTAATGGGAAAGAAAGGGAGAAACACCAGCACTGACTGACTTTATATTCACAACAGAACCGCAGCAACAGCTGCTGGCTCTGGGCATCACCTAGTAATCAAGGCAGGATTAATTCTTTGATGGATCCTAGGCATACCACAACATTAGGTCCCTTTTCTCTTCTCACATGTCATCCAGTGCCTACTGCCTCTTCCCCCTTTCTATCCAGTGTTTGTTCCCTCTCCCACTCCCATCTGGTGTCTGTCCCCTCTCTTCACCCTCATCCAGCATCTGCCTTTTCTCTCCCCCCATGCCATTCAGTGTCTGCTCCCTCTTCCTCCTTTGCTCCCTTTCCCTCCTCTATTTGGTGTCTATCCCCTCTCCTTACCCTCATCCAGCATCTGTCTTTTCTTTCCCTCATGTCATTCAGTGTCTGCTCCCTCTTTCCCCTTTCTATCCAGTGTTTGTTCCCTCTCCCCCTCCATCTGGTGTCTGTTCCCTCTCCTCACCCTCATCCAGCATCCGCCATTTCTCTCCCTTCATGTCATCTAGTATCTACTCTCTCTTCCCACTTTCTATCCAGTGTTTGTTCCATCTCCCCCTTCATCTGGTGTCTGTCCCCTCTCCTCACCCTCAACTAGCATCTGCCTTTTCTCTTCCTCTGTATCATCTAGTGTCTGCTCTCTCTTCCCCCTTTCTATCCAGCATTTGTCCCCTCTCTCCCCCTCATCTAATAAATGCCTTCTCTCCCCCTCCTCCTTTCTATCCAGTGTCTGCCCCCATCTTCTCCCTTTCTAGCCAGCATTTGTTTCCTTTCCTCCTCCATCTGGCATCTGCCCCTCTCTCTTTCATCCAGTCTGTCTCCTTTTCCCCCCTTTAAAAGGTGTCTACCCCTCTCTCCTTCCAACACAATCCACCCCCACAACTGCTGCCATTGGTATGCAATGGCAAAAACAAAGAAAAGACTTTGTGGGCCGCACTGTTCCACTTTGCAACTTCCGGACCTGCTTCAGAATAGGAAATGATGGGGGTGGGGAGGCAGCTGCGACCTTGAACATTTGTGGCCCCCACAAAATCGTTTTCTTTATTTTTGCCCCTGCAGCAGCAGCGTGTTGGGAGTGGGTAGATATTGGTTGTCTTCTCCCCCTCCAGGAAGTACAGAGCTAGCAGCGCATTGGGCCCCCCTGACCTCCTCAGACCAGAGGCACGTGCCTACTGGGCCTATCCTGTAATCCAGCCCTGCCAGTACCTGTTTAGAGGAAGAGAGAGGAGAGGAGGACAGCACAGGATACAGAGAGTGAGAAATATATAACCATTCCATCTTCCTTCATATACTTTTGACATAGATCAGGTGCCATATCTCACTCCACCTCCACCAATCCCACAGCCATCACTGACAGCAGAACAGGTTGAGGGGTATAAAGGCTTCAATGAGTGATGTCACAGTTCCCCCCAACACACACTACCTCCTTATTTCCATCCTGTAGAGCCTCCCTCCCCCAAAACACACGCATGTGCATGTATACACACATACACACGCTGACGCCAGTTGGAGAGCCACTGGCACAAGTGAAGGCCACCAAAGCTTTGCTTCTGCTTCACCAGTGAGTGACATTACAGCTGCACACACACTCACAAACTCATATCTCTCAACCCTATATACATTCCCCTTCAAAGGTGCCATTTGCACCCTCTCCCAGATATACCTCTCTATGCAGTGGCAATAGCGAGAGGGAGAGAAGCCTGGGTTGGTGGCACCCCTCCTCCTCCCCCCTGCTCCTTCCCCGATGTCGCCTCCCGCATGATCCCCGCTCCTTCCCGCCTGCCGCGTGCATCCTCCTTCTCTTCCCCCATACCTTTACTTGAAGTTGTTGCTCACGGCGATCAACAAAGTGCTCTTCATAACCCAGTCAGCTCTCCCTCTGACATCACTTCCTAAGCACAGGGTCACGAAAAGCACGTTGTTGACCGCCGCAAACAACAACTTCAACTATGGGGGAATATAAGGGGGGTACGCGTGTGGATGGAAGGAATGGGAAGAGACGGGGGAAGAGGAGGAAGGTGCCTGTGCCCCCAGAAACATGGCACCCAGGGTTGACCATTCCCTCCCCCTCCCCTTACTACACCACTGTCTCCATGTATCTGCCTTACCAGTCTGCACATATCTACATTGGCACATTCTGCTGAGAAAAGGCAGAATGTGCTACTGTGTCGCACAAAGCATGCACATTCCAACTTCCTTAAGTATACCAGTATTTAATTATGAAGAGGTGGAACCTGTGCAGATTGCCAGATTCAACTTTGAACAACTTGGTGGGCAGACTTGGTAGACCATGCTGGCATTTTATTTGCTAATTTTTACTTTGTTACTGTGTTTACAAATTAATATATTTGTGTTAATATTTAAGGGGCCCTTTTCTGAAAGGACATTAAGCCCTAATCCACATTTAGCAAGTGAAAAAAAGGCTTGCCGCAAAACTCATTAAAGTGTTTTGCATTCATTTGCTAGATTGCACATGCTAATTACATGTTATTATATAAATAGATAGATAGATATATGTATGTATGTATTTTTGGAGGAGGGTGTGTAGTAGGAGGGAAATGGGCATGGAAACATTAACAAGCTAACTAACATTAGCATCTGCAAACTAAATAATGCAGACTTAATGCAGGAGCTCTTGAACCTCCTGGATGCAAAAATTAATGTAGGATCTGCAAAAAAATGATTTAAAAAACCTTAAATACTGCCACATAAAATCTAGACCTAGTGTGTGGAAAACTCCCAAGCTAAAACAGATTAAGCTCAAAATTTGAATGTGTCTTTGTAAAAGGGGCTCTAAATTATGCGCCATAAAAATACCTAAAGTAATTACGGTATATATTTTATAGGAAGCATATAACATTTTCAAAAGCGAGTGACATCTATGGAGATGGGAAATGTTCACTATGAAGTGTTGTGTACCTAAATTACAACATAAGCCAGACAGACTTTTTGAATATTGACCTCCTATATAGTTTTGAATTTTTATATTTTCATTACACTGAAAAGGTTCCCATTGCATTATCTAGCACTTCTGCTGCTTATCATTTCTATAATGCTGCTAGACATATGCAGTGCTGTACATAAAAAATGTAAGAGACAATCCCTGCTCAATAGAGTTTACAATTGAATTAAAATAGACAAACAAAACAAATAAGGGTTAGGGAATTTCTCACAGAGTGAATGATAAAACAGACATGGGTATTTTTAAGTGAATGGGAGTTAGGAGTTAAAACCAGCCTCAAAAAAGTGGGCTTTTAACCTAGATTTGAATATTGCATGAGACGGAACTTGACGTATTGACTCAGGCAGTCTGTTCCTGGCATACGGTGCAGCAAGATAGAAAGGACGAAGTCTGGAGTTGGCAGTAGAGGAGAAGGGTACAGATAAAAGAGACTTACCCAATGAATGGAGTTCCTGGGGAGGAGTATAAGGAGAGAAAAGAGAGGAGAGATACTGAGGAGCTGCAGAATTAATGCACTTGTAATCAATAAGAGGAGTTTGAATTGTATACAGAAATGGATTGGGAGCCAATGAAGTGACTTGAGAGAGGTAATGTGAGAATAGTGACACGGAATAGAAGTCATGCAAGCAGATCTTTGAACGGATTGAAGAGGAGAGAGATGGTTTAGTGGAAGACCTTTGAGAAACAAGTTGCAGTCATCTAGGCGAGAGGTGACAAGAATATGGATAAGGGTTTTGGTAGTGTGCTCAGAAATGAAAGGTCACATTGTGGTGATATTGGAGAGAAAGAAACGACAGGCTTTAGCAATCTGTTGAATTTGTGCAGAGTAAGAGAGGAGTCAAAGATCATACAGGTTGTGAGCTGACGAGGCAGGTAGAATTATCTTGCTGTGATATTCAGTAGGTATGTGCCAATAAAACCGGTTAGGTATTGTTTTTATATTTGCCTCATTACAAAAGATAACTTGAAAATAATTTTTCATTTCTTTCCTTTTGCATGGGTATCTACCATGAAGGAGCTGAGTGTGTGCCTTCATGCCCGGATTCCAACAGAGATTCAGTAATACTGCCCTTGAATATGACAGAACAGCATCTCCAACATAGCATGGATCCTCCAAAAGTCAAGGTTAGTCTGTGGTTCTATCACTAGACCAGGGGTGGGCAACTCCAGTCCTCGAGGGCCGGAATCCAGTTGGGTTTTCAGGATTTCTCCAATGAATATGCATTGAAAGCAGTGCATGCAAATAGATCTCATGCATATTCATTGGGGAAATCCTGAATACCCGACTGGATTCCGGCCCTCGAGAACCGGAGTTGCCCACCCCTGCACTAGACAAACTTTTTCTGGTATTGGGGCTGTCTGTGAGTTCTGTCTTGCTGAGGTTTCTTGTACAAAAATGCTGTATTGTTCTAGATTGCCCTGTGTCAAGAACAGCAAAGTCAGAATAGATTCATTTCATAATCCCAATACACTCTTCTAGTGCAATAGGTCTGTTATTCTAAACCAGTGGTTCCCAAACCTGTCCTGGGGGACCCCCAGCCAGTCAGGTTTTCAAGATATCCCTAATGAATATGCATGAGAGAGATTTGCATATGGAAGTGACAAGTATGCAAATCTCTCTCATGCATATTCATTAGGCATATTTTGAAAACTTGACTGGACTGCCCCCTTGCACTATGCCACTGAATCTCCCAATGCTCGCAAGCCGTGCAGAAGGAATCCTCTTCAGGTTTTTGATTCCTCCTCCTTCACCAGAGGGCTCTGCTGCCCTTTTCAATTTTTCTTTCTGCACGCAAGCTGGAAGGAGTCTTTCTATTCTGTGTATTCTTTCTTTTTTTCTTTTTTTGTCGGCTTATGGTGCTCAAAACTCCCCAGGTTGAGGGGAAAGCTCTGCTTGCGTGGAGAAGCAGACTGAAGTCTGCAGCTGACAAGCCAATTCCTCTGTAATACCTATTAGTCAGCCTACAGAATCTGTTGTGTAGCTTAGGGTTCAGATCTCTAGAAGTTTTATTCACCTACTGGGTTGCAAGGGCTAGGGCGCAGGTTGTTAGACACCAACAGGGGGCTCAGCGGGGCTCTTCATAGTACCGGCTTCATTTCATCCCCCCCTTTTGTGTGCACGGATCCATGAGGGACAAGGATCAGTCCGACTTCCGTCCAACCGGCAGCCCAAAGATTTCAAAGTTGGAGGACAGTTCAGTAAGGCCATGATTTTTTTGCCCAAATCCAGCTTCTTTAAAGAAAGCTGAGGTAGGCAGCAGTACATCTCCAGCATTAAACACAGTGAGTAAGGCTGTTACAGCCTGTGAGGAAATTTTTATTTTTTGGGGGGGGGTTAAAGCTGTTTTTTCAGATTTCTGCCCCTTCCCTTAATGTTCTCCACCTTCAAAATCCTTTTTTCACTGTTTTTTTGTTTTAGTTAAGGCATTTTGACGTCAAATGCTGTTGTGGTAACCATCTTGCATTTTTCAATTTTTTTTTTAAGTTCTCCAGAACCTTTAAATCACCTTGTTTGCCTCAAAACTGGCAGGGATGAAGTCCTCAGGCTCCTTTATCCTTAGTTCATGCTAGGTTTGCTCTGCATAGGCGCCCAAAGATGGTCCTTGCAGCACGTGAAGGGGGTAGGGGGACGTGAGTGGCTGACTTAACCTCCCCTGTGTTCTCTAGAGCTGAGGAATGGTCGGAGGAGGTCTATCAGCTGGGAGTAAACCCCTTCCAGAGCCCCAGAATGTGGTCAACCTGAGTGCAGGAGCATTGAGTCTGTAGAGCCCAAGAGACACAAGCTGGAGTAGTCTAAAGGAGACTAAGCAATGCCTAATATGATATTTTCTTCAGAATTTGTCAATCTGATATGTGGAGATCCCCAGGGGAAGTCTGGCAACATACCAGGAGGTACACAAGGGGGCTTGGGCTCCTTGGGCTTGTCTAGCTCAGTATCAGAGGATGTCCAGAATCCAGTGGTCCTTTCCGATGGAGACTCAGAGAATGAGGGATCTAGTTGGATGTTTTTGTTGTCACAAAGCAAGCCTAACCTGCTTGGAGATACAGGGCCGTGAGCAGGACGAGTACACAGGATACAGTGGTGGCCTTTGATCAGGATAATGACCCCACTGTTCGCTGACTGTTCAGCCTCTCAGCTCTGTTGGAGCTTATTGTTGACTCCCTGTGAGAACTAAACTTGGACTCTCAACAGGTCCCATCTGATTCCTGCTCTATACTGAGCGGAGTGAGAGCCCAGTCATCTTCAGTCGATTCAGCCTATTGAATTGATTTTTCAATTCAATTTTTCTGCCAATTGGGTGGGTTTTTTTTGGGTTTTTTTCAAACATCCTGGTGGGTTTATTTTATAGTTTTTTCACCCCCCTTTGGCTTCTCCTAACCACACTGGCACTGTGGTGTAAATAAAATAAAGAAGCAAAAAAGACTTTTCCTCTCTCTGTTAAATCCTAGCTATGTTTGCGGTCTAACACCAGCTCTGGCAGGATACACATTTCAAATTTGACATATTGTAATCACAAAACAGAAAATAAAATTAGTTTTCTACCTTTTGTTGTCTGGTTATTTTTCAGATCTTGTTGGTCCAAGGCTCTGGTTGTCTTCTGATAACTTGCTTGCCAGGGTCTCCTTCTTTCTGCATGCTAACCATCCATCTGCCATCTCTGTCCTCCCCTTCCATTTCCCTTCCCTCCCCAGGAGGTCTGGCATCTTTCTTTTTTTTTGTCTCCCTCCACAGATCCACCTTTTCTTAACTACCCTTTCATCCAGCATCTCTCCCTCCTTCCCCACCACCCCAGGGTCCACCATCTCTCCCTTTCTTTTCCCAACTAACCTACTATCCAGTATCTTTCCCCCCCCCTTCACACCATCCCTTATGTCCAACTTCTCTCCCTTTCTGTTCCTTCCCTCCCTAAAACCCATGGTCCATCATCTCTCTCCCTCTCCTCTATTTTCAGACCCATTATTTCTTCCCACCCAAAGTCTGGCATATGTGCGTCTCTTTGAACCCCCCTTCCCTCCGTGTACTTCTACATCAGGGTCCCCCTCCCATGAAGGCCCGTCCCCCCCTTAAAGGTCTGCATCCCACTCCTGAAGACCTGTCCCCCCTTTGAAGGCCTGACCCCCCTTGAAGGCCTGCCTGACTGTCCCCCTTGAAGGCTTGTCCCCCCCTTGAAGTCCTGCCTGTCTGTCTCCCTTAAAGGCCTGCCCCCCCCCCTTGAAGGCCTGTCTCTCCCTTGAAGGCCTGACGTCAGAGGAGGGGCGGGACCACGGCGGAGGAAGCAGCGCCGAAGCAGCACAGGGATCGCTGGCATCGCGATCCCACTGCAGGCTGCTTCTCCACTGCAAATGGTATGGGGGCGGCTGGGGGGGGAAATCCAGGTGCCAAGGGGGGAATCGGACGCTGGGGGGGGAACCGGACGCCGGAGGGGTGTATCAGACGCCAATGGCTTCAAGGCCGGGAGCACCCCCTCAGGGCTTGCACCCAGGGTGGACCACCCCTCCCCCACCCCTTGGTACGCCACTGTGTATAGGATACTTTTATTTAGCAAGAGGTTGGCTGAAAGGAATTGATGAATTTGTCAGTTAAGTGCAAACTTTTTTTTTTCTACAAATTTTTCCTCAACCAGGTCTCTGTTAAAGGGCCTGTTATCTTCTGATATGATGATGGAAGTAATTTTCCATATAACTAACACTAGAACATCCCACTTTCCCCCTTCCAAAATTAAGGTAAGCACTGAGCTGGGAAAGTGAGGCATTAACTGTAGTAGTGCTTCTTATGCTATTTGGTGGTATCTTAATTTAGAAAAAACAAAGAGAAAAAGTTAATGGGAAAAAGTGAATAGAAATGGTGTGACAGATACATCAAGAAGGGAAAGAAAATAAATATTTGAGTTTCATATTTTGCTGTGCTTTGGTTTTCAGTGTGTTTGTGTCTGTTTTCCCTTTATCTGCATGCTGATATCAAAAGAACCTGATACAGAAAGCATATTGCTTTTCAAATGTGCTGAGCTCAGTTATTCTGTTCCGTCTGTTAAAAATGGCCTAGTCAGCAAAGTGTCCATTCTAAGGGTCAGCCCTCCCCCAGCATCTCACTCTTAACACTAGATTTATTAAACATTTAAATGCATCAAGTGCAATGGAAAATGTCCATGGGGAAGATGCCAGTAGGATGTTAAAATGATCTACCTTCCCACAGAGTTTCTGTTCCTCTTGCATACCTGATTAAGTTACCCAGGCTGGTAGATCAAGTTGTGGACAGCAGTTGTTTATGTTGATTTTGTATAGAAAGAACATCCATCCCATTTGCTCCCTGTTGGAACTATTTTTATGTTTGTTTTTAGTTTTATTTTCATGTGAATAGAGTAAAAAATCAGATCACTCCTAGAAAGCACTTAGGGTCTTTTATGCATCTGATTCTTTACAAAGTATTGTTCTGTCCCTGCAGGGCTCATTATGCTCAGGAAAAGTCCTTGCAGGGAGAGAAAGAATGATTGTTTCCAGAAATATCATAAAAATGAAGGGGGAGGGGGGTTGCACTATGGTGTTCGGTGTTGAACAGCTCTATAAATTTTGACAAGATAAAATAGACCATTAACCATGGAATTGCTTATTTTTGCTTTAAAAATAAATTTACCTCCGTTCTTGATAACCCTTCTTCACTGAAGGAGTGTTTACATTTGATCATTTAGGGGCCCTTTTAATAAGTTGTGCTAAAAAGTGTTTCCTACATGCTGAGGCCACTTTTAGCACGGCTGTAAATTGGCTGCATTGCAATTTTCTCAATTAATGGATGTGCACTAATTTCCCCATTAGTGTGGAAGCACTTACTGAAACCTATTGTCTAGGCCAGTGTTCTTCAACCTTTTTACACCTATGGACCGGCAGAAATAAAATAATTATTTTGTGGACCGTCATCGGTCCGCAGACCAGCGGTTGAAGAACACTAGGCTAAGTCGTGGGCCAGACCCTGCCCATCTCTACCCAATCTTCACCCCAGACCCTGTCCCCATAGTCCTAATTGTAACACAATTTTTTCCATTCATTTTTCATATATACACACACAATATAATCTTATTAACAATGCATCGATTGCAACGCAGACTGGCAGTTGAAGAACATAGTTTTGGGCCTGATGCACATGCCAGCCCTGTGGACCGGCAGGAAATTTCTGTGGACCGGTGGTTGAAGAACACTGGTCTAGGCAGCGAGGGCTATCACGTTAATCATGTGCTATTCAAGTTTCAAGTTTATTTATATTTGATAAATCGCTTATCCATAATTTACTAAGCGAGTTACAACCAAAATATAAAAGTAAGTCATAAAATTAACATACTATTTAAAATGGGCGAGACGAACAAACGTACTGACAAACTTGGATACAGAAAGAAAAAAGGGGTAAAGTTACAAAATTGGCGTTAAGCTAGATTAACGAAAAAAACCGTAAATAACATAAGGGAAGGTAATAAAATTATTTGGTTGGCACATACCTATTCCTGCTCCAAGCATGCCCCCAGCGAAAACAAAAAAAGTATTTTTTAGTACATGAGAAGCACGTGCAAATGCCAAATTACCAAAGTAATGTTTTTTAACCGCAGTAAGCACGCATTAGTGCTTACCACAGCTTAGTAAACTATAGTTAGACAGTGAGAATCTTGTATTCAGCAACAGATCTAGTAAAGATGGGGCTTTTTGTCTGTTGTAAAATAAGTACTAGGAAAATTTGTATTTAATTACATTTTTTATTTTTTTTATTTTTTTATTGGAATTTTAACATATGAAATGTAACATTAATTAAATAAATATATCAAAAGGAAATTTTACAGTACAAGTAATACATACATATTAACCACAGACGCATAAAGGACTAACAAGCATCCATGTAATCTCTAATATAAATATGAAGCCATATGAAAACAATTCTTATGGAGACTATGATATTAAGCACAAATTAATCTAAGCTAACAACCCACTTGAAATGTATCTAAAATTAGTTTTATAGCTTTTTTATGACTTATAATTTTTATTGATTTTATATAATAACTTATACAAAGTGCAAGAAAATATCATAATAAAATCAAACAAACGGCACTTTCATAATACATCAAATTCTTAAAACAACCCAAACTTCCTCCCACCCAACCCACCTTACCCCTCCTGGATGTGTATAAAGAATATGAATAATACAATAAATAATCTGAATAAAATAAAATAAACCATCCTATACTGCCATGGTCTTTAACAAACGAGCTCTTATTAGCTTTACATTCATAATTATAAATCATTAGGACTGTAGCCCACCAAAACGAGGTACTTAATAATTGGGCAGATTTCCAGTGTGACAGAATCATTTGTAAAGTAATAGCTATTAGAGATTCAAATAGCTTGGAATGCCATTTATCTAGAGCAGGGGTGTACAACCTGCGGCCCGAGAGCCGCATGTGGCCCCGTGAAGTATTTTGTGCAGCCCCGGTCAAGGGTGATGCAGTGTTTTCCTCTGCTGTCGCCAGGTGTTTACCGTTTTGCCAGCTCCCTTCTCTGTTTTGCTGCAGCATTTGCGCGTTTGTGCGGCCCCAGAAACATTTTTTTTGTCCAATGCGGCTCAGGGAAGCCAAAAAGTTGGACACTCCTGATCTAGAGTATCAGGTAAAGCAAGAGATCGAAAGAGAATAACATCAAAAGATAGTTGAAAGGAAATAGGAAGTATGGTACATATGATATTCCACACCGATCTCCAAAATGGTTGAACAATTGGACAATCATAAAGCATATGTTTAAGGTCACCTAAGTTGCCATTGCAATGCCAACATACATTAGAATCCATTAGATGAGCCCTATGCAGTCTGCGAGGAGTCCAATATGCTTTATTGAAAAAAATATATATATAATGATTGCATTAAACTAGTAGATAGATTAGGACACTGTATATATTTGAAAAAAATCTATCCATTGGTCATCAGATCCCGACCAGGAAGATTCAGAGGTCCAAATTTGTTTAGTACACGTAGTAGAAGTATTTAATTACAGATGCAGGAAACCAGAGAATGAGCATTAATTTTATAGCTTCATCAGTGGTGTTACTCAGTGTTACCTACTTGATTTCAGGTCTTTCTGACAGTTTATTCTGATTGTGGTTGTTAATCTCTTCTCTCAAATGTATTCAGCATGAGGCCAAGTTTCAGACTGGCTTAAATCTGATAGCTATGTGGCTTTAAACACCTTGATAATATGCAGTTAGATTGATATCACTGGCACCTGATTCAGCAAAAATAAAATGTTATCTGCTTTAATTAAGAGTGTCTTCCTTTATGTAATTTGTATAACTCATGCATTTCAGACATTTTGGGCATGTTGTTTGGCTTCAGATCCTGTTTAAGTGCTCCAAGTTTCCTGCTTAATTTTCGTGATACAGAATTTGATTTTGATTTTAGATTTAGGGGCCTGTTTACCAAATTAGTTTAGCTAGCTCCTCACTAAAGGTGGATAAAGTGATGAGGCCAGTTGGCGTATTTCCAAGGGTACTGAAGGAATTTAGGGAAGTTCTTGCAGCTCCGCTGGCTAACCTTTTTAATGCTTCTCTTGAGCTGGGAGTAGTACCAGAGGACTGGAGATGGGTAGATGTGATCCCTCTCCACAAAAGCGGAAGTAAGGAAGAGATAGTGATCTATAGATCGGTAAGTCTGACTTTTTTGGTAAATAAATTAATGGAAGCACTTTTAAAACAAAAGAATTGGGACGTTTCTGGAATATAGTGGATTACAGGACCCGAGGGAGCATGGTTTCACTAGAGACAAGTCTTGTTAGACAATAGATCAATTTCTTTGACTGAGTGTCTAGAAAGTTGGATAGAGGGGCATCAGCAGATATAATTTGATTAGATTTTAGCAAAGCCTTTGACATTGTTTCACATCGGTGTCTAAAAACAAACAAATTGCCATCTATATGGGCCCCAAAGTGATGGACTTGGTTAAGAACTGGTTGATTGGAAGGTGTACTGATAAACAGGGCTTACCCTGAAGAAAGGGGCATTACCAATGGTGTACCAAAAGGTTTGCTTCTTGGGCCTGTTATTTTTAACATTTTTGTAAAAGATATTATTGAATGGCCATCAGGTAAGATTTGCTTCTTTGTGAATGATACCAAAATCTGCAATAGAGTAGACACCCCTAATAGTGTGGATAACATGAGGAAGAATCTGGTAAAGCTTGAAATGGTCTGGAATTTGCCAGCTGAAATTTAATGCTAAGAAATGCAGGGTAATGCATTTGGGCTGCAGAAACCCAAGGAAATGGTACAGTTTAGATGGTGAAGAACTTTTGTGCACAAAGAAGAGTAGGAATTGGGTGTGATTATGTGTGATGAACTTAAGGTGGCCAAACAGATAGAAAAGGTGATGGTATAGGGAGAAGAATGGCCAGTTGAAAAAAGAAGGTAATGATGCCTCTGTATAACACTCTGGTGAGACCTCATTAAAATATAGTGTACAATTCTGGAGACTGTTGTACCTTCAAAAAGATAGAAAAAGGATAGAATCGGTCCAGAGATCTTCGTCATAAGGCATACGGGGACAGACTTAAATATGTATATTTTAGAGGAAAGGCAGGAGAGGGGAGATATGATAGAGACGTTTAAATACCTACTTGGCGTAAATGCGCATGAGTCGAGTCTCTTTCATTTGAAAGGAAGTTCCATAATGAGAAGGCATAGGATGAAGTTAAGGTGAGTAATCTAAGGAAATACTTTTTTTTACAGAAAGGTTGGTAGATGTGTGGAATAGTCTCCCGGTGGAAGTAGTGTAGATGAATAATGTATCTGTATTCAAGAATGCTTGAAATAAGTACATGAATAGGCAGGTTAGAGAGGCCACATTGGTCTTCATCTGCCTTCATTTTTCTATGTTTTTTCTATTTTCTATATAATGTCTCTTCTCAGACATGTCAAATAACAAAACAAACAAGCAGTAATTCCACAACCAAATATCAAATATACAAAAAAGTGGAATAAAACAAAAATTAAACTTTGTCAATTCAATTACACTGATAGATCATAAATGGAAGAAGGCAAAACCTCAGACCTTATTACTACATCTCATAACAGCCAAAGGCTATTGACAAATGCAATATTATGGTTTCAATCATTGGTCCGCCTCCATCCTTTTCATGTGAATGCAATAATTCATTAAGTGCTATAACTGCTATTTTTGCACAGAATTGCCATTTTGCAAAGAATTTGTTATATGACTTCATACAACTTTATTATTAACTTTGACAATAACAATAACTTTATTTATACAAAATCATAAAATCTATTGGAAATTTTTTTTTAAATAGCAATTAAATTTCATCTGCCATTTGGACACCCAGTCTTCCAATTTTCTAAGATCCACCTGCAATTTTTCACAATCCGCATGCATTTTAACAATTTTGAACATTTTTGTATCATCTGCAAATCTAATCACCTCACTCGTCGTTTCAATTTCCAGATCATTTATGAATAAGTTAAATATCACCGGTCCTAGTGCAGACCTCTGCAGCACTCCACTGTTTACTCTCCGTCATTGAGACAAATGACCATTTAAACCTACCCTCTGTTTTCTATCCGATAACCAATTCCTAATTCACAACTGAACTTTGCCACCTATCCCATGGCATTTTAATTTTCTCAGGAGCCTCTCGTGAAGAACTTTATCAAAAGGTTTCTGAAAATCTAGATACACTATATCAACCAGCTCACCTTTATCCATGTTTATTCACACCTTCAAAGAAGTCAAGCAAATTTGTGAGGCAAAATCTCCCTCGGCTGAACCCATGCTGACTCCTATTGGTTTTAAAAGTATTTCCCTGTAACTTCTAGTCTAGAGAGTTGCGCGGGGACAGAAATCTCACCCATCCCCACGCTTCCCCGCCAAAATCCCACCCGTCCCCGCGAGGAATCCCTCCATCCCCACCCGTCCCCATGAGGAATCCTCTCCGTCCCCGCCCGTCCCTATAAACTTCAGAAATAGTTATTTACAAATAAGCAAAGAGACTTTATTAATTTGGAAATATTAATTGGGAAGAATACATACTTTGTAAACGGGTTTCTACCAGAGCCTCTAATGTAAATATAAAATATAAATACTCAGCTGATGAGAACCCCCAAGCTGTCAGCTGAGTACTTCCTTTGCAGTTGGCTGGGGTCCCTTTTGCCAAGCTTGGCTGGCAGCAGTAGCGTCCCTGAGTCACAGATGATGGCACCTCAGTGGCTCATGGATGCTGCCAGTGTCTACTGTGCTTGGTGGAGGGGAGTTCTGGCCATCTCTAGAGGATGTCCTCTGCAGGTGGTGCTTGGGGATTCCCACCAGTCACAGCAAGGGTCAGCAAGTACTTCAACACTGTAGAAATAAAACCAGAAATGCATTTCCTTTTCTTTTGAACACAATACAAAGACATCTGCTATATGCATTTCCCAAAGCTAACATATTTTAGTCAATAAATTCCGTTTTTTACCTTTGTTGTCTGGAGACTTATTTTTCCATAAAGTTGGTCCCAGTTTCTTTTTTCCGCTTTCCCATCTTCTGTAAATTCTTCTGTTGCTGTCCATTGGTTCCTCCTACCATGGTCCAGCATTTATCCCTTTCTCATCTTTCGCGCCTGCCCACCAGCCCCATGCCCAACATTTCTCCTTCTATCACCCCTCACCAGCACCATGCCACATCTCTCCCTCCATTCCCTTTACTACTATGTCCCAACATTCCTCCCTCTTGCATCCATTTCAATCTGTCCCACTGTTCCCACCACAATATTTCTCCCTCTCATATGTACCTCACTCCCTCCCTATGACCAAAAATTCTCCTTTCTTCCATTCCCGTGTACACAACCATCTCTTTCCCTCTCTTCCTCGTCCATGCCTTCTGTGTCCAAAAATGCATTCCCTCCCCCACCTCAGCATCTCTTTCCCTCCCTTCCTCTCTCCCAAGTTCATGCCTTCTGTGTCCAAAAATGCATCCCCTCCCCCACCTCAACATCTCTTTCCCTCCCTTCCTCCATCCTCTCTCCCAAGTTCATGCCTTGTGTCCAAAAATGCACTCCCTCCCCCACCTTAGCATCTCTTTCCCTTTGCTTAAGCCCTCCCTCCGACGTCAGCGCTGACATTGGGGAAGACTTCTGGTCAGCTGTGTGCTGCGGCAGAGCAGGTAGGAAAAAGAAGACGAGCCAAGCGGCTCGAGTTGCATCGAACTCCGGAGGATCCCCGCAACCCTAGGAGGCATCCCCACGGGATCCCCGCAACCCTAGGGGTTGTCCCCATGGGATCCCCATGACCCGAAGGGGGAACCCACAGGATTCCCATTGACCCCGTTCCCGTGCAATTCTCTACTTCTAGTGTCCCCTAACTTTTGTAATTTTTGACAGAGTAAAATATCGAGCCACTTGTTCCATTCTACACTACTCAGAATTTTGTAGACCTCAATCATATCTCCCCTCAGCCGTTCTCTTTTCCAAGCTGAAGAACCCTAACCTCTTTAGTCTTTCCTCATATGAGAGAATTTCCATCCCCGTTACCATCTTGATCGCTTTTCTTTGAACCTTTTCTAGTTCCACTATATCTTTTTTGAGATAATGCTACCAGAATTGAATGCAATACTCAATGTGAGATTGCACCATGGAGTGATACAGAGGCTTTATAATATTCTTAGTCTTGTTAATCATTCCTTTTTTAATAATTCCTAGCATCTTGTTTATTTTTTTGGCTGCCACCACACATATTGTCTACAATGATACCCAGATATTTTTCTTGGATGCTTACCCCCAAGGTGGACTCTTGTATCTGCTAACTATGATTATCCTCCGTGAAGGTGGGATACTTGGCTAGATGGACCATTGATCTGACCCAGTAAGACTATTCTTATATTCTTATGTCATCACTTTGCATTTGTCCACATTAAATTTAATCTGCCATTTGTATGCTCAGTATTCCAGTTTCCTAAGGTCTGCCTGCAATTTTTCACAATCCACATGTGTTTTAACAATTTTGAACAGTTCAGTGTTATCTGCAAATTTACTGTGATGTGGCATAGGGAAGGCCATGGCAAAGAAGGCATCAAAGCAGCCCATTCAGAGCGCTACCACCACTGCTGTTTTGGATTCTTTTGGCATGAAGGTATGTCAGGCTCACTGTGGGAGGGTTGATGGAGTTCCTGGCGGGGAAAGCTGCAAAGCAGCCCACTCAGAGCACTGCCACTGTTTTTGGAGGCCTTGGGAGCTGCTGCACAAGGGGATGGGTGAGAGGCAAGGAAAGATGCTGCACATGGGGGGGGGGGAAGGGGAGAGAAGGGAAAGAGGAATAATTGGGGTGGAGGAGAGGAAGGAAGAGATGATTGGCAGCACTAGTGTCAGGAATGGAGTCGGGGAGTGTTGGGGTGGCTTCGGGGGTCAATCTTAACTAGGGCTTATTTTGGGGGTAGGACTTATATTAGGAGCATTTTTAAAAATCATTGTAGGGCTTATTTTCAGGGTAGGTCTTATTTTCAGGGAAAAACGGTTTATATGAGCTGAACCTCCCCCCTGATGACAAGCCACCGTACTCTCCCCCCAACTACAACCATAGGTCCCTGAACCCCATGATGATGATGGCCACCCCGTGACAATGACACACTCACAGAGACAGGAGGGATGCCCACTCCCTCCTGCCTCAGTAACCCGGTTGTGCATCTGGGCCACATGACCCACCCCTGACACTCTCTCCCCCAACTCTCCACCTGGCACTCCCCCTGACATCCCCACCCTACACAAAGATCCCCCTTCCCACCATCTCATGAAAAGACCCCAAAAGACAGCCCTAGTGGGCTGGAAGGTGGCCTAAGGCTCTGATTGGGAGGGGCTTAAGATATTCAGGCGAATCAGGGCCTTAGACCCCTCCCTAATCTTCCAGTTTTCTAAGTATGCACCACGAAGAGAAAGTCCCACCATTTTGAAGAGGCAGGCCTGCTGTCAAAAGGGCTTTTACAATGAGGTACGAGGTGAGGGCCAGGTGGCTCGGATGCACAACTGGGTTGCTGAGACACAAAGATGTGGGCATCCCTCCTGTCTCTCTGGGTGCGTTGTTGTCACAGGGGCGACCATCATCATCTGGGGGTTCTGGGACCCACAGTTATCATCAGAGGGGGGTGTAACGACTGTGGTTTGGGGGGGGCATAATTTTTTTTTATGGGGATAGCGAATCATCGGCTTGATCAGACAGGGATTACGTTGAACCTCCGCTCAAATCATTTGCATGCAAACTTGTTTGAGTATCGGTTGCCCTTTTGCAGTCGTCCAAAAATTGGACCACAGCATACCCACCCGGTCTTACCAAACCTGTTTAGCGCATCTAGGTCTGTAACCTTCTCTCTTGCTGAGGAATGTTAGGACCTTATAAATAAGTCTTTACCTGTGTAAATCTACTCCCTTTTCTCATTGTGTCCTCCCCTTTTCCCCCTCTATTTTCTTAATATTGGAAAGAAAACAGATATATGCAACTTTAGAGAGCCTGAGAGTCTCAGAAGCTAAGAAAAATAACCTGATGCCACTACATAAAAAGACAACTCATCCAAGGCTACTTCAGGGATGTTAATCCTGCCTGTAATCTTTAAACACTATATATGGGCTAGGTAGATTTGTCGCTGCTAATAATTACTAAAAGATTGTACCATTGTGCAGTTTTCAGCTAGTGTTTTAAAATGAAAACGCACAGATCAAATGATTCTGTCATTCTACTTTTTTGGGGCTGTTTCTCAGATAGTACTAGCAAGCCCTCCTTCAGATTAGACAGAGCAGAAGTTAATTCTCTTTCATGTTTGTCACATGGCTGCCTTTCTCTGATATGTTATTTGAAGTAGGGAGCACTTTGCTTACACATATCACTTGAAGAGTATTACTCATTGCTAGAATCCTTGTATTGGAGGAGTAGCTAAATGGTTGAAGCAGGGGAGCCTGGTTCAAATCCCACTGGAGGTGCAAATTTGGATTATGAACCCTCCAGGGATAGAAAAATATCTAAATTTTGGCCTTGTAGCTAGCCTGTATATAATAGCATGAGTGTTCTTCAATGCAAGGCCCTGCAAACTAAACAATGACATGGGGAGAAATTTTCCCCGTCCCATCCCCACAAGCTCTGTTCCCATCCTTGCCCCATTCCTTCAAGCTCTGTCCTCATCTGCACAAGCATGGAACAAGGACAGAACTAGTGGGGATGGGACAGGGATATTGAGATCCTGCGGGGATGGGGACAAATTTGTCCCTATGAAATTCTCTACTCGAGGCCTCTGGAGTGGCCTTCATCATCATTCTGGATTTTTTTTCTGCTACTTTCTGCCTCTCTATCCAAGTTCATGACATAAAGGGGGACGTGGATGAGGGAAAGTACAAGGCATTTATGACTAAATGAAGAAAATTCATTTGGAAATACCCACCTCCTTGAGATATGTCCAATAAAAGGCAGAGTAGTGTACTGTATGTCATTGACATACACTGGCCAGTAGTGTGTGGCCTCTGATGGGAAGATATTTGGTGGCCCTCCTTCAGCTTTTTGCATGTAGCACGGCCCCACCTTAAAAATTAAAGAAGACCTCTAGTATATAGGACATTAGAATAAATAAATATTGACTTAATTATGTACACTGAGAGCTCTTTTGTCACCTGCAGTTTTTTTTCCTTTTGCACGTGAGCTGGAAAGAAAGTTTTTGTTCTGTTCTCCCTTTTTCTTATTTTATTTGGGGTTTTCAGTTTTTATTCGGTGTTTTCAGTGCTCAGAGCTTTCACCTTGGTTTCAACTCAGTCTGCAGCTGACAGGCCAATCCCTGGTAGTACCTGTTAGCCAGCCTGCACAAGTGTTTTGGAGCTCGGGGCCGTCTCTGTTTACCTTCTCACCTACTGTTTAGCAGGGGTTTAAGCACAGGCTATTAGGCATCCGTAGGAGGCTCAGTGGTGGCTTGCAGGGTGCCGGCTGCATTTTTTCACCTCCCCCCTTCTAATAGCGTGCCCATCGGTCTGCAAGGATGGAGGTTCACTCGAACACCATATCTGACTGGCAACCAAAAGATCAGCACTGAAGAGGCATTTCCAGCATGAGACAGTGATTCTTCTCCTTTCCATATGCTGTAAAGTGCTGAGGCAGGATGTAGCACATTGCCAGCACAGGACACAGTGAGTAAGGCTGTTACAGCTTATGAGGTGAATTAGGAGTGTGTTTGTGGATCCTGAAAAACAGGTTTTTGAAGGTTTCTGCATATTTCCTGTGTTTCCCCACCTGAAAAATTCTAAATTTGCCAACATGAATAAATTTGTTTTTTAGTAGTTTTAGGCATGAAAAGCTTGATGGTGGCCATCTTGGATTTTTAGCGACCTTTGTTCAAAAGTTCCCTGCACTTCCAAAACTTCCTCAAAACTGGTTGTGATGGAGTACATGGGCTCTTCTATCCCCAAACTCATGTTAGGATTGCTCAAAATGTGCACCTCAGGAGCATCCTTGCACCATGTGCCGCTGGGAGTGATCAGCTTAGCCTCTCCTCTGCATACTCAGGTGACAAAAAGGGTGGCTAACCCGTTGGGGCAGTTTTTTTAAGTTTTTGGGGCCTGGAAATAGTGACCATTCCACGCGTAAGGACACGGACACCTCGCAACCCAAGAAATGCAAAGTAGAGTCATCATGGGATTAAATGTCTTCTCAGACTTTTGAAATATTTATGGAAAGCCTTTCACAAGAGCCATGTTCCTTCTGCACATTCCCGTTGTGCATCAGACTTGTCTCCTCACAGCATAGTCTTACAAGGCACGTCTTCTTCACAGTCTGCCACTGTTCAAGACTTGGGAAACCTCATTCCAGGGGATACGGATGCTGATGATCATTTTACTTAGCTCTTATTTTCTGCAGATGCTCCTCCCATGACAGTGGACCCAAGAAAGTACACTGGCTCTTTAGATCCTACTTTGGCTTTTGAACCTGAGGATAATCCCATGGTTCTGCATTATTTAAGTCTGCTACCTTGCTGGGTCTTATTTCGGAGTCTCTGCATGAGTTGAATTTATTCACTCAGTCAGCTCATTTTATTTCCTCTTCCCTTATGTGTGGAGTGAGAATTCAGTCCTCAGCATTTCCCTGGTATCCAGATATTAACATCTTGATCTCAGAGCAGTAGGATTGTCAGGAGGAAGGCTCTCAAAGTATCGAGAGCCATGTCCCGGCTGTTTCTTATGGCACAGGAATGTCAGCAACTTTTTGGTCAACCTAAAGTGGAGTCCTTGGTTGCCCAGGTCACTGTGCACACCTCCCTTCCAGACATGCAGGACCACCAAGTAGATGTAGTTATCAGGAGGTTTTTTAAGGCAGTGGCTTTGGGAGTCACAGCTGTCTCAGTGATGTCCTTTGTCACATGTGCTTGTCTGTTCAGACTGCATACTTTGAAGAGTGAGAGAGATGAACCTCATCCTCAACTTCTTTTATTTGGTGTGGATTGTGTAGCTGATGTCTTGTATGACATTATACATGTCCTGGGTATAGCGTCATCATGTTTAATTTCTGCTTGTAGAATTCTCTGGATTAATGAGCTGGTGATTCAACCTCTAAAACTACTCTTGTCAGGCTCCATTTTAAGGTGTGACTATTATATGGTAAAGGCTTGGATGTTCTCATGCATTGTGTGGTGGACCGTTGTTCCAAGACCCTACCTGATGATAGACCCAGAACCTCTAGAAGCTCAGGGAGCTCTAACTTTCGTGGCTTCAGGCATTTGGAGGATGCCAGATAACTATTTTTCTGGTTGATTGAGAATGCTATGTTATAAACCTTGTCTAACAATCCCTCCCTCCCTTCCACTCTGAAGCACCAAAGTGGCAACGGTCCTGAGCCGCAAAGCCCCCTCCCTCCCTCAAGCCCAAAGTAGGCGGCTGTCTTGAGGCATGAACCCCCTTGCTCCCTCTCTTCCTTCATTCCATAGAGGGATATGGGTGACTAAAATTATGCCAGGTGTACATCTGGCTGGGCCTCCGCGTGTGCGGATCGCCAGACTTGATGGACCTAAGGTCTGATCCAGAGATGGCAGTTCTTATGTTCTTTCCCGAAGTGGCAACTGGTCAGTAGGAAGCAGCACTCTAAACAGGCTGTGCATGGCCATCCCCAGCAGGGCCTTTTTTTTCACATGTCAGAGAAAAAGCCCTGCTGGGGCTGGCTGCGAGATAACCCACTTTTCCAGAATGACACACCTATCTACTGGAATATATATGATCAAGGTAAGGACATAATCTCTTTTTAAATAATGACAAGACAGCTTTCATAAATAAAATTCATAATTAAATATGCACACAGTAGGCCTGCTATAGTACAAGTCAGTGTAAGTTGCAAAGACTAACTTAGCATATTGAATGTAATACTCCATTCTGTTGGGGCACAGTGCTTGACAAAAACCTTCCTTCATTTCTCTGTGTCCATATGCATGTCCATAAATGCCTTCAATGAAGGCCTTCATGGGAAATGAGAACATATTCTTCAGGATTCACAGAGTTATTCGATTGTAAAGCATTTGGAGGTAGCATTGGCCCAGAGCTTTATATCAAGCAGCTTATCAGATGGCTGACAGTTTTTGAACTGCCAGTCTAAGCTCCCTTGATAGTAGAAGGCAGTATTTTAACTAAGTTCTGGGACTTACTTTCAAAGATAAACAACAACGAGAGAGGCGCAGGTGCAGCAAATGTAATAGAGCCAGGAACGGGTGTCATAGGAATTTAAAAAAAAAAAAGCATGAAGGAATAAGACCGGAAAAATGACATGAAAATAGTAAAAGGTATTAAACATTTAAGTCTTATATTTTTATTCTAAAACATGTTACATACTGACAATCTCTCACTCCTAGGTGATTTGCAATGTAAAATAGACATTATCAAACTCCTTTAGGAACTTATGATTATATAAAACTGCTCTGAACCTACATCAAAATTTAAAGGTATCTACAAATCAAGTCCTTAACCATCTATTATACCCTTATGTGAAAACAGCATCTGTAAAAATGAATAGTTAAAATATACTGTATAGTATATGTGATTCTTCCCTGGAAAAATGGGAGAACTGACTACCGTGTTTCCCTGAAAATAAGACAGTATCTTATATTCATTTGGGGCCCAAAAAAGACACTAGGTCTTATTTTCAAGGTATGGACATGATCATCTCTCCCTCCCTCTCCTTCACCCCAATTTGTCTTTCTTTTCTCTCCCCCACATTGGAAGCATCTTTCTTCCCATCCCCCTGTGCAGCAGAAGTTTGCCCAGCTTCTATCCATCCTTCCCTCCCTCCCATCCTTGTGCAGCAGAACCCTTGAGCACCTCCCCTGCCCCCACCATGCAGCCGAACCCCTGCTGATCCTCCATCCTTCTCTCCCCGCCGACCGCGAGTGAGCCCTACCTTCAACCAAAGCAGCGTCAGGCCGGCAGCACTCTAAGCAGGCTGCTTGGCCTTGTCTGTCGGGGATTTGACTCTGCTGCATTACAGATGATGTCATCAGTAACGCCCGACGCTGCTTCAGTTGAAGGTAGGGCTCGCTCGCGGTCGGCGGGGAGGGAAAGATGGTCAGCAGGGGTTCGGTTGTGTGGTGGAGGGGGCGGGGTCGAGTCGAAGAGTTGCTGGCAAATCCCAGGACTAGGGTTTATTTTGGGGGTAGAGCTTATATTAAAACCTACCCCGAAAATGATGCTAGGGCTTATTTTCAGGGTAGGTCTTATTTTCGGAGAAACACGGTAGATAACATTTTAAAGAATATGGTTTTGGATACTTTGTACGGTCCTGCGGTATATAAACTGTTATTATTATAATTAGGAGGGAGCTATCGTTGGTTATTGTTACCTTGTGTTATTTTACCACAAGTTGTGCTATTTTAGCACAGGGTTTCACTGAATAATCAGTCGTAACAGTGGCCCACATTAATGACTGTTAAGGCCCCTTTTACAAAACCATGGTAGCAATTACCAAGCAGCAAATGTGATGCTGCCCTTTCAATTCCAATGGGCTACATCGCATCTGTCACGCCAGTACTCTCTACCGCAGCTTTATAGAAGGGGTCCTTAATTTGTACAGATTTTTAGTGAATGATTCAAAGAGAATCATTTTATAGATACCTATGCAAAGTCAGTTCCTGCAAACATATTTTCATATCTTAAGATATTACTTTATTCTTCTGTTCCATACAATGAGATCAGCTTGAATGTATATATGTTTCTTTGGCAGATGATACATATATTTTTGACAACTTTTTTTTTTTAACTCGTCTCATGTTTGTTTTTGAGTGTACACTCTTTTTATTCACTTAGCATTTTTGTGCTTGCACTGGTCTGTTTTTCACCTAGATATTTTCTGTCTTTCCAGTTCAGTAGGCATTTTCATGCCCTTAGAATTTTCCAGTCTTGATTGCTCAGCAGTGCTGTGTGTCAATGGCTTCTTCATTTCCTTTAGCCTTTTTTGTCATTCTCAGTCTCATTTGGAACATTTTTCTTAATTTCCTCATCCTCTGACTTTTCAGGTGTGGAAATTTAGGGTTACTTTTCCAGTCCTGAATCATCCTACCGTGGAATACCGGTCCAATTTGTCTGCCTATCTTGCAGCCTGAGTATTTATTTTTAAATGTAAAGGGATTTGTTCTGAAGCACTACAGTAAACAGAAAGCATTACCTCTTGTGACGGGAAGCAGTTGTGAAATTTCCAAATGTCTGTCAGAAGTCAGTAGCATGTTTGGCATTTGGGACCCTGTGATCTCCCTCACTTATAGGATAAACAACACTGCCCACCCCCTTCCTCACCCATTCCCTCTTCACACAGACAGGCCCTGTTGTGAGACAGATGGGGTAGGCTAGGCTAGACCTGAGTAATAGTGGAAAATTTGAGAGCGTCAGAAAGATAAACAGTCTTCTGTAGATAGTATAAAAGTCCTTTTAACACATCAGGTAAGCCTCAAATGGCAGCGTACTAACAAGAACTGTAAAAACAACCTAAAGTTCCCCTGTAGATGGATTAAATTAGCACTGGGATAAACATAAGAAGGAAAGATTGTGTGTCACATCACTGGGTATAAAATCCTGAGTTTCCTAAAGTGCTCCCCTGGAATTCCCTGGGTAATCCTGGAACAAAGCAATTAGAATGAATATTATAATTACTATTTGCAGGCAATTAAAACAAGTGATGCTATAGGGCATGAAACGATCCACATAGATGCATCTGTTAATGCCATTCTATACTTCCTTTTAAATATAGGGCTCCTTTTGCTAGCGGTTTTAGCGCTACCGCCTCCTTTTTAAGCAGGCAGTAATTTTTTGGCTAGCGCACGCTAATCTTATGCGTGCGCTAAAAACGCTAGCACACCTTTGTAAAAGGAGCCCATAATCTTTATGTTCCGTTGCATACTAAAGAAATATATCTTGGATCAGGCATTTCTCCCGTGCTCTAGCAATAAAGCTCCAATGCTCAGCTGTTTTATGAGAGGTTGAAAAATATTTCTATCCTATTGTGTGAAGAATAACAAAGGAAATGCTTCAAAGTAGTCTTAATCTGCTTTGTCTTGTCCTCCTTCCTTCTACTTCCCTGATGGAGGTCTACAAGGCGTTTGAAGTTTCCCCACACATGATTATCTAAGAGAATATTAAATATTTTAATAGCAATGCCTTATTGTAGCATGCAGACTCATTTAAGCCATTTTGAACATCAATTGTGAAAACTGAAGTATAAAATTGAAGGTTCCTTTATGCCCAGCCATTTGAAAGTGTCTTACCTGGTAGGACAATAAGTTGTGCACCCAGTTTGCCTACCTTTCTACCTTTTCAGAAGGCTTCTGGCTACTGCAATTGGAAACATCCATTCTGTTGCAGGCAAGCACTGTCAACATTTCCTGAGTCTTTGTGTGATGTAGGGAATTATTTTATTATCAACGACTCTTTGAATTGATACTCCCAACAGTGGGGTCTAAAACACTGTTCAGCCTTGGGTGCGCTTGCAGTTAGTAGATTTAATGGAAGGTCTCAAAATTCTAGTGTTGTACTGTCTCCAGTATGCATCTCTGCTGGCCACACTGGAGACAGTACTCAGCACATTGTATTTATTTATTTATTTGAATGACTGTAGAATTCTCCCTTTGTTAACTTCTGTTTTCCTTTCTTAGAAATTCATCTGCACAGCAGGTCTCAAATGGTATCCAAATCCGGAGATGATTCACTGCATCAAAAGCTGTGAGGTAAATACTCAGGGGCATATTCTATAAATGGTGTTCCGATTGTAGGCAGCGGTAGGCACGTTTAAAAATAAAAACACCCCAAAGCAGGCCGCCGATACCGTAGGCATCTGACGTGGTTGAGGGAGATGCGTAGGGATGTTTACGCTCACCCAAGGCTAGGCGTAGGTGTAGTTTCGCCCGGCAGTAGCCTTGAGCAAGCTTAGCCGGCCCTATGCTTCTCCCTAGGGCTGCAATACACACCTGAAATGTAGGCCAACAAAAAAACTGGTCTACACTTCAAACTGATGTGATCACTGTGCTAATTGCGGCAAAAAAATCTCACTGCTTCGATCAGCTGAGCATCCAGAGGAGGGAACTAACCCACCCGCGAAGTAGGGGCAGCAGGAGGGATGCCCATTCCCTCCTGCCACACTCTCCCCGAAGCATCTCCCCCCTCCCCTGAAGCATCCCCCAGCAGGAGGAGTGCCGAATTCCTCCTGCCAGAAACCCCCAAACCTCACCCTCACCCAACCGTGATAGGCAGGAGGGATGCCCACTCCCTCCTGCCAGAACACCTGGCCAGTCGGAGTCTTAGGCCCCTCCCAGTGCATCCCAGAATTCACTGGGAAGGAAGCCTAAGATTCCAGTTGGCCTTAGACATCTGAGCCAATCAGGGCCATAGGCTCCTCTCCAGTACATCCCAGAATGCCCCGGGAAGGGGAAAGCCCACCATTTTCCAGTGGTGGACCTGCCGGCCGGCGGGTATATACTTTCCTCTGGCCAGACCTTCTGTTCAGAACATATGGGGGAGTTGGGATCATCTCTCCTTTAGGGGGATTGCTGGGTGGGGGTGGGGGATCGGCAGATGGCTAGGTGGTCGCTGGGTGGGTGGGGAGGTCAGTTGGTTATTTTTGGGTAAAAGGGTGTTTTTGGGGTGTTCTGGCAGGAGGAAGTGGGCATCCTTCCTTTGTATCGCTTTTGTGGGGGGGTGTTCTGACATCCCTCCTGCCTATCGTGGTTGGGTGTGGGGGGTTTCGGGGGGGGTTCTAGAAGAAGGGAGTGGGCAACCCTCCTGCCTATTGCAATTGGATGGGGGGGTGTTTCAGTGGGAGTGTTCTGGCAGGGAGGAGTAGACATCCCTCCTGCTTATCGCAGCTGGGTGGGTGGAGGTTGGAGGAGGAATTGGGTACTCCTTCTGGGGGGATGGGGGTGGCAGGAGGGAGTGGGCATCTTTCTTGCTGCCCAACTTTGCTGGAGGGGTTTTGGGGGGTTCCCTGCCACTGCGATTGCCTCTAAGCTGATAGCAGCAGAGAGATTCCCTTGCCGCAATCAGCTCAGTGGCAACGCGATTCTCTAATCTGGCGCCTATGACATAGACACCTGTTAGAGAATCAGGATGGTTAGGCGGGGTTAGGCATTTGTCCGTTAGGACAGACATGATTCTATATTGGACACCCGTACGCGATTCTCAAAAGCTGCTTAGGCAGCTGCTGAGACCAAGCGTCATATAGAATCAGGCCCTCAGTGCCTGCTGACTATAAGCTCTGCTGAACAGAGACTTTCTTCTGTATGTCAGTAGAACACCTATATATCATAGCACTGCATATATGTTTGTTAATAATAATAAGTATTCCTTTATTTTTTTTTCAAATGATTTTTACTTACTACAGTAGAATCTCAGTTATTGGTGGATTCTGGATAACTGTTTTTCTGGTTCATTGAGAGTGCTGTGTTAGAAACTTGTCTAACACAGATCTCAATCCCCCCTCCCGTTCTGAAGCCCCAGCGTGGCAGCGGTCGTGAGCCATAAAGCCCTCCCTCTTTCACTCAAGCTCCGAAGCAGGTGGCGGTCCTGAGGCAAGAACCCCATCGCTCCCTTTTTTTCCTTCCTTCCCTGAAGCAGCAGCCAGTCAGCAGAAAGCAGCGCTCAAAACAGACTGCTTGTGGCCAGCCCCAGCAGGGCTCTGACATGTCACATTCGATGCATTAGAGGAAAGGCCCTGCCGGGGCAGGTCACGAGCAGCCGGTTTTGAGTGCTGCTTCCAGTTGACCAGCACCATTTCAGGTAATGAAGGGAGCGAGAGGGTTCGTGGCTCAGGACCGCTGCCTGCTTTGGGGCTTGATGGAGGGATGGGGGCTTTGTGGCTCAGGACCACAGATGCGTTGGTGCTGTAGGGCAGGAGGGAGGAGGATTCACAGTTCAGGACTGCCACCACTTCTACAACATACTTTGGAGCTTGAGGAAGGTAGGTGAAGGATTTACAGCTCAGGACCACTGTCACGCTAGTGCTTTGGATCAGGAGGGAGGTGGGTTTCGTGACTCAGGACTGCTGCCACTTCTACTACTTCTGGGGTTGAGGGTGTGAGGGGGCTTTGCAGCTCAGGACCACTGATGCTTTGGGGGATTTTTTTTTTCCACCAGCGATTTTTTTGCCGGTTGGGTGAGAATTCCGGTTAACCGAGTACCGATTAATTGAGATTATACTATACTTCCCCAGGCATGACTGAGTTAACTTCTCAGTTCTCAGAACTTTTCAGAACTTTTATTTGCATATTTTAGGGGGCAAATATCTCTATAGGACCCTCAAAACTGAGATGGACCCTTCATTTATAAAACATGACTCACCGCTCACGTCTTTTATTACTCAAGTTCAGGTCGTGACTCATAGGTATGTGAATTCTAGATGAAAGGAAGCATCAGGCCACTAGACACTACCAACAAACACCTTCTGATCAATAGGAAAGGTCCTCATTATGAAGGTAATGCTGGCATTTGTTTTTAGCTTTCTCCTTTAAAAGGAACACAAATATTTCATTATAAAATGTGATCCAGAAAAGCCTACCCATAGAAAATATTGAGAGTCCCTCCTTAGATAATTTGCAAGGTATATTGTAGAGGAAAACAAAGGATATACTTGATAAACAGAGAATAATATTTTAAAAATATGGATAAGGAGGAGGTGTGGGCTAAGAAATAAAGCTAGGCAAATTGGTGAAATGTTTTTTTCAGAGGAGTTGAGGCAACACAGATCTTATTTAACATTTGGCTGATAAGTAAAATGTACTTTTTGGAGAGAGTTGCTCGGCTATACATGTTGGAGCACAGAGGTATGATTAAGAATAGCTTAGACCTTGTCTTCTATCACCTATGGCAATGGTGATCCCAGAAGTGATCTCATCAGAGGGAACACCCTTACCAGAGCATAAAAGATCAGCTGTTTTGGTGTCGCTGGAGAGACTTGGTCTGCTATATTTGTTGAAAGCCAGGGAAGTAATTAAGAACAGCCCAGACCTTTCCTTTCATCACCCATAGTGATGCTGACCCCTGGAAATTACTCCATGGAGAGAGGATGCCCTTACTGGAACATAAAAATTCCTAAGACAGGGGGTACCCAAAAGGGAATGCCCTTTGGAGCCCAAGAGTTCAAGGCATTTTCATCAGATATAGAAGGCAAAGGAGGACTTTGGTGAGTTATCTTTATTTCCTTATGTGTTATAGGTGAATTCAAGAGCAGACCTTGTATTGTTATTCAAGCTGGGGCTATGGCAGTTAAAGGACCAATGGACTCTTTTGTTCTGCTAGAGTTGGATACTCAGCCTGCATCTTCCCCAGTGCTACAGAACTCTCCAGAGAGTATTTTATTATGTCCAAATCTCCACTCACCACATCTTACCTCAGACATGGTATTTAAGAATAACTCAGGTGGGACCCCCTGTGGTGCTAATTGCAGTCCAGGATAGGATAGTGCAAGATACTGTCCGGACATCTTGAGAAAGTGAGCCTTACTTCAGAAGTGAATGATGTTCCATCAGCAACTGTGGGTTCTTAGATAGATGGGAAGATAAATCTTCAGCTAGCTGATTCATTTGGGACTAGAGTCAGTTCCAGCCCCTTAAAGCTGGTTCTATTTCCTGATTTGAGCTTTTCTAAATTTTCTCTAGGTAAAACCCCTAATGATGATTCTAATTTGGATTTTTTATGTCCATTGTCTAGGATGTATGATTCTGTAAATAACTGATTATCTCAGTTGTATTCATTTACTAGTTCTGTTGCATATAAATTCAAGGTTTTTGAAATTGTGTTTAACAAGGTTTAGGAGTATTTGGTATCTCATGATCAATCTTTGGTGGATTTTAGGGATGTGATGTTGCATCTATCAAGGAGAATGTTTTCTTGGGAAAAAAACAAACAAACTTTGGAGGACCTGGAAAATAGGGTCCATTATAATAATTTGAGGTTTTTAAATTTCCCATTTTTTAGACTCAATCAAATGCTAAAGAAATAGTTTAGAGAAGTCTTATATTTAAAAGCATCTTAAATAAATTTCAAAATTAAGAGTTCCACGCAGATCTCAGAGCGGTACCTAGCAATGCCTAAGTTGAGGAAACTTTTGATGCCTAAAACACCTAACTGAAAAATAGGCATAGTTAGGGGTGGAGAATAGGTATCACTAAGCGTCCAAGTTAGGCACTGGTTTAGTAGCCCAGGTAAAACAAGGCCTAATGTGCCAGTGCCTACCTCAGCAACACCTAGCGTCATCTAAGTCCACTTAGGTGCTGCTAGGCATGAATTAACAAGCAGCACCTAGTGGTTAAATGACAACTGCACAGAGTGGCACCTACAATGTAGGCGCACTTAGGCGTCATTTATAGAATCTGGCCCTAAATGAATAGACTTAAGAGTAACAAAATATTTAATCAGAAAAAGAGTAATACTTTTCCCCCTCCGCATTTGCGGTTTCAACAGTCGCGGTTTCGGTTATTTGCGGTTTTTCGTTTGCAGGCTCTGCCCCCAAAATTATGTCAGAGAAAATCACTGCTCCCAGTGTTGTACAGAGGAAATCACTGCACTTTCTTCACACGAACAGGTCAGTTATTCTCGGTTTTATCATATTATCCAGGGTTTTTTTAACAGAAAACCGGGAATAATATACGAAAAGTTATTTGCAGTTTTTCTGTATTCGCTGACTTGTTATTCCCCTATCACCGCAAATATGTAGGGGGAAGTGCAGATGCATTGAGCAGCTTATTTGTGAATTGGATGGAAGCACAAATAGTAAAAGAATTTAGAAAAGTATCCAGTATTCACAGTGTGACTTATTATTTGACCAGAATATTTCAGATTTCTCCAATATCATGTGCTGAATTTTAAAATATTTTGCGCAGAAATACTTCGATTTTGGAGGTCCATATGGAGCCAAATCAATATGATCTTGGAAGCTTCACTGTCATTGTCATATGATGTGGAGGGGCATAATAGAAAGGAATGTCTAAGTCCGTTTTCGTCTAAGTTGCAAGTCGTCCAAAGTAAAAAAACAGCTTAGAACACATTTTCGAAAAATACGTCCAAGAAGGGTGGGTGGGGGGTGATATGTCCTTTTCTTGTTATTTGATTGTACTGAGTGTTGTTTATTGTACTAATTAATTGTGAATTTGTTGCATTTTGTGATGGTTTTTAAAACGAATAAAGAATTGGAAAAAAATATATATATATTTTATGCAGAATTCCCTCAGGAGTAGTGGGTTTGTAGAGAGTAGGAGGCTGAAGCATTTTTGGAAAGTATCTAAAGAAAGGGAGTGTTTAACACTAAACCCTCTCCTCCCCCCTTTTACAAAACCGTTGCTCAGTTTTTAGCACTGGCTGCGGCGGAAACAGCTCAGATGCTCATAGAATTCCTATGAGCCTTGGAGCTGTTACTGCCACAGCTATCACTAAAAACTGCACTATGGTTTTGTAAAAGGGGGTGGCTAATGACAACTGATAGCAACACAAAGTTATAAGAAGCCAAAATGATAATATAATCTGTACCGAGGCCTTTTGAAATGGGATCTAAAAATCTAAATGTGTATACCATTGAGGAGAGGAAACAATAAGTATGAGAGGCCTTTCAGCCAAGCTGCAGCATGCACTAACATATGCCTACTTGGTGTGAAGTTAAGACAACCAGCTCTAAAATTAACCTCATTATATTAAACTGCCAAAACGTTTCTGTACTTTCCTATTTTCGCAGGAAATGGTTGGGGTAATTGTGGAAACCTTTTGAAGATCCTTCGTACTTTAGGCTTCCATGATAGATAGTCCTTCATATGTAGTGAAAAGGGGAAAAGATTAATGCAATGAGTAATCAGGGGGAGCTCTGGTTTCTCACACATGCACTATTTGTCAGGGTAATATTCTGAAATATTCTGCTTAATATTTATTTCCAGTGCAATAGTGTTGGTATGCTGAACCAAGGATCTTCCATCCACTCCCGCGAGTCTGTTGCAGGAGATACTGATCACTGTTTTCAGGGTTCATAGATGCGCGCAAGACAAATGTATGTGGACAAATGCGCAAAGATAAGTGAGCTCAAGACGTCTGAGCGCCAAGACAAGTGAGCGCCAGGACAAGTGAGCGCAAGACAATTCAGCGCAAATGGTTAATGTAAAATGCACGAGCAGACAAGTGAGTGCAAGACAACTGGGCGAAGACATCTGAGCACCAACAAGTGAGCGCAAGACAAGTGAGTGCAAGACAAGTGAGCACAAAATAACTGGGCAAAGACATCTGAGTGCCGACAAGACAACTGAGTGTGACGAAAGGAAGGCGGGCTGTTCTGAGCACCTATATAAGGAGGAAACGTAACCATAGTAAAGAATATGCATTCACATGACTTATATTGAAAAATGCATTCATACAGGTTTACGTGAATGTGGTATGCATTCACGTGTCTTATATTCAAAAATGCATTCACACAGGTGTACGTGAACATGCGTGTGATCGTGTTCCGCCATTTTGTGGTACGTGTGCTCAATTGTTGCACGTGTGCTCAATTGTCGTTGCGCTCAGTTATCTTGTGCTCAGTTGTCTTTGCGCGCAATTGTCCTTGCACTCATTTGTCATTGAGCTGAATTGTCCTGCGTGGAGTTGTCCTTGCGCGCAATTGTCTTGCGCTGACTTGTCTTCGCTCATTTGTCCATGCGCTTTTGTCTAGCGCGCATTTGACATGTCACCGTTTTCAGTATCTTCTCCTTCTCCCTACTTTCTGCTGCCCCCAGTCAGTTATTTCTTCTGCAAGCGAGCCTGCAGGAGCAACTTTGATTTGCTCAGTCTTCTTTTTTGGATTTCAAGTACTTTTTATGTGTGTGGGGGGGGATTGCATTTTTTGTGCAGATTTTGTGCCTCTTTTCAGCTTCACTGACTGCCTAGCCTGCATGAGAGGAGCAGACATTGGTCTGCAGTTGACAGGTGAATCCTGCAGAGACTTGCTCAGCCAGCCTGCTTGAATTGTGGAACGTGAGGGTTTACACTGCTGTTTGCTCACTCCTTGACTTGATCAGGAGTGCTAACGCAGGTTGTACGGGCACCAATTGTGTTTCTTCGGCGCACACATGGTGTTGGCTGCACTTTCCTCCCCCCTCTTTTTGCGGCTTTTGGATTGTGATCCCGGGGGTTGAGACTCAGTTTGGCTGTGGCCCGATTGGCAGCTGAAGAGGCAGCTTTCCTGGTGGTACAGGTCCATTCCAAATTCCTGAGAGGAGCTGTGGCAGGATGCAGCACATCTTCCATGTGGCTGGTCTGTAAATAGGGCTGTCACAGCCCACAGGGTAGGTCAGAGGGGATCTGAATTTTTTTATTTTTTTTTATGGTTAACTTGTTGTGGTCTTGTTCCCCCACCCCAAAAATCTTAAAATTGCTAGTTTGGGCTGTCCTCCATTGAAGTTACAACTGTTTTTTCAGTGGGAAATCCTGACAGTGACAATGTTGGATTTTTCCCGATTTGATTTCTAAGTTCTCAAACTTCTTCAACCAGGGATGGAGTTCTCATGCTCCAATAACATGAATTCATGTTAAGTTTATGCCAGTTGGACACTCAAGAGTGCCCTTGCACCACTTGTTGCACTGGGTCCTCAGGTTCAGCCTTTGACCATCTTATTAATGCTGCCAAATGACTGTTGGGATGGTTAAGTGATGATTTTTCCCTCTCAGAGTTCTGTAGTGTAGCATCAGTACTTAGTTAAGGCACTGATGGCCCCAAAGTGACAAGAAAGCACTATAATTCTTCTCTTCTTGAGGGTTCTCAATCCTCTATGCCCTTTACATCTGACTTTGTGAACTTGCTCTGGCAAGCCTATGTCAGGAGCTCTGGCGTGCCTTCTGGTTCAGCTAGAAAGTGACCTTCTGCTCAGTCTCCCAATGCTCCAACATCTGCTTTTCGGTGGAAGCCCATGTCTCCTTCGGACTCCGACAGCTGGCCGAATGGGATCCCTTAAGATGATGATCTGGATGCTTATCCTCTTTCTCAGAATGAAGCCAATTAGAGATGATGCAACACTGGGCAAAGTAGATCAGGGTTTCAGTTCTGCTGCAGACCAGGGTGAGAACCCCTTTGTTTGCAGACTGTTCAAGTCTGATGCACTGATGGATCTTCTTATTGAGTCTCTGAAGGAGCTCAAGATTGATCCTCCTCAACCTACTACCCAATATTCTCTGCTCAGCGAGGTATGCTCTCCTGTTGCATCTGGATATGAAAGTTCTGATTTCTAAGCACTGGAAGAACTCTGAGGGCTCCCTTAAGGTGGCTATGGCTATGTGCAAGTTATTTCCTATGAACCAGGACTTGCAGCAGATGTTTGCTATGCCTAAAGTGGATTCTCTGTTGGCTCAGGTGACCAAGCACATGTCCCTTCCCAATGAAAGACGCATAGTGCTTAAGGATCAACAGGATCGCAGACTGGACATGTTGCTCAAAAGGCAGTTTGAGCCCTTGTCTCTGGCAGTGAGCTATGGGGCTCATAATAAAAAAAATGTTCAAAAGTGGCCTAAGTCGGTACTTGGACGATCAAAAAGACAGATCGTTGAAGTACCGATAATCAAAGCTGGTTTTAGACGTATCTAAAATCAGCTTAGGCCTTTACCCTGCCTCAAAGCCTAGAGCGAAAAGAGGCGTTTTTAGAGGAGAGGAAAGGGTGGGAGGTGGGCCAACCTAGACTTAGTCGTATAAGCAAAAGTCTAGGCAGATATCCCAGTCGGAACTTAGACCAAGTCAAACAGGTATAAGTTCCGAATAGGGGCCGCTGAGCTGATCGTAACTGACGTGATCAGCTCAGCAGCCCCGGCAACCTGCCAACACCCTACCTCAAAGATCGCGGCAGGAGAGATGTCTAATCTCTCCTGCTGCGATCGCAATCCCCGACAAAACCCCAAACAGGCAGGAGGGAGCCCATGCCCTCCTGCTAAAGATGGCACCCTGACACCCCCCATGTATACCGGCAGGAGAGATCCAAGCCCTTCTGCCGAAGACGGCACCCCGACACCCCCCCCCACACACACATATATACTGGCAGGAGGGATCCCAAGCCCTCCTGCTGAAGACAGCTCCCCACCCAGCGAACCCCCCAAACCCTCCGACCCCCCCCCACTAACCCGAACCCCCTTCCCCCACTACCCATAACCCCCCATTAATCTATTCAGTTGGACAGACGAACGGGTCCCTGGTTCGGCCGGCCGGCAGGCCCGCCGTCCTCGGAATGGCAGGCCTGCCCCTTCCCGGTGCATTGTGGGATGCACCAGGGAGGGGCCTAGGACCTGATTGGCCCAGGCACCTAAGGCTCGCTCATTGGAGAAGCCTTAGGCAACTGGGCCAACCGGAATTGGCCCAGTTACCTGAGGTCCCTCCTACGAGCGGGGCCATAGGTACATGGGCAACTCATCCCATGCGCCTAAGGCTCCGCCCATAGGAGAGGCCTCAGGCAATTGAGTTCCAGGTAGTGAGAGGTTAGGGGGGTTTGCGGGGGTGGGAGGCCATCTTCGGCAGGAGGGCCTGGGCTCCCTCCTGCCTGTTCAGGGTTTTATTGGGGGAATCGCAATCGCAGCAGGAGAGATTAGACATCTCTCCTGCCACGATCATTGCAGTGGGGAGGGGGGGATGGCAGGTTAAAGGATTCTGTAAACAGCATTGTTTTTTTGACAGGTTACAGAATCCTCAATTTGGATGTTTTTTTTTTTTTTTGAGAATGAACATTTCACTGCTGCCAACTTCAGCGTCTTCTGACTTAGGCCAAAAGAGGACTTAGATGTGTTTTTTTATTATGCCATTCCACATGTTTATATTTATGAGCAGATCAGTCTTGTTGTGGGGAGGGGTCTCCCAGTTTTCCTTCTCCTGTTTTCTCCTGTTGGGCTGTTGCCAGCTTTGAAACCAACTGACTCAGGGCAGCAGAGAGAAGGTGGAAATAGTAATTAGTATCTCCAACATTGGACTCGCAGGAGTGGATGGAAGACCCTTGATTCAGCATTCCATCCCTATCTAATGGAAAAGATATTATCAAGGTAAAAACCTAATGTCTTTTTATTTGTTGGGATTTATTAATTGCCTTATGAAGACATTCATCCAAGGTGGTGTACAGTAGGTATAATTCAACATAAAATTTACAATTTGTTAACAGCATAACAGTAGTATAAAGACCAAATATAAACAAATACAATGAATGAGGTAAACTCAAAATTGGATCCGGTTGGATTTTTATCACTGTATTTTTTATCATTGAACTTTTTTAATTGAATTTTCATGGTTTTATATGTCAGTGTTTAATAAATTATCTCCAGAACATCTGTATCCACAGTTTTTGTTTTTGTTTTAAACTCAAAATTAGCACATTGAAACTTAATAATAGGACTACCATGAAATAGTTTCAAAAATATACTTATAACAGTACCAAAATTCAAATAGGAGATATAATACAATGTCAGCATAATTCTTATGAAACACCTAACTCATAAGCACACATTAGAACAGTGTCTCTCAAACTTTCTCGAGCCGGGGCACACTAAAGATAGTGGCCATGTCTTGAGGCACCCAGAAGTGCACGGACGTCGCCATGATCACGTCGATGTCCACGCATGTGCAGATGCCCTCCAGATGGGCCCTGAGATGCCAGTAGGGGGTGCCAGCAGAGAAGAGGGCTGGAGAAAAGGAGAGGCACTGGCGCCAGCTGATTGCCTACAGCAGTGTTTCTCAACTACTTCAAGCTAAGTACCCCCTAAGTCTAACAAATATCAACTGAGTACCCCAACCACAGACCTCCCTAGGCCCACCCAGGCTCTGCCCCAGAGCCCATCCCCTTTACTAATTGTAATGCAATTTTTCCATTCATTTTTCATATTCACACCAGATACACAGCAGATATAGAAACATAGAAACATAGAAATAGACAGCAGGTAAGGGCCACGGCCCATCTAGTCTGCCCACCCCAATGACCCTCACCTACCTTTCTCTGTGAATAGATCCCACGTGTCTATCCCATTTGGCCTTAAAACCAGGCACTCTGCTGGCCTCAATAACCTGAAGTGGAAGACTATTCCAGCGATCAACCACCCTTTCAGTGAAAAAGAATTTCCTGGTGTCCCCGTGCAGTTTCCCGCCCCTGATATTCCACAGATGCCCCCTTGTTGCCGCGGGACCTTGACTAATTTCAATCACTATATTGAAAATAAAGTAATTTTACCTACCAGCGATCCTCTGCAGGCTGCTGTAATTAGCTTTAAAGGTGAGACTGGGAGGCCAGGGGGAAGCTGGAGGACGCTAGAGAGAAGGGGGGAAACTTGCAGGCCTTCGGTGAATCGGGCAGCGCTGGCGCCGTACCACGTAGGGAAGTCAGCTGGCAGGCGCCTCTCTTCCTCCTCAGTGTGCCGAGTCACACTAATGTGCCCCGGCACACAGTTTGAGATGCACTGCATTAGAACATTCTAATAACACAGATATGATGCTAATGTTTTTCTACAATACAGCTTATCATATAGTGAGGGGCCAAGTACAGATATTAGATGGGGACAAGATGGGTGGTACAGAGTCCGATGGGATAAAAAGATGGGAGGCTAAACTGAAATCAAGTTGTTTATACAGTTAAACAAGATATAAGGAACTGATTTAGTTACAGTATCTATAGCAAGCTTTGTTCTTTTCTAGCCATTCATGGGGGACAACTATTGTGATGGCATGAATAACCGGGCATTCTGCAAATATGATGGGGGAGACTGTTGCACTTCAACTGTCAAGACTAAAAAGGTAAGATGCTCACTGTACTATCAGGGCTATCATTGGGTGGGGGTTGGGGGTGTGTGTATCCAAATTGGTTAAATTTGCAAATACCATGACAGTAATGATGCTCTCCTAAACCAAGGTATGTGAAGTATGATATCACTTTCTCAAATATACTGCTAATGCATCATGGCAAAAAAAAAAAAAAAAACTTCCTTTCGGAGTTCATCAGATGCATCTTGTATAGGCAACCTATCCAAGTGTGTTTGAAAATTCCTTTTAATCAAGCCTGTGGATGTCCAAATGATAAGAAATATTTCTGCCATCTGTTCTTGGTCTGACTGCATTTCTTGATACTTGAGGATCTTCTCTATCTCCTTGTGATTCACAGAATAATCACTAGGGACTGAAATCTCTGATAAATACTGTTCTGGAATTTTTGTCTTTTACCACTTTGATTTCCTTGTATCCAGTTTTTTATCAGTGGGGTGCTGCTGCACAGGGGAGGGGAGGAAAGATACTGCAGATGGGGGGGCGAAAGGAGAGAGGAATAATTGGGATAGAGGAGAGGAAGAGAGAGATGAAACAAATAGGTAGACATGGATGAGACGGAGTAATCCTTAATATGGTAGAGGGGAGGGGGACATGGATGGAGGAGAGAGAGGGAGAAATGTTGCATAGGGAAAGAGAAAGAAATGTTGCACATCATAATGGAGGGGAGAAACAGAAAATGCTGCATGGAGGGGAATAGAGAGGTTTGACCCAGGGCACAAGACAGGGAGAGAGAGAGAGAGAGATGGTAAACAGTGGGAAAGAAACAAATGTTGGATATGGCAGTGGAAGGTAGAAAAATAATTTTATTTTCTATTTTGTGATTACAATATGTCAGATTTCAAATATGTATCTTGCCAGAGCTGGTGTTAGGACCTAACAGAGAGAGGGCCGGTGTGGGATTGGAGAGAGCAAAGGGAAGTGGGGTAGGTGGAAAGACTACAAAATAAACCTGTCAGGACATTTGAAAAATATGCCCGATTGGGCAGGAAAATTGAATTGAATCGAAAAATTGAATCGGTCAGCACAATTCTGAACACAGCAGCAAACTGGTCTGAAGGGTAGCCTAGTAATCAGCACAGTAGATTGTAAATCAGGAGTCCTACATTCAAATCCCACTTCTTTCTTTCTTTCCCTTTAAATTGTGATCCCTCCAGAGACAGGGAAATGCCCACTGTACCTGAATGTGCACCACCTCAATAACCTTCAGGTGTCTTTAATATTTAGGTATAATAGGTATATCTCTGGTTCTAGAGGAATCACAATTTAAAATAACAGAGTTGCAGTGGAGTATGAACCTCAGTGTCCTGGATTAAAGTCCACTGCACTGTCTGCACTGCCACACAGAAATCATTGGCCCTGATTTTTTGGTGTTAATAATTTGAACATTTTATTGTGGAAAATGGCTGTTCATTTTGGGCGTTCTCATGTATTTTCATTCAGAAAATTAATGTTTTTTCCTTTTCACAAATGGCCATGAGATGCAAATCTGATTTGGACCTTCTTTCGAAAATGCTTCTTCATATCTAGTAAATTGCTGAGAACAATATTTACACTTTTGGGCCAGTAATACTGATTGTTTCTCTGGCGAAAATGCACAGTCTGCATCAAAGCCATCACTCAGAGAATAGTTAAGCCCTGGAATGCATTGCCAGAGGTTGTGGTAAAAGCGGATAGCGTAGCTGGTTTTAAGAAAGGTCTGGACAAATTCCTGGAGGAAAAGTCCATAGTCTGTTATTAAGACATGGGGAAGCCTCTGCTTGCCCTGGATCGGTAGCATTGAATGATACTACTCTTTGGGTTTTAGACTGGTACTAGTGACCTGAATTGGCCACTGTGAGAATGGGCTACTGGGCTTGATGGACCATTGGTCTGACCCAGTAAAGCTATTCTTATGCTCTAAAAACCTAAATAGGACCTAAGTAATTATATCTTAGAGAAGAGAAACAGAGAAATATGACAAATAATGTCAAAAAGACAATTTTGAAGGTCATTCACTTAGGTAGATACTAAAGAGTAATTTACCCACACAAATTATCTTACTGAAAATTTTCTCTCCTTAATACAGTGTTTCACAATATGCATACTTTTGACCACATTTAGGGTTCCTTTTACAAAGTCACAGTAGAGATTCCCCCATGGTAAATGCACCAAAACCCATTTAGTTTCTATGAGTTTCGGTGCATTTGCTATGGGAGAATTGTTACTGCGACTTTGTAAAAGGGACCCTTAGGGCAGGATTGTCAGATAACATATGTAGCTTATATTTTCTTTCTATACCTAGAAGATCTACCTAGACAAAAATCAGACACTTTATTCCACAGCATAGGTTGTTTCTGAAACCTGGTTTGTTTCATGTGAGTTTATACACTAAGGGGCTCATAATCGAAAGAAAAATATATCTAAAAATTCACCCAAGTCAGCACTTGGGACGACCTAAAAGACAGGTAGTCCAAGTACCGATAATCGAAATGGATTTTTAGACATATCCAGAGACTTTTTAGGCCTCTGAATCCTGCTGAGCACCCAGACCTGAAAGGGGCATTTTTGAAGGAGTGGTTAGGGTGGAATATGGGCCGGCCTAGTCTTAGTCGTACCGCAGGGATAATCGAAAGTGCCTAGACAGAACTTATACGTTGTGACTTAGGCAATCTAAAAACAGGTCTAAGTGCACAGAAGGTATCCAAAGTGGCCAGATAACCACTTCAGACACAAAGTACAGACACCCACACACTCCCCCAGTGATCACAGACCCCCCTCCCTCCCCCCCGCCATAAAAATCTGAATAAAAACGTACATATCTGCCGCTCAAACATCAGCACCTGGCATAGGAAAGCCTAGTAGAGCTGCACAGAGGTGGCTTAAGTAGTCTGGGGGATGGGATAATGAACCATAGAGAGGAGGATCCAGGCCCATAAGCCACTCTAACCACTGCATTCATGGTGAAAAAAGTGAGTCCACCAAACCTCCCCCAAACTCTACTGTACTGCCATATAGGTGCCACCTGCAGCCATAAGGGCTATTGGGGTTGTAGACAGGTGGGTATATTAGGTTATGGGACTGTTTTGGAGGGGCTCACCATGACCTATAAGGGAGTTGTGAGATGTTTATGTGGCACCCTTTTTGTGACATTCATAGCAGTGCCCTGTAAGATGCCCCACTGCTCTTTTGCTATGTGTGGATGATCAGTCCATCACATGGCTGGCCCCTCCCACATCCATAAGGTCTTGTTCTGGGCGTTTGGGACTTGGACAAATACTTGGACAAGAATATGGTATAAAGATAGACTTACTGGAGGTCTGTACGATCAAACGCATGGATGTACAGATAGATGATTTTTGAAAAATATATATATATACATATTTGGATGTACTTTTTGAGAATGGATATTTTGGTGCTGCTGACTTTGGGCGACTAGCGCCCTACGTCCAAATCAGACTTAGATGTTTCTTTTGATTGTGCCCCTCTAATTGTTTGGTCGCATGAAACTATAGCAATCAACTGGAATATATAACATTGCACCAGGAATGAAAATGGGTGGTCTAGATAGATCTTACCCGGCATCATACTCACGATTTTGCATTCTATTCTAGATTTTTTTTGTATTATGGTCATAAATAAATAAAAAGCTTCTCTATTCTCTGTGGTTTGCTATTCACCTGTCTAGGAGTAAATTTAGAAAGACTCGGGTACTTTTTACATAGGGAAAAATAGTCAACCAGACCTAGATAAGGGATTTTGAGAAGGGATGTGCTTTTTTAATGCTTTATTATATAATGGAATGTATTAAGTATACAAAATATAAAACTACCCCCCCCCCCCTTTTAATAAGCTGTGGTAGAGATTTCTACTGTGGCCTGGAGTACTGGGGACCTGATTCTATATAGGATGCCAGTCTCTGTGGCCACTTAAGAAGTAGCTGAGAATCAGAGACCGGTGTCCTATGCAGAATCGCATCTGCCCTAACAAACAGATGCCTAACCCCCCGATTCTCTAATCAGTGCCCACATCACCAGTGCCCGTTAGAGAATTGCACTTTAGCCTGATCGCAAAGAGGCTACTAAGCCGCCTGTCTTTGCCGAGGGATCCCATGCCATCAGTTGATCACTGCAGTGGAATCCCTGATCAACTCAGCTGGCAGGACTCTCCAAAGCACAGCTTCGGGGAGTCCTGCTGACTCAGATCATTGGGGATTCTCTTGCAGCAATCAGCTCAGCCAGCCGCGTCTACTTTTAACATTTGAAATTAGGCCAGCATTTTGCTGGCCTCCATTTCAGTCATCTATCACAGCTCTAGGGTGATGCCTAGAGCCGCTTAAACTCGCCCAAGGCCACTTCCAAGTAAAGCCACACCCAGCCTTGGGCTAGCTTAGGTGTCCCTACCCATATCCCTAGACCCGCGACAGCCATCTACAGTGTAGGCATCATGCCTTGGAGAGGTTTTTTTTCTAAAAACGTGTGTCCCGAATGGCTGCCCGACAGTGCTGATAATCGAAACGGGTTTTTAGACATATCCAGAGACTTTTTAGACTTGCCTACAATTAGCATGCACGTTTGTAGAATTAGCCCCTAAATGCTCTGACACTCATAGAATTCCTATGAGGATCGGAGCAGCATCGGAGCATTTAGCGCTCCAGACGCGGTAGAAGCCTCTACTGCAGCTTAGTAAAAGAGGGGGTGAGAGGTAAATGTTTTTGGGTACATAAAACCTAAATTGTAAATACAAAAAGTAAACTATAACCACAGAAAAACTTAATATGAAACAAAGAATCAAAATTTAAGCAAAACAAAATTTAGTCAACGGAAAATGCATACTATACCTACATTTGGGGCTCCTTTTACGAAGCCGCATTAGCGGTTTAACGCATGTAATAGCGCACACTAATTTGCTGGCCGTGCTAGCCGCTACCGCCTCCTCTTGAGCAGGCGGTAGTTTTTCGGCTAGCGGGGGGGTTAGCACGCGATAAAAATGTGTGTGTGATAAAGCCGCTATGCGGCTTTGTAAACGGAGCCCTTGGTCATATACATAGAAAAGGCTTTCCATATAAAGTAGGTATGCATGATTTATTTTCAAAATTATACTTAATGTAGTAGTCAAGGCTCAAATGTGCATGTTTTATATGTATAAATATATTTTTTCATTCACATAATAGTTAAAATTGAATGCAATATATGTGTGCACCTTTTTAAGCTGGGGTTGGTACAGTATGTGCTGAAAAAGATGCATGTACACTGCCACCTAGATGCCCTATTGAAAATTTATCTGATAATATTCCATGGTTTATCCATTCCTTAATGTAGAGTGCCCAGATAACATTCCTTTGACAACTTATTTAATAAGTTTATATTAATTATTCATTTTCCAAGAACTCACACAATAATACTATAGATCGGTTTCCAATATAGGATTTCCATGTCCAAACTTCTTTTTCGTTCTTTTCGTTCTAGCTTCTTAGCTGCATAACACACTCCCAGCTACGAGAACTCAACTTTAACTTTTTTTGCTATTACCCCCCACCCCCCTCCTTTATGAAGCCTTGTTAGGCTTTTTTTATCGCTGGCAGTAGCTGTAAAAGCTCTGACGCGCATAGAATTCCTATGAACGTTGGAGCTAATACCACCACGGCCAGCAATATAAAAGCCTAATGAGGCTTCATAAAAGGGGGCCTTAGTTAACAACAGTCGAACCCCCTTGTGGTGGAGTCTATAGGACGCTACCATTCCCCCTGCTGGATACTTCCTCACAATGTCAGAACCACCTTAACATAGGTAGCTTCTCCTTAGGGGGAAGTGGCATGGAAAGGAGGAGTCAGGAAAAGCAGCTACCAGGAAATATAAGAGGCAGGGCCAGAACTAGGTTAGAGAAGTCAAGAGAAAGAAGGAGGAAGAAGTGGCCCAGCATACTCCTTAACTACACCTGCTAGACTTTCTGCTTGGCTGAGGTACCGGTAAGTAAAATCTTTTATTGCTGAATACTTGGGAGCCTGACTCTTAGGTCTAGCTAGAACCAGACTAGAGAATGACACGGTGGCAGTTACCCGCGGGTAGCCGCAGGTAACCCGCCAAAATGGTGGGGGGGAAAAAGTGTTCACTGCGGGCACGGGGACAATGCCATCCACCGCCCCGTGGAGCAGTGAATGGCCTTGTCCCCGCAGTTAAGGGAGGGAAGGCACGTGGTCACCGATCGCGTGCGTCCCCCTCCCTACGGCCAAATCTACCTCCCTCTCTCCCTCCCCCTTACCTTCACGGCGCTTTAGTAAAGAAACTTACTGAAGCTGGCGAAGCCTGCCTGCCTGCAGTCGCATGTGTGTGGGTGGTTGTGTCAGAGGAGAAGCTCCCGCCCACACACACGCAACTGCAGGCACAGGCAGGCAGTCTCTGCCAGCTTCAGTAAGTTTCTTTACTAAAGCATCGCAAAGGTAAGGGGGAGGGAGGGAGATTTTCGGGCCGCTTAAGGGCGGTGAGGTGCAAGAGGGAAGGGTGGATCCTGCGGGGACGGGAACAGGGCGGTGAAGGGGACGGCGGGGACGGGGCAGTGAAGAGGATGGCAGGGACAGGGCGGTGAAGGGGACGGTGGGACAATAACGGGATCAGATTTTTTTTCCCCGTGTCATTCTCTAAACCAGACCTTGTTTCTTGGCTGAAGGAAGACTGTTATTAGATTGTGTTTGGGGCTGTTACAAACCAAGGTCCATGTCTGGGTTCTGTCATTCACAAGCCCATCTCAGGATTTTTGAACTAAAAGTCTGTTCCTTGCATGCCTGGCCCTGTGAAGTAACATTTAGAAAAGCTTTCAGTGATTAAAATCACAGTCTGTACTTCTAAACTCTCTTACTTATGTATCCCTTTCTTTCTTCCATCCTAGAAAATTTTCTGACTTTACCTCCTTCTATCATTTTTCCACAAGATACAGAACATTCAGGTGCATGAACTGTGCTACACCAATGTAAATAAATACTACTATTAATTATTTCTATAGTGCTACCAGATGTATGCAGCGCTGTACAGAGTCACAAAGAGTAAGAAAACAGTCCCTGCTCGAAAGAGCTTACAATCTAAACAGGCAAGGCAGACAAAAAGTAGTAGAAGTAGAGATCATAAATTTAGGTTGCAGGGTGGCCAACTCAGAAATTACATCAGGAAGTATTTTTTTCACGGAGAAGGTGGTGGATACCTGGAAGAAAGTAGCAGAATTCAAAAATGTATGGCAAGATCTTCTTCCCACTGCAAATTTATAAAGCCTTGGTCACTTTAGGGTGACAGTTTGATTGCCTGTCTATAGTTAGATTTAAAAGTTGGACTTTTTGGTGTTTACTTGGACATAAAATTATACCATATATTCAAGTGTTAGGCAAAAAATATTCCATAGTCAATACCATAATATATGCTGTTTGTTTCTATGGAAATGTGAAGGTCTCTATAGGTGCTTCCAGACAGCTAGACATATGAGACCTGATTCTGCATTGAGCAATCAAATTTGTGCAAACAAATCTATGCGGAGTGCCAATTTGCCAATTTGCCAATTTGAACATGCAGCTTAATTGTTTAACAAGCCAATCAGTGCCGATAATTGTCACTAATTAATATTTATATGCCCAACTGTCTAAGCGTATTCTATAAAGTGGTGCATGTAAATTCTAGTGCACAGATCTCAAAAGGGGGTGTGGCCATGGGAGGAGCATGGGTGGGTTGTGTGCATTCCTAAAAGTTAGACTTACTGTTATAGAATATGCCTGATCTGCGCACAATTTAGATGCTGGTATTTAGATATGGTTTTCATTGGCATAAATGGCTGCTGCTAAATGTTTGTCATTCAGACATGCGCCACACATGATTCTATAAACTACGCCTAACTTTGGGGGCATTTTTTAGAATTGCACTAAGTGCTGTCCTTTTCAACACTGTTTTTTTAGGCATCATATATAGAATTTGGCACATGGTAAATACCTCGCTCATGGCTCTTCATAGGTGCCAATACCCATGGAACTCTCTGTAATTTTAATAGTTTGTTCTCTATTTAAAAACAACCCTGGCTTATGGCCCTGTTTTTCACAGGCAAGAACAAGAACCTGAATGAAGGACTATATTTCTATGTCATGAAATGTTCTCTAGGGGAGGGAAACAAGTTAGTGCTATTAATCTATTGAGTAACACGTGAAACATGTTCCAAATTTCAAAAAAAAAAAAGAAAATAGTTCTTGAAACAGTGAAGCTCTCCCTTTCCTTCTCAAATAGGAATCAGTCCACGCACTCTGAAGCCAGCTGATATATTTATGCTCTCACCTCTATCACATCTATGCAGATATACATATTGGGCAACAAAACTTTCCACATCCTTACATAATTCAACATTCAAACACAGCTTAAGTCTGAAGGCCAAAACCCAAAGAATATATCTGGAATGAAAGATTCCATTCTTTTAAATGAAATACCAGATGTTTGTGAGATATAAATCTCTTGGGGGGGGGGGATGGGGGTATATGAGGAAGAGAGCACCTTAACTAGAAAACCAGGAAAAAGAGCAAGCATGATAGGAAGAGAAATGGATAACAGGTACTACTACTAATATTTTTATTGCACTACAGCACTGTACATTAAACATGAAACAGTGATCAGAGAGAAATACAATAAGATGATGAGAAATGAAGCTACAAAAACAAAATGAATAAGTATCCCCTTTTCCCCACCTTTGGGCATTCAGTCAACAGGAAATGCCCAAAGGGAAAAGGAATGGGACTTAATATACTGCCTTTCTGTGGTTACAGTCAAAGCAAAATACATATTATATACAGGTGGTTATTGTGTACTTGGGGCAAAGATGGATTAAGTGACTTCCCAGAGTCTTTCAATAGTGTTATAACTAAAAAAGATAACTGCTTTGAATTTGTATTGTAAATTATGAACTGAATATCATGCGCTTTACCCATAAACTGATTAGCTGCAGTGCAGAACATCAGGGTATACAATTCATGAAGAGAGGAAGAGCTTTTTCAGCACTTGGATAGAGAGGGTATACTGTTGGCTCATCTGCTTGCAACCATCAGAGACAGGTAACACTATGCAACAGAGGTTTGGGGGCATGAATTGTAGTGGGTGTTCTATAGTAATCACTGAATTCAAAACTGACCTTAATTTTTCGGTATAACCCTCTGATATTTTGGCAAGAGATCATTATAATACAAAAATTAACATTTTCGCTATATTCTCTAATGCTTGGATTACATGTTATAACAATCTCTGAAATATTAAAAGTTTGCCTCAAATTAGATTTCTAAGCTAAAGTATTAATTTTAATGATGTAATAATGCGCTATATAATTAAATTATTATGGGTGAGGAGGCGGAGCTGGAAGATGCAGTTCTCTGTAGGCCTATTGCATCATCAGCAGTTTTCAAGCTTCATCATTTGCGTGATTCCTGTGTGGTCAGCCTGCTTCAACAGTTCAAAGGCTAGGGACTAGTGCTGCCCGATTCAGGAAAAATAATTTTGATTTGATTCGATTCAGCCTACTGAATTGGTTTTTCGATTCGATTCGATTTTCCTGCCCAATTTTTTTGTTTGTTTGTTTTTTCAAACATCCTGGTGGGTTTATTTTATAGCCTGTTCACCCCCTTTGCCTTCTCCTAACCGCACTGGCGCTGTGGTGTAAACAAAATAAACAAACAAAAAAGACTTTTCCTCTCTCTGTTAAGTCCTAGCTCACATTTGCGGTCTAACACCAGCTCTGGCAGGATACAAATTTCAAATCTGACACATTGTAATCATAAAATGGAAATAAAATTAGTTTTTCTACCTTTTGTTGTCTGGTCATTATTCAAATCTTGTTGGTCCCAGGCTCTGGTTGTCTTCTGATAACTTGCTTGCCAGGGTCTCCTTCTTTCTCCGTGCTAACCATCCATCTGCCATCTCTGTCCTCCCCTTCCGTTCCCCTTCCCTTCCCAGGAGGTCTGGCATCTTTCTTTATTTTTTGTCTCCATCCACAGATCCACCTTTAATTAACTACCCTTTCATCCAGCATCTCTCCCTCCTTCCCCACCACCCCAGGGTCTTCCATCTCTCCCTTTCTTTTCCCAACTACCCTCCTATCCATCATCCCTTGTGTCCAACTTCTCTCTCTTTCTGTTCCTTCCCTCCCTAAATCCCATTGTCCCTCATCTCTCTCACTCTCCTCTATTTTTAGACCCATTGTTTCTTTCCCCCCAAAGTCCGGCAAATGCATGTCTCTTTGAACTCCACTTCCCTCCCTCCATGTACTTCTACACCAGGGCCCCCCTCCCCTGAAGGTCTGTCCCCCCCTGAAGGCCTGTATCCCCATCCCTGAAGGCCTGCCTGTCCCCCCTGAAGACCTATACCACCATCCCTGACCTATCCCCCTTTTGAAGGCCTTTCCCCCCTTAAAGGTCTGCACCCTCCCTTAAAGGCCTGTTCCCCCCTTAAAGGCCTGTACCCCTCCCAAGGCCTGTCCCACCCCCCTGAAGGACTGCCCCCCAAAGGATTGCCCTACCCCCCCCGAAAGCCTGCCTGTCCTCCCTGAAGACCTATGCCACCATCCCTGGCCTGTCCCCCCTTTGAAGCCCTGTCCCCCCTTTAAAGGCCTGTTCCACCTTGAAGGCCTGCACCCCCCAAGGCCTGTCCCACCCCCTGAAGGACTGTCCCCCCCAAAAGATTGCCTCCCCCGAAGGACTTCAACCCCCCCCCCCCCGGGAAAGCCTCTGAGTTCCCCCTGGCCTCCCCAAACCGTTTACCTTATAGCTTCAGCCTACAGCAAAGATCGCGGTTACAGCGTCTTTGCAAAGTGCTTTAAGCTGTTTCCTCCGCCGCAATCTTCAGCTGCAGGCTGAAGCTATAAGGTAAATGGTTCGGGGAGGCCAGGAGGAACACGGAGGCCTTCCCTGGGGAAGGGGGTGCACAGTCTTTCGGGGGGCAGTCCTTTGGGGAGGCCAGGAGGGAAGCCAGACAGCAGCACTTCCCGACTGACCCTCCCTCCTCGCCCTCTAAAACAGGTGCGGCAGCGGCCAGCCAGCTAGAGCAGCGCTGCCGCTCCTGCTTTATGGGGTGAGGGGAGAGGGTCTGAATCGGGAAGCTGATTTTTTTTTTTAATTTAAATCAATTCGAATCGATTCACCTGAAGTGAATCGGTGAACCGATTTGAATCGTGAATCGGGCAGCACTACTAGGGACTATTCCTTTGGGAACAAGTTTGCCTCAGGTATCGTCTGCAGTGGGGTTGAGCGCAGGCTGTTTGGTTCCTTATGGTGGTTTTGTTCCTTGACTGGGGCCAGCTGCATTCCTCCTCCCACAGTGTCGAACGGGCTTTGATGGGGGTCCAAGAATCCACTCGCATGAGGGGTCTGGACGGCAGTCTGAAGAAACAAACCATTTGGACATCTTTATGGTTGTCTGAGGCAGAAGTCTTCTCATTCCTCTGGCTAGAGCTGCAGTAAATAGCAGCTTCCAGCATAAACATGGAACAGTGAGTTGAACTGGTACAACCTATGGCAGGGGTAGGCAATTCCAGTCCTCGAGAGCCGGAGCCAGGTCAGGTTTTCAGGATATCCACAATGAATATGTATGAGATGGATTTGCATGCACTGCCTCCTTGAGATGCATATTTATTGTGGATATCCTGAAAACCTGACCTGGCTCTGGCTCTGGAGGACAAGAATTGCCTATCCCTGGCCTATGGAATAAAGCAGTGGTTCCCAAACCTGTCCTGGGGGACCCCCAGCCAGTCAGGTTTTCAAGATATCCCTAATGAATATGCATGAGAGAGATTTGCATACCTGTCACTTCCATTATATGCAAATCTCTCTCATGCATATTCATTAGGGATATCTTGAAAACCTGACTGGCTGGAGGTCCCCCAGGACAGGTTTGGGAACCACTGGAATAAAGGTTAGTGATAGGTCCCCCCACCTCTAAAAAACACTTCCTGCTGTTTTGTTTTGTTTTATTTTATTTTAAATTGAGCCTCCACGGGCCAAGTCAGTCACCACCGTCACTGCTGCTATTTTAGGATGTCCCAAGGTATGTCAGGACTCACTGAATCGGTGAGCCTGATTTGTTTAGAACAGGGGTGGGCAACTCTGGTCCTCAAGGGCCGGAATCCGGTCGGGTTTTCAGGATTTCCCCAATGAATAAGCATTGAAAGCAGTGCATGCAAACAGATCTCATGGATATTCATTGAGGAAATCCTGAAACCCCGACTGGATTCCAGCCCTCGTGGACCGGAGTTGCCCACCCCTGGTATAGAAATTGAATCTATTCAAATTGATTCACCGAGCAGCATTAGTTAGATGTTACTAGGTATCCACCATTAAGGCACATAGTTGCGCCTAACATAGGCGTCCTTTATAGAATCTGGCCCTGAGTGCTAATATCCAGTGGCCATCTCACTGGTTAGCCAGCTTAGCTCTATTTAACCATCCAAAAACCGTTCCTTGCCTGTTAGATGGTACTGAATATCAGGTGAACTGTCTTCAGTGTCCTGAAGAGAGCTAGTGTGCAAACAGTGCTGAGCAGATTAGTTTTCATCAACAGTAACTTGAGCACCAGAAATGCACACAGGCCACCCAAAGCATTTTCACATTTACCAATGGGATAGATTAAATTTTATTTATTTATTCCATTTTCTATACCGTTCTCCCAGGGGAGCTCAGAACGGTTTGCATGAATTTATTCAGGCACTCAAAAGCATTTTCCCCTGTTTGTCCCGGTGGGCTCACAAACTTATCTAATGTACCTGGAGCAATGGGGGGATTAAGTGACTTGCCCAGGGTCACAAAGAGCAGCGTGGGTTTGAACCCACAACCTTAGGGTCCTGAGGATGTATCTTTAACTACTGCACCACACATTATACAAATATTGTAGATAGATACAATAGCAGAGGTGAGCAAATTGCAGAATAAATTGCTGATATGGCAGCAATAAATCTGTGACTCACTGTGCTTTAGTTTTGATGATCAAACAGGTTATAACATTATCCTGACAGATAGGGAATTAAGTCATTACTTTGACCTCCAGCTGGAAGACACATGGGGATGCACTGCTGGTAACCTGGAGAGTTCTTATTACTTTCTTTCTGCAAATGCATGATGCAATATGTTGAAATAAAGAGCCACAAGCTTTTCCTGCTGTTACTTGTACAGACATGCCTTCCCTCTGCCTCCCAATCTCTGTTACAGAGCAGAATTATCCCCCTATAAAATACTGAAGCAATGAAATTTTTGTTTTTTAGAAAAAGGGAACATATTATTTGATTTTTGTCTTTAGATCTCCCCGATTATGAGGGGTATTCAATAATTTTCCTGAATATGAAAGAAAATAGCAAGTATGTTGAAACAAGTCTGTGCATGTTGTGACTTGTCTCAAGGTTACTCATGCACGGTTGCGACTTGTCTCAAGGTTACTCATGCACGGTTGCGGCTCAGTGCGAGTCTAACATTCCAAGAGACAGGATGTCAGGAGAGTCCTCGTGCAAATCAAGTATGAAACTTCTAGATTTGGAGCACCATTCAGTGATAAAATTTCTCACAAAAGAAGGGAAAAAGCCAAAGGAGAGCCATGAACGCTTGACTGCAGTTTATGGTGAATCTGCCCCATAATCCTATCAAATAAAATTTTGGAGCAAGCAGTTTAAGTGGGGTAGAGAGTCCATTGAAGATGACCCTCACACTGGACAACAAGTGGAAGCAACTTTCACAGAAATATGTAAGAAAGTCAAAGATTTAATTTTATCAGACAGATGAATTAAGGATTCCTGAATAACTGAAGATATGGACATCGGTAGGTACAGTTTGGAAAATAATTCATGAAATGTTGGGCATGTCCAAGGTTAGTACAAGATGGGTTCCAAGAATGCTGGCACCATGTCAGAAGGCCACGAGGCTCCAGTGCTGTCAGAAGAATTTGGAGATGCTCCGTAAAAACCAAGCAAAGTTTTTTCATCGTTTGGTGACTGGGGATGAGACTTGGGTCTATCACAGAGATCCTGAGTCCAAAATGGGGTCAATGTAGTGGAAGCACAAGTCATTCCCCACACCAAAAAAAAATCAAAGACAGAAAAATCTGCAGGCAAAAAGTCGTGGCAATTGTCTTCCGGGGTGATGAAGGACTTTTGCTTCTGGAATTCATTCCACACAAGACAACCATAACCAGGGAGAGTTACACCAATACAATGAAGGAATCAATGAAGGAGAAAAGACGAAGAAAATTCACAGCAGGCATGCTGCTTTTTTATAACAATATTCCAGTGCACATATCGTGACAATCACAGGCTGCCATCCGAGAATGTGGGTTTCAGCAGCTGAACCATCCACCCCTCGAATTATTTCCTGTTCCATGTTTTGAAGAAATCTCTCTGTGGACAGCAGTTTTCAAGTGATGAAGATGTCAAGAAAGCTGTGACATCCTGGTTTGAAAGTCAGACAGAAGAATTATTTTCAAAGAGGTTAAAGTCATTGCAGGAAAAGTGGACAAAGTGGATGGAGCTATGAAAAATAAAACAAACATTTTTTGAAAACTCTTTTATATCCTATTGAGGTAGATAAATTATTGAACGCTACTCATATCCCTCTAGATCTGTAAACAATACTGCTTATACTAAGAGAATTATTAATTGAGCATGCATGTATGAAATGAATTCTAGTTTTTGTAAATATGAATATTTATATTGGCAAAAGAGTACCACACAGTTTGAAGTTAAAATAATTAATAATAATTCTGAAGCCACTAGACAATTTTAAACTGCTAGTTGATTCCTGTAAGAGTCTCTCTAGCATACAATATCCTGAGAATGTAAAAGCCCTTAATTCTGGCAAGGAATCCAGAAAACCTTCAAATGAGAACCATATAAACAAAGAAACTTCAGCCAGCATGTTCACTGCTATTCAGAGGGGATATGTACAAGCTATTTTTATCAATTCTATATGCTTAAAAGTATATTTGACCCTAGTAAACCCATGTAAAATTATTTGCAAAGGGGATCCACCACTATTGTCATGCTCATTAGTCCCTCTGCCAGAAAGGGCTCATATATGACACAAGTCACTCCCCCCCCCCCCCCAATTGAATATGTGCTTATCTTGCAATGTCAGGATGCAGCCCTCTTGGGTCTCAAACCAGTGCCCTGAGTGTTCCTGTTCCCTTTCCTGAGTAAGTTAACTGCTAGATAGCATGATTTGCCTTTTGGCTATCTCTCCTTGTGCTTGTTTTTCTATGTATTTGTGTTCTGTCCTGCTCTTTGATTGTTTCTAGTTGTCTGTATTCTGTCTGTTCATGCTCTGTATTGTCTCCTATTTCTTGCTTAATCTGGTGAAAGCCCATTCTTAAATCACTCCTGGGGCAAGTACAAATTCATACAGAATAACTACAAGCCTAGACACCTCATTTGATGCATTTTATGGATTTAGTTCATGCATTTCCACTAGCTCAAGGTGAGTCACATTCAGGTACAGGAGGCATTTCCCTGTTCTAGGTTTGTATCTGAGGCAATGGAAGGGTTTAGTGACTTGCTCTAGATTACAAGAAGCACCAGCAGGATTTGAACCCTGGATTTCCTGCTTAATAGCCCACTTGCTGTAAGCGCAAGATTATTCCTACCCTTGGACTTTATTTTCAGCTAATCTATTTACTGCTTTGAATCAGGACTATGCAGTCTGTTTACCCACACTTCCAAGAACTAAGCTCCATCTCTTGATAATATTGAGTTTGGAGGTTTAAATCAATGACAGGTTCCTAAAGTCCCCTTCGTGGGCCTGGGATCCCTCCTGCCCGTATTTTAGTGTGGGGGGGGGGTGGTTAGAGGGTGTTGCCGGGCCAGGAGTGCTTGGGCTCCCTTCTGGCCCCATTGGACTCAGGGGGGGGGGGGGTCGCGGTTCGACGGGGCAAGAGGGCTTGGGCTCCCTCTTGCCCCAATGTTGTCGGGGGGGGGGGGTCGTGGTTCAATGGGGCAGGAGGGCTGGGGCTCCCTCCTGCCCGGTTCATTGTAGGGGGGATTATGTAACCGGTGTTGTTTTGACAGACACCGGTTACAGAATCCAGCTTTTAGGTGAAGGACTGGCTCCTCCTTCGCCTAAAAGCCCTTGTTTTGAGCATTTGGGACTTAGGCTTTTTTTAGGTTCATTATATGGTGTAAGTTTAGATGTAGTGGTGGTCCCGGCATTTAAACAGCTGCATGTAGAGGCAGGCCATTATTAAAAAAAACCTCCTTTTGGACGTTTTTTTTTTATAATGGACATTTTCCCTGCTTCTACTTTCAACGTTTAAGGCCAAAAGGGGACAGACGTTTGTTTTTTTATTATGCCCATCCACGTGTTTTATGTTGTTAATTTTACTTATATTTTGCTGAATTTTACTTATTTATTTTTGTTAATTTATAATGTTATATTATTCTGAATTCCTGGTTTGGGGCCCCTTTGCCTGCCCTGCACTTTGTTTTTGCCTCATGGCCTTGATTCATTTATTAACGGTCCTACGAGAGATTGTGCAGCAATAAACAGGTATTGGATTTGTTTCCAGTTCTGAAGCCAGCTGGCCTCCTATGTCTCAGCCATAATCTCTAACACATGATCTTGCACATGAAAAACTTTTTATATGTTAAGAAATGCCACATACCTAATAACTTATGCAACCCAGTACTCAGGACACACTAAGCCATTCAAGGTTTCAGGGTACTCAAGACAAAAGCATATGACATAGATTTGCATACACTGTTTCTCCACTGTATACAGATCTATCTCATGCATATTCATTGTGGATATCCTAAAAACCCAACTGGTTGCAACACCAAAATAGGTTGAGAACCGCTGGCTTCTGTGTTTAGGCCTTTTAAAATTATAAAACGAGATGTTAATGTTAAAACTAATTAGTGCTCTTTGAGGGTACAAAAACTGTTGGTGGTTTGGGGACATGGGTTCCTTTCCTGGTTGACTCAAATATGTATACTAGAGAATGACACGACAAATTTTTCCCCATCCCCACGGGAACTCATTTTCCCATCCCATCCTGGCGAGTTCTTTTCCTGTCCCTGCCCCGTTCCTGCAAGCTCCGTCCTCATCTGCACAAGCCTCAAACCCTTTAAAATCATAAGTAGCAACATTCTAGAGCTCAGACTGTGATGTCATAATGCCTCATTCTACCAATGCCTAAGCTCCGTCCTCATCTGCACAAGCCTCAAACCCTTTAAAATCATAAGTGTTCAAGGTTTGGCTTACAGGAGCGGGACAGGGACAGCGACAAAACTTGCAGGGACAGGATGGGAAAATTGAATTCCTGCAGGAATGGGTACAAATTTGTCCCCGGGTCATTTTCTAATAGATACTTCTATAATGGTACCAGGTCAGTTCAAAGGAGGTGTTCACTTATAGAATTGTCTCACATATGGCCTATTCAGTCTGTTCATACATACCAACTACTAAGCTCTATACTCTTTTTCTGTCCCTTAGAGATCATCTACGCTTGTCCCATGCTTTCTTGACTCCAAATGCAGTTATCATCTACACCACCTCCACTGGAAGGCTGTTCAATGCATCCACTATTCTTTCTTTTTTTTTTTTTTTTTTTTTTATTCTTTATTTATCATTTTAAAAATTTTAACAAAATCAAAACATTTTGTACAGAAAGATTGTCAGATCGATCACAAAATAATAAGTAAATTATTAACATAAAAAGAACAAAATTCAAATCGGACAATCTCAAGTCCTCAATAATTATGTGATCCAAGATATATATAAGAGTGAACTTTTAAGGAAATCAATTATAAATTCTATATAATAAAGAACAGTATCATGTGTCTGACTTGAGGAATTATTCTATTACCAAGTCCAACAATTACTTGGTTGTTATTGTGGTAGTTGTTGTTATACCCTCTTTTTCCAGACGTTTCAGTGTCAGAAAAGCTGTAAGTTGAGATGGCTCAAAAAACACATACTTATTATCTCGATATCTTACTATACATTTACATGGGAAACGTAAAAAGAAAATGCCACCCAGCTGTGTAACTCCTGCTTTCAACAAAAGAAACTGACGTCTATGATTCTGAGTTTCTCTACTAACATCTGGAAACATTTGAATTTTCAAACCCAGAAACTCCTTACTCTTGTTCCTAAAGAACATTTTCAAAATCCAATCTTTATCCGGTAACAATGCCACAGATAGTATAAGAGTTGCTGGTTTAGCCAAATCTTTATCTGATGTTTCCAAAATTGCTGTCAAATTTTGTTGAAGGTCTTGTATTTCCTGTCTCTTATCCTCCGAATGTTGACCCCTTACGTTCATAGGCAAATAATATACTCGAGTGAGAGGAGGCAATGATTCCTCAGGAATATTAAATATCTCCATGAAGTACCTTTTTATCATCTCTCTCGGGTTTACTGATAAGATTTTAGGAAAATTCAACAGTCGTAGGTTATTAGTCCGATAGTTATTTTCCATAATTTCCAATTTTTTTCTAATACTTTAATTATCTTTTATTATTGTAGATTGAACTTGTTTAATCATTTTCACTTCATTTTCAATACCTCCCAATTTTTCTTTGACAATAGAAATTTCCTGTTTATTTTCCTCTATTGTCTGTTTTTGAATTTTTATATTCTTTTCACCTTCTTTAATTTGTTTAGTTAGTGAGTCTCCCAGTTTGGAAACTAAGTCCCAAATTGAATCAAGAGTCACTTCAGCTGGTTTCTCATATTTAAAGAAAGTCTCATGTAAAGTTGGGGAAGACTCACCTTGACTGCCTTCTGTCTGTTGGTCTGGATTTTTTCCTCCTTCTGCTCTATCCGCTGGAACCATCTCTGGACTTAACAAAGCCATAGAGACTTCACCTTGCTGGCTCCCTGATGTTACAGCCTCATGATCAGAGAGTGCTGCTACTTCTGGCCCACTCCTTTCACATGGGGAACTCGCACTCAGCGGTGGGGGAGGTGGACTCCTCTGGTCGGGGCTCAGCGTAGTATCCAGCCCAAGGACTTCCGATCCGGCGTCACTCCACGTCGCAGAGTCCAGCGGGCGATTCCCCGAACCTACTGACTCCCTCTGAAGACGCTGAAGAAAATGTTCAATTGAAGCGAGAGGGGGGTGTTCAAGACGTCGTGAGGCTGCAGCGGCGCTCTTACCCCGTCTCTTCGGCATCGCGACTGACAAATAGTCTGATCGCTGTTGAAATATAAACAATCGTGCCCTCAGCGTCTCACCAGTCACTGATACAAATCAAATCATATATCCTGGATCTGAAGATCTCCTGTATTCGTTCCTATATTCCAATAGGCAAATCAATAATCTCCAACTCCCTGGCTCCTCGTGGCTCCAAGGGGCTCCCAAGGGGCCTGGCGAGCCCCTTAGGGCACGCCCCTTCGGCCACGCCCTGCGGCCGCGCGGTTGCGGCCGCAACCGCGGCGGCGTTCTGTTTTTAAATTGTTGGAGACGGACCCGGTGACGTCAGGGGTCCGTCTCTGAAGATGCCTGCTAGGAACCAGTGGAAAAAAGCAGAACCGCTGCTACAGGAAGCCAGGGAGAGAGGCACAATCCCCTCAGATGAAGTACTCCGATGCAGGAGATCTCCCGAGTCTCCCGCGACGGCGTTCTGTTTTTAAATTGTTGGAGACGGACCCGGTGACGTCAGGGGTCCGTCTCTGAAGATGCCTGCTAGGAACCAGTGGAAAAAAGCAGAACCGCTGCTACAGGAAGCCAGGGAGAGAGGCACAATCCCCTCAGATGAAGTACTCCGATGCAGGAGATCTCCCGAGTCTCCCGCGGCGGCGTTCTGTTTTTAAATTGTTGGAGACGGACCCGGTGACGTCAGGGGTCCGTCTCTGAAGATGCCTGCTAGGAACCAGTGGAAAAAAGCAGAACCGCTGCTACAGGAAGCCAGGGAGAGAGGCACAATCCCCTCAGATGAAGTACTCCGATGCAGGAGATCTCCCCCACTATTCTTTCTAATAAGAAATATTTCCTTAGATTACTCTTGTCTTTTTTCACCTTTAAATCCTATGCTCCTTTGTCCCAGAGCTTTCTTTCAGTTGTAAAGAAGAATGCTTCCTGCACATTTATTTCATGGAGGACTTGTATTTAAATATCTCTCTCATCTCTTGTCTTTCTTCCAAAGTATACCTATGGAGATCATTATATCTATCTCCATATGCTTAATGATGAAGACTACTGACACTTTAGTAACCACCCTCTGGACCAGCTCCATACTGTTTATATCTTTGTGAAAATGCAATCTCTAGAATTATATACAATACTCTAAATGTGGTCTTACCAGAGACTTAAAGCAACCAAAAGAGTGATCCCCTTGAATCCACAGAAGAGTAGAAGTACAGAACCAAAAAAACTGTGAAGTCTGATGTTGCTGATGTCTGCTTTATTAGAACAAGAAAATAGTTCACAATATTTAAACAAAGGAGTACATTATTGGCATTAATTAGAATCAATTAAGAGTTGCACAGGATCTGAGCCTAAATTTTACATATGAGTCAAAAAGGGGGACACGGAAATGGGTAGGGAATGGGATGTTCCTTTAAATTACACATATTATTACAGAATTAGGCCCTCCACTGCTAAATTTAGGCATGGGCATTAGCACCATGTTTTCTTTGCTGCAAATGGCCATGCCTAAATTTAGTCATGTTTCCAAGGCGTCAGTGCTAGTCTATAAACTGTGCCTAATGTTAAGCACAGCTTAGAGAATAGCCAATTTTTTAGACATCATTTAGGGCTCCTTTACAAAGATGTGCTAAGCATTTTAGCACGTGCTAACCAATCACTAAATGCTAACATGTGCTTGTTAGTCTATAGACACGTTAGTGGTTAGCGTGTGCGTATATTTAGCACGGCTAAAACACATAGCGCACCTTAGTAAAACAGAGGGTTAGTCTTTGGTGATGTTTGACAGTACAATTTCTGCTCACAGAGACAGGATAGTCAACAAGCTTATAAAGCTGCTCATTCTCATGAAAACTTAAGAACAGGCATACTGGACAGACTATCTGTTAATGCTGTAGTTTCTACAAGTATTCTAGCAGAAAGTTCAAAGTTTTACTTTATAAATTTATAAATTTAAACTTTTTATCTATAAACCTATACTTTCTCTTTTATCCCCAGTCTTTAAATCACCAAAATACAGAGCAAACATTTCACTTTTCCCAACAAAATGTCCTCTTCTCTCAGAACTTCTCCAAGAACGCTTTGATATTACTTCGATTTTGCTTAACTAACCCTCCTCCCTTTAACAAAACTGCGGAAGCGTTTTATAAGCACAGGCTGGCGTGCTGAATGTTATGCGCTGCTCCTGATACTCATAGAGTTCCTATGAGCATCAGAAGCAGTTCAGAGCATTCAGTGCACCAGCCTACACTATAAACCACTTCTGCGGTTTTGTGAAAGGGGAGGTTAATTTGCTCAAAATAATTAGTTTCATGGTCTTATCTATTGTATTTACCGATCTCTACAAATATGACTCAAAATTTCTCAGCTTTATTGACATGTTATCTTTCGTGTTAGCCTTTGTAATTGGTTCCTCCACTTTCAAGGTCAAATTAGAGAACATGCTCTTCTGATGAATAATGTGTCACTTTAATAATAAAAAAAAGATCACATACAAAATTCTCATATTCGAGCACGCTTCATTTAAACATAATTTATGATTATTCCCTGGTACACTATTCATGTCAATTTCATTGTTCAGCTTGAATCTTTGTTAGTGCGTATCCATAAGTTTTCATGCAAATCTTCACCACTTCTCTTTTATATGAAATCTTCCTTTGTTTAGTATTTCTCTTAACACAGTCCTTTCTCAATATGTATACTTTAGAGGAAAGGCGGGAGAGGGAAGATATGATAGAGACATTTAAATACCTACGTGATATAAATACACATGAGTCGAGTCTCATTTGAAAAGAAACTCTGGAATGAGAGGGCATAGGATGGTAGATGCATGGAACAATCTCCCGTAAAAAATGGTGGAGACAGAGACTATGTCTGAATTCAAGAAGGCATAAGATAGGCACTTGAGATCTCTTAGAGAGAGGAAGAGATAATGGTTACTGCAGATGGGCAGACGGGATGGGCCATTTGACCTTTATCTGCCATCATGTTTCTATTATTCTCATTAGTTTTCCACAATTGAAACATTTCTTACCTAGAATGATAAAGATTTAAATATGTTGAGGGGCATAATAAAAAAGTCTAAGTCCCCTTTTGGCCTAATGCTCTAAATGCTGAAAGTAGCAGCAGGAAAAATGTCCATTCTCAAAAAAAACATCCAAAATGAGGGGTTTTTTTGAGAATGGTCTACTTCTACGTTCAGCAGTTTAAACGCCCAGACTTAAACGTCTAAACTTGCAACACATTATCAACCAAAAACTAGCTTAAGTCCCAAACGCCCAAAACAAGACCTTTTAGACGAAGGAGGGGCCAGTTCTTCGCCTAAAAGCTGGATTCTGTAACCGGCATCTGTTAAAAACAACACGGGTACAGAATCCACCCCCCCACCCCCACCCGCAACGTTCGCAGAGGAAAGATGGCTCATTTCCCCTGCCGCGATCGCCCTCCCACCCCAAACTTCTGTTACCCGTGGCAGGAGAGATGCCCAATCTCTCCTGCCGTGATCCACTCCCCACCCCCGAACCTATACCTTCAGGAAGGAGCCCAACCCCTCCTGCTGAGGCGCAACCTGCCACAGTGCTCAAGGTACAAGCCGCTGTATGAGGCTTGCTAGATATTCAAGCTATAGAACCAGGGTCGCCTGCTATCTCAGGCTCTGTGACTGCTCCATATATTTCTTCATGCCTAAAAAATCTCCGGCATGTAAATGTGTCTCTCATGGTTCCAAGCTTTTGCAAGGAGACAGTGCGATCTGTCATTGCAGTGGTGGCTTCAGAGAGTTCCTCGCCTCTCTGGATTTCATGGAAACATCCATGCACATGCAGATGTTTCCAACCACACCATGCATGCTTGCGGTTTCATGTTTCAAAAAAAATAAAAAAGAAACAATCATTGCCAGTTCTCAGCTCTCCATATCTTCAACGAGGTGATGCTGGTCGTGGCAGCTTATTTACAGAACATGGGGTATGCCATTTCACCCTTACTTGGACGACTGCCTGATAAGAGCTCCCTCGTTAGTCAAGGGTCGCCATACAGTGGATCCGTTATCCCTGTTCTGGAGGGCCTTGGTTGAATTGTGACCTCCACACGGAGCTGTCTGATACCCACACAGCCTCCAGAATATCTAGGTGCTCTGTTCGATGTGGCAGCAGGCTGTGTCTATCTTACAGAGGCAAGCTGACGGTAGCTGTATTCTAACAGTTTCTTCCTTCTTGTAGGAACCTGCTCCATTGGCATGGGGCTGTCTTCAGGTCCTACGGTCTCTGGCAGCCACGTTGGATGTGGTTTCTTGGGTGAGAGTGCAAAGGTGCCAGCATGCCGTCCTCTCTCATTGGGCTCCGCACAAGACTGCATTACAATCCAGTCTTCCCTAGACTCTGGAGATTTGGACCAGCATGGCTTGGTGGTTTCTCCCACAGTTGCTTTTCAGGGACATATCACTGAGATTGAATCCTGGGTCGTAGTGAGTACAGATGCCAGTTTTAGGGGCTAAGGCACTGTAGTAGTCATTCCATCCTACAGGGTTGGAATCTCTCTCACTAGACATTGTCAATTGACAGGCTGTAGCTGGAAGTCATACAGCTGGTTCAGGTGCAATTCCAAAAGTTTCTGAAAGGCCAAGTGGTCAGAGTTTTCTCTGACAGCACAATGGCAGTAGCCTACGTCCCTTGCCGGAGAGGTGTCAAGAGAACCTTTCTGGCTCAGGAGGCTCACCTTCTATTTCTGTGGATGGTATGTCTTCTGCAGTCGTTTTCTACAGCATATGTGGCGGTAGTCAACAATATACCAATCGATTCACTCAGCAGACAGGCTTTGGATCTGGGCAAGTGGGAGCTGTTCTCAGCAGTGTTCTGAGCCATTGTGCAGTTCTGGGATTGGCCCTGTTTCATCCTCGTAGCCACGGCACAGTGCATGATGACTCCTCAGTTCTTCAGTCAAAGATCTGAGTCTGACAGCACAGATCTTGATATTCATGTGCTCCCTGGCCTATAATGGACCAAGTCATTTTACAGATAGTGACCCTTTCAGGCTGTGTCATTCTGGTGGCTCCAGACTAGCCTTGCAGACCGTAGTACGCAGATCTGCTGCATCTTCACAGAGGTAGTGGCCTTCAGTTCCATGCCCCTCTGGATCTGCTTTCTCAGGATCCAGTCTCTATGGAGGTCCCGGGTTGCTTTGCTCTTACAGCATGGCTTTTATGTGCACAACTTTAGTGCACACAGGCTATTTGGAGATAGTTATTGCCACGCTTCTTAAGTCTATGCAGTCAACTACTATGTCTGCTTATGCTGGGGCAAGGCAGAATTTCCAGCACTGATGTGACCAGGAACGGTAGGAGAATGAGAATGGTCTACTTCTACGTTCTAGACGAGCCGTATTCCATAGGGGAAGCCACTGCTTGACCTGGATCAGTTGCATGAATATTGCTACTCCTTCGGTTTGGCCAGGTACTAGTGACCTGGATTGGCCACCATGATAATGGGCTACTGGGCTTGATGGACCATTGGTCTGACCCAGTAAGATTATTCTTATGTTCTTATGATTTTGGTGGTTCTCACCTTTCTTCCTGATGGTCTGGATACAGGCCTTACTGTGACATCCCTTCATGTCCAAGTGGCTGGACTCTCTTGTTTCAGAGCCTGGGAATGCCCTTAGTCTTGGGTGTCTCGTCCTGCCATTGCTAGATTTCTGCAAGGGGCTCTTTGCATTAAAAAGCTGATTAACCCACTGTTCCCTTTGTGGGACCTCAACCGGGTGCTGTCTGGCTTTACCACAGCTCTTTTTGAGCCTCTTCGGGATGCTTCTCTCGTGGCCTTAACTTTTCCAGTTGTATTTCTGGTTGCTGTTCCTTCAGTGAGACATGTCTCCAAACTTCAGGCTCTTTCTTGTCGAGAGCCATTCTGCTGATTCTCAGTGTCTGGTCTTCCTTGCACACAGTTCCTTCTTTCCTACCGATGTTGATTTCAGCTTCCATGTTCATCTTTCAGCCTATTGGTTCCAGGCCACAAGATCATCTTTTGAAGAAACTTGATGTGTGCAGGGTGCTTCTTCATTACCTGGAGGTCACTAACAACTTTCATCTCTCTCACCTTCTGTTTGTGCTGACTCATTCTGTTGTGCAGGATACTCCTGCTTCCAAGGCCACCATTTCCAGATGGATCCATAGGGCCATCTTATCAGCCTATTTCTGGCCAGGACTCAGTCTCCCATCTCTGTTAAGGCACATTCATCTAGGATTGTTAGTGCAATCTCCCTTGAAGAAATCTGCATGGCAGCAATGTGGTTCTGTTTGTACACATTTGCCAAGTATTACAGAGTGGATGTGGTGGTAAGACAGGACTCTGTCTTTGAGTCTTTGGTTTTTTTGGGTCGTCGCAGTTAGCACGCCCTGGCATTTAGAGACTGCTTTGGTACGTCCCACTTGTCCAGAATGTCTCCCCTTTTGCATTGGAAAAAGAAATTATGTACTTACCCTGGCAAACTCTTTTTCCAGTAGATAGGGGAGACATTCTAGACTCCTGCCCTAACCTTCCTTTGTTTGCCTACTGTCCGTTTATGCTTCTCCAGGTTGCTTCTTGGATGTTAATCAGCCCTTGGGCTGGGAAGACTCTGTCTATATGTAACTGTTTTATGCAGGGGTCGTTTCTGAGCTCCTTTGATGCATTTGTTACCTGTTTCCAGTTGTTGTTTTCATATTTATTCTTGAGCAGAACCCTTGTTTATGGTCTTTATTGTCATGAGTGTCTCTACTTCACATGTATAAGATGGCTGTCGGTGCTTAGGTATTAACTATATGTGGAGTTAGAAAGCACACTGAAGTAGAACAGAGTAACAGTGAGAAAATCCGGATTGGTTTCCTTCTGCATATGGCACATGGCCATTGGGATACTACTCACTTGTCTAGAATGTCTCCCCTATCTACTGGAAAAGAGCTTACCAGGGTAAGTACATAATCTCTTTTTATACATTTCTATCGATATTTAAGAATCTTTTGAAATTCTATTCTTTTGTGGGCCCCAGTTTTGATTGTTTTCATTTGGACAAATTTAGAGATCACCTATCAAATAGCATTTATTTCAGTTTTCCACAAATTTTTGCAATTTGTTTTATATAATATTTATCTAGACTCTAGAGCCTCAATATATGTCATATCAGAGCAATCTGAAGGTTTGGGGTTTTGAATAAGCTGATTCTTCAAGTGACTGACTATCCAAGATTGAGCTTTTAAATGTGTGATTACATTGTATTGTGCATATTTTGTATTTGTGCTGTTTATTTTATCTGCTTTGCAGGGTCAGTATTCAAAAAGAAAATCATGGTCAAATATTGAGGAATAACTTACTCATTAACCAAGCAGTTTAATCTCTGTGGTATGGTATGTTTCTAGTAACATCCTAAGTGAGAGACGTATTTGTTTTTATTTTGGTTTCCTACTGTTACCTGATTATGGCATTGTTTACCTCTATAATAAATGTCTCTTAGAATTAGTAGCAGCAGCTGGCAAAGTTTTCAGCTTTCTTTGACCATTAGATGAGTCTGTTTAAATTCTGAAAGAACACTGTTTGCAGCAACATTACCATCAGTAGACGAGCAACTGATAATATTGCTCTAGTTATCTAACATGGAAGACTGAAACTGTGCCCTGTTTCATGGTTCCTGCTTCTCTCCTCAGGTTACTCCTTTCCCCATGAACTGCGACCTTCAGAAAGAATGTGCCTGTCTTGACCCAAATGCACAGGAAAACAGCCGCAAGGATCCACGTCGTCTCGGGTAACACCATGCATTCAACAAGAAAATACCACAAAGCCAAAGGCAGGCTTGGAGAGACATCACATTCCTTCTGGTATAATTTTTACATTTAGCTGCTCAACTGGATGCCATGTCTGCACCAGAGACTACCCCCTTCTCCCCTCCTCCCAGAATTCAACCAGTCTGCCTTTTACTTAGCTATGGAGAACTTGGAATTATATATCAGATATATCTAAGTAACAAAATAATTGAGTCAACATGACTTCAGATTATGAACGAAGTCCAAACCGCATGTGTCATGCTCTAGTGTGCCCACCTAATTTTGAACAGTTTATAACCAGAAGGCAAGAAACAAGCCATATATGTGTATTTATATAGATACTAGTAACAGAGAACAGAACAAAGCAATTTTCTCTCACCAGTGTTCACAACTAAAATAAAATGGAAGATTCGGCTTCACAAGGAGATAAGGCTATGCCTAGACTGATTTTAAGAGCCAAGGCAGTCATGCCCAGGGCAATGGATAAGATGATTTATATAAAGGCAACAAAGAGACTGATGTTCACTAGAACTCTTGATATCTGAAAACTGCTGATTGTTCTGCTGGACACATAGATTCTTGGATTTTCAGCTTCCGAGGGATTACATTACTGCATCTTTCCAGCCTTCTTACTGTACACCACACAGTTCATTTACAAGCCATGGGCACATTTATGCGATTGTGACGGATTGAGGAAAGTGAAAAGACACAAGAATTGGCATAGATGTTCATATTGCTTTTATAGGCCCAAAGTATGGGATAATGTGTATGTGAAGGAACAAAAAGGGTGAACTGAACCCCCAACACCAGTTGTTAGAGCATATCTGTTGCTGCTATTCCTGCTGCTATGTCCCATACAACCAACTTCCTTATTATGTCGGAACAGGGCAAAAACAACCCCAGACAAACAATTTGCCTTAAAACTTATCTACAACCTGCCTTCCATACCTCTGGACTCCCTCCTCAGTACTGTTGCACTAAGTGACAGGACCAGTCAAAGGAGCCTATGTCTCTTGATGGATCATTCTTCATATGGGATGTACTCATACCATTTGTTTTATTTTGAAATATAGGAAAGGGTTGAGGAAGAAACAGCACAGAGATCTCTTTACACCATACCAAAGGTGGCATCTGAAATACTATAAGTTCACTGACAGTATTAGCATTTGATCAGAGTTTGTCAGTATTATATTTCTGGGGTAATTATGACTGTTCTCAGCTAGAAACTCAAGGTGATTAGATATATTGTAAAGATTTGACCTCTTTGAATGGGGTAGTACTTAAGACTAACAGGAAACCCAGCTACCTTCGTTTTGTGGGGTTTCTTGTTGTACTTTATTTCTGGATACTTAAGACTACCTCTCTCCTATTTCCTTTATCTTTCTCCTGATATTTTAGTGCATCTGTCTTGTTTCTCATTTTTCCCTCTCTTACTCATTCTGATTCATTATGCATTTCCATGTCCATAATACACTATGGGGCTCATTTTCAAAAAAAGAAAGATGTCCAAAATAACAGCATAAAGTGGCACTTGGATGTCTTACTGAACAAGACATCCAAGTCTTTCTGAAACTGATTTTCTAGACGTCTTGCTAGGCTCTTTGTATGCTTGCGTCCAAAGCTCAAGGGGGAGTATTGGAGGCATGTTATGGGCGGGTTTAGCACTTGAACATCTTGCATCCATAACAGAACATTTATCAAGACGTCCAGGACACCATTTAGACATTCAGAGTCAGACCTGTTTTAAAAGCAAATAAGAGCCAAACTGACCAGATGACCACTGGAGGGATGAAGGCATGCCACTCCCCCCTAGTGGTTGCTGACCTCCTCCCACCCCCTGAATGGAAACAGAACATACCTAGCTCTAGATCAGCAGCACATGGTATGTGATATCCTAGTAGAGCAGCAAGCAGGTGTCTGGAGTGGCCTGATGGGTAGTGTAGTGAACCATAGAGAGGGGGCCCCAGGCACATATTCTACTCTAACCACTACATTTATGATAGAAAGTGTTAGCCCACCCAAATCCTACTGTACTGTCATATAGGTGACAGCTGCAGCCATAAGGGCTATTGGGATGGTAGACAGATGGGTATAGTAGGTTTTGGTGATGAGATGTATACCTGGTACCCTTTATATGAAGTTCACAGCAGTGCTTTCTAAGGTGCCCCACTGCTCTGCTGGCATGGCTGTGTGGCCAGTTCATTAAAAATTCTAACCCCCTCCCCCCTGTATGCAAATGGTTAATTTTAGACATGTTTTAGCTGGATGTCCTTTTTTCCAAAAATGGCCCAAAGAGTAAAGATTTTGCTAGGCCGCCTAGCAGGCCATTTAAAAAAAAAAAAGATAGTCTTGCAGTTTTGCAAGTTTTGAAAATGGACATTTTTTCTACTGGATTTTTGGCCATCTTAGACTTCCTATCGAAAAAGCCCCTCTATTCCTTGTCTAAATCCTATGCACTGCTATGATAGATGGCTCGTCCCCAGAGATGTCAAATCCTGTTTTTTTCTGTTCTTGCACACGAGCTTCATTGTACACATCCTATAAAAAACAGTTATGAGATTATCTGCAAGAATTTAACACCGTTTTGGTTAATTTACAAATTAATTTGTTGTCCTAGAAACCTATTCACAGCCATCAAGAACCAGATTTGACATTTCTGATCAACCTAAAGCCATTAATGAATTTCTGGAAACAAATTCCAGAACAAAAAAATGTATTCCTAATTCCTTACTCCTCTCGTAAGTTATTCAACCCTAAATACTCATATATTCTGTCTGCTTTTCAAACAATCTTCCACCTTTTTCAATTGAGCATATTAAGGGATGTTTTCTATATATCAATGAAGAAGGCATTTTTATTTCAGTATCTTTCCTCTCTAATTTTAATAAGATAGTAGAGTAAAATTTTCTCTTCCTATAAAACAAAGCAAAAAGAACCATAAAGGGTCTTTTAATGTGACGGTTTCTAGCTAGATGAGAACTACCGTCTTATGATAGAACTCTTGTATAATCATTTCTAGTTAATTCCTTTAATAGTCATTTCTTTTCTGCCCATTTATTTTGTTTTGTCTCTTCTGGCTGGACAAGAGAGTTGTGAGTGAGAGATTGCAAGAGAAGTTGCTATGATTTGGAATCACTATGGGGTCCTTTTCCAAACTGTGATAAAAAGTGGACTTACTGGATCCTTACTTGGGTCATTCCTGCTTACTAAGGCCATTTTTCAACAGGGGTAAAATTACAACATTTTCCATTCTCCCTATTAATGGCCATGCTCTAATTTTCCCATTAGTGTATGGCCATTAGCACATGAACCCCCCTACTGCCACTTATTATGTAGCTTGTAGGTAGTAGGCACACATCCAAAAATAATGATAGGACTCCTGAGCATATCTCACAGAAAACTCTTTTTTGCAGTGGTGAGCACACGTTGGTGCTTTCCGCAGCTTAGCAAAATAACCCCGCAGAATGCCAAGAGGAATTTGAGCAACAAAAATACATTAATTTGCTATGACTTTGTTTTCAGTCCAGCAAATATGATAAACTCTCCCAAACTGTGTCACCTTTCACTTTAGGGATTATTTAAAGGAGGGAGGGGGGTTTGTATGTAAAAGTGAACTATATATGTAGAGAAATAAGTGTTTTAAAGTTGTCCAGCAGTATACATACATGCATCAAATTCATGCTGCTGATCAATAATATTACTTTAATGTCATACATATGTGTAGATGTTGTCAAGAGGAAGGGTGGAGTTGCAAGATTATATATGGTATATACATCTGTATCTTGATAGATAGATATACCTATATGTAGCTGTCTATATAGATATATAGATGTAAATACATGCCCATTTGAAGACAGTGGCCCTGGTGCCCTGTTAGAAAATTATTCTCCTTATATCTACAGTAAATCACTGTATATTAATGTGACAGTAGCCATATGTTCAACCCTGGAAGTTATTTTCAAATAGAGTACTGTAAGAAAAATATACTCCCTGTTTTACGAAACCACACAGCAGCTGCTACCGTGGCTTCATAAAACAGGCCTATAGTTTTTAAAATAGTTTCTTTTCGAAGCCCTGTAGAAGTCCATATAAAGTTTCTATTTAACATTTTTTCAGACTAGAAATTTCGCTATCCGAATAAGCCATGATTTGAGCTGTAATTTTGGCATGGCATTACTTGGGGATAATTATGGATGATCATGGTAAAGTCACAAATATGGTTAATGGTAAAACTACCTACCATTGGTTTGAAATATTTGATTATTAAGAATCACTTAAGTAGAAGTACAAAAAAACCTTAAAGCTTTTAGGAATGTGATGATACATTATAAAATGATCTTCAGCCAGCTGACCAATGAATGGAAGATCAGTTATAAAAACAAAAGAGTGCAAAAGCAAATGATAAATTTTGTCAAGGGTCCTCACAAATATCAGATAAACACCCAAAATGTAAAGAAAAAAATGTAATGGTGAAAATCATGGATAGGAAATAAATCTATTGTCACTGAAAATTACCATAGGGCCAAACACCTTGATTTTCACATTACCTATTCTGAATCTCCTACCTCTGCTCCCTCTCACAAAAAAACTGAGAAAAAAACATATACATTGTGGGACAGATTATTTTTTGACATTTTATATTTCTGGCTTTCAACTGCCAAACATGCTAACCTTTTTAAATCTATTTAATTTACTTGAATGGTCAATTTTCTGATCTCTAGTAAGGACAAGCAGAAAGGAAACAGTGTGCCAAAGGAAGAGAATATCTTATCTACTTCTAACCCTTTTCTTTCCCCTTTGCGTCCTATTTCCAGTGAAAATTGTTAAGATCTCTGAAGCTTTTTGTTTGAGTTTTTTTTTAACTGAAGAAGATGTTTCCAGTTGAGTCCAAAAAATGAAACAAAACAGAATTTTAAAAAGGCAGGTTTTCACTATCTCCCTTCTGGTTTTCAGTTTCACTTGGTTGTAACTGTCGGTTAATTATAGGTTTTGCCTGTGTTTTAAAATAAGTTTTATTTCTGCAACTGATTTGAGTGAGAAACAAAGAAAGGGCTGCATAGACAATAAATACATAATTACATAAAAATAAAAAGGGCATGTTCCAAAAAAGAGAATAATGTATTTTTGTTTTAAAGAAAATATGCATATTCTGCCAATGTAAGTAGAGAGAGTTAGTTATGCATAGATCTTATGTCCCAGATGAACAGAAGGGGAAGAGAGGAGTTAGATCACTGTCTGTTTAACCTTGTGCTTTGTGCTAGGTCCCAGGAAGTAAGATGGGGATTTTCCCCATACATGTTATTGGGTGGAGAGGCATATTTGGGGGGAGGGGGTTAGTTGCTGTTATTTTAATTTTTATCTTTCTTCTTTAAGATATTATAAATGAATGCTTTTTTTTTTAACCTTTTAAGATTAATTGTATTTAACCAGTATTTTATTAATACACTCAACATCTCCTTAATGCAACATCATATTCCAAAAAGATATTACAAGCTGCTAAATGGTCAGACAGGTAAAGTTCCTCTCTTCCATTCAGCCAGGAACTGTTGAATCCCCCCCAAAATTATAACCCCTGTACTTTTTAAAGGAGGATTTTAACAACGAAACCATTTGCAAAGCAACATTTAAGGCCTAGGTTTCAGAGCAACTTGCTGGAGAGGCAGGAATCTTTCTCTCCAGGCTCTTCACCCTTATTACAGTAATTTTAGGGGCCAGACAATGAATATGGTTTGAATATTTTCTTATTCAACCATTTTGGCTTGACCTGACATGCTGAAATTAGATTATAATTTAATTACTCTTCCTCTCTGTACAGAATAATAATTTAAAAAAAAATTTCCAACAAACACAACAAGAAAAAAACTCAAGGCCAAAGTTGGCTTAATCTGTGATTGTCTTTAGATAAACACAGTCAGTTCCTACGGCACAGCACTGTCTTGTGTTATTCCTGTGAGGGGGAAAAGAATGGCTGGATCTGATAAAGATCGATTCTGGGCCAACTTTACTTCTGAAAATGTTTTCTTTTGTTAAGATTTTCTCAACAGCAAGGTCACAATTCATTACACAATGTTATGTCTTCTGAGGGCAAAGAACAGAGACTTAATTATTCTCCATACCAGCAGTTAATGGGTGAGAAATGGGAGCCAGTGTGTGTGTTGCATTGTTTGACCTCTATATTCTTTAACTTGTCTGCAATGATATATATATATATCTATCTATATATATATCTGTATATATACTTAAGTGTGTATGTATGTATGTGTGTATATATATATATATATATACATATATATATATACATACATACATACATATATGATATTTAAACATAATATCTACAAATAAAAACTGTGATCTTGTCTAGAGAAAATGTATTCATATATAGCAAATCGCTCTTTCGTATTTATGTATAATGTACCTTTTGTGATTATTGTTAAATCAGTTTAGCACCTTCTGGAAGCCCTGGCAACATAACTCAAAGTGCTGATGGTCTGTTTTTCATGAAAACAATCCTGGTTCCCTTCCAGTGTGATTTTAGTTTGAGACAGTTCTTGCATTTAGGGGGAAATTCTATAAAAAGTGCCTAAAGTTAGGCACCTAATTTTGGGCTCCTTTTACTAAACGGCACTAGAGGTTTTTATCGTGGGCCAGCGAGGTGACTGCTCCAATGCTCATAGAATTTCAATGAGCGTCGGAGCATTCACCTTGCCGGCCTTGCGCTAAAAACATCTTGCGTCATTTAGTAAAACCCAGTCTTGGGGGCTCCTTTTACAAAGCCGCGCTAGCGGTTTTATCGCACGCACCGGATTAGCACGCACTATAGCGCGCTCTAGCCGGAAATCTACCGCCTGCTCGAAAGGAGGCGGTAGCGGCTAGCGCAAGTGGCAATTTAGCGTGCGCTATTCCGCGCGTTAAGGCCCTAGCGCGACTTTGTAAAAGGAGCCCTTAATTTAACAAGCTCATAATTGAAAAAAATATCATTTATTTGGGAGATAGGCGTAATTGTACAAAAGACAGGTGCCTATTGCATGGTGCCTACCAGTGCCTAATACCAAAGTAGGCATTTTTAGGAGGTGGAGAAAGACAGGCGCCAATAGGAGTGATTCTCTTAAGGACTATAATGTAGGCCCTAAAACCCTAGCCTACATTACAGATGCCTAAGTTTTAAGTTAGGCATAATTCTGTAATGGGCACCTAAGTGTGACTGGCATGCAATAGACACCTATCTTTTTGAGGCACCCATTGCAGAATCTGGGCTGTAGTGATTGTGATTGTGATTTTTGTTTCAGCAAACATATATACACACACATTGCATGTGCATGTGTGTATTTGTGTTGCTTTTTTTGCTGCTATGTACAGATACCAACTAGAAAAGATGCAAACTCATGTTCATTGTAATTAATTAATAGGAATGTAGAATGACAGTGTTGGTGCTTTAATTAATGGTAGTGGTCACTTCATGCTTACTATATTGAGCCTTCTGCATGTTGATCCTCTACGCCATCAGTCATGCCTTCTTTTTAAATAGCAAATGCGATAAAACATTTTCAATCTTTTGTTTAAAAGACAGATTTAAGATGCAGAGCAATTTTTTTATTCTGCTCTCGGTTCCGAAACGTAAATTTGTAGTATGTTAGGCATCGAAAATGTTTGCAAGTTTTGCTTTGGTTTTGATTTGCCATTAACTAAAACCACACTGAATTCTACTGTAAGAAGGAAAATACAGGGAAAAAAATAAAACAGTCCATTCAGTACATTCTCCATACCTCACACCTGAAGTTTGCTGCTCCTGTTATTTTTTTTAATGGATAAAGAAAGTCTAATTTAAGTCTCCAAGCAATATATAAAGATGTAAATAGTAGAGCTTATTTATTAAGATTGTCATCCTTTCTTTTTTTTATTTATATTTACACAATGTTCATCTAAGTTATTTTTTTCAATACAATTTTTAACCTTTGTTGTCATGTACTTGCTGTTCATGAGATTTTTATAATTCTGTTTTCATGAAAGTTTCTTATGTGTCATGTTGTTTTTTTCTCTTCAAATACAAGTCAGAGCTCACTAAATTGTCAACCGCATCTGCACCCATTTTACATTTATTGATTTTTATAAGACAAAAGTCTATATTATAGCAATACGTAGTGGTCTATGCAAATAAAACTCATTTTAAAACTTGATGGACACGTTCAAAAGCCACTTTAACGTGATGTGTACAGAGTTAACAAACTTGTGGTAAATGTCAGAAATACCATGCTCTTGCCATTCTTATGAGGAAAATCAGGAAATGCATTGGCTAACTTTCAAGAACATGCTTGGATTTCTTTCCCTCTGTGTTCCTCCTGCTGGCTTCCAACAATATGCAACTATGTCTGATATATAGAGCTTGCTGGTTAGTACAGAGGAAAGAAATGGGAGGTGGTCAGAGGAAAGTAGAGAGCATTCATGAATCCATGTGTAATCATCTGTTCTGTGTATCAGTACGGACCTCTAAAGAGTGCGTTAAGAGGTGGTGGCTGGAGACAGATGGAGGCATGCAAAAGGAAGAGATCTGGCCATCCTAATTAGGAAGAGCATTGTGATCTGACCATTTCCCCCCTTTATGACTTTTTAGGAGTCTTGGGCAGTGGTTCCGAAACCTGCCCTTTGGAACCATGAGTAGTCCACAGTACAAGGCAAATCAACCCACGATAAGTATACTGTACTGCAAAAGGAAAGTGGGAAAGGAACTATGCACATCAGCCTGGGATATAACAAAGTTTATTGGATACAGTCAACTATTACAATGTGAAACATATATAATAATCAAACTATCTCGTGGTTCCTTCCACTGCACAGTTTCTGAATTTGAAGCCACGCAGCATTTGAGTAATACATTGTTTACAGATACAGTTCTCATTCTAAGGTTTCTCGACAGTCTCTCACGCAGTGAGACATAGATGTTTAAGTACTTTTGCGCCATCTTCTGGATGACCATCTATACCCCTAAGGCAGGCTTCCTCTTTGAAGCTGAAACATTGCTCTGGAAGGAACCACAAGACAGTTTGATTATTCTATATATTTCACATTGCAATAGTTGATTATATCCAATAAACTTCATTTTATGTGCACAGTTCCTTTCCCACTTTCCTTTGGAACTGTGAGCCAGCCACATTTTCATGCTATATGCAATAGGTTTTCATGAGAGATTTTTCTCGTGCACTTTCAGTGTGGATATCCTGAAACTCTGGCTGGATCAAGGTCCTCCTGGACAGATGTGGGAACTACAAATCTATACAGCATCATAATGGCTATAGCACTGTCTACTACTGCCCCCAAATTCATAGAAATTAGCTCTGTCTTCAAACCACATTAATTGGTTACCATTTAAAGCTCAAACTGTTCTTCAGTCTTAGATCTACAGACATCTATAGCAGTCTTTGGCTATGCTAACAGGATAAAAAATATTAGAGAAACAAGCAAAATAATAGACACAATAACAGAGAATGTGGGGGGTGAATGATTGAGCTCGAGCTACCAAAAGTTGGAAATTTTCATTGATAGAGAATAAAGAGGTCCTTTTACTAAGCTGCCCTAGTGGATTTTGTGCACGCTACACGCTAACGCCTCCATAGAGCTAGCGTTAGTATTATCTGCATAGCGCGGGGGGTTAGCGCGTGCTAATCTTCAGCGCGCACTAAAAATGTTAGCGCAGCTTAGTTAAAGGAGCCCTAAGACGCGCTAACCAATTTAGCGCATGCTAAAGATTAGCACACGCTAAATGCTAAGGCGCCCATAGAATATAATGGGCACCTTAGCATTTAGCGCATGATAATCTTTAGCATGCGCTAAATCGGTTAGAGCGCCTTAGTAAAAGGACCACAAAGAGAAGAAAGTAGTTCACCAAGAGGAGAAAAAAAATCACTCATTGCTCTGTTTTTTTTTCTGATTAGGCTATTTACCTGGTAAATGTCAAAAGCCAGTTTCCCTGGTAAAATTGCTATTTATAAAGTGGTCGTTCATTAACCGTTGTTGAATGCCATTGTGGCATTCAACAATGTTCATGTTTATAGCCACATTAATGGAGGCATTTCAAGGGTTATTAGGTCAAGAGAAGAAAATAAAGCATGTGTTTTGCTTTATCAGTTTATTCACATACAGTAAAAGTACATGATGCACAGTCCATGGGTAAAAAGTCTCCAAAGTTTGCAGAAATATGAGTATTTTGAAAATGGGTCCATTAATTTCAAATCACACAAATTTTGTATGTATAACTAAAACCGTGTGGAATAAGAACCTTACTATATAATACCAATATTGTAAGAATTGACTGCCATGTAACAAGTATGACTTCCTGGATGATAAACCAAAATTAGCTACACATTGTAGTAAAATCAGATCTGATTATTTTTGAAACATAGAAACATGATGGCAGATAAAGGCCAAATGGCCCATCTAGTCTGCCCATCCGCAGTAACCATTATCTCTTTCTCTCTCCGAGAAATCCCATGTGCCTATCCCAGGCCCTTTTGAATTTAGACACAGTCTCTGTCTTCACCACCTCTTCTGGGAGACTGTTCCATGCAACTATCACCCTTTCTGTAAAAAAGTATTTCCTTTGATTACTCCGGAGCCTATCACCTCTTAACTTCATCCTATGCCCTCTCATTGCGGAGTTTCTTTTCAAATTAAAAAGACTTGACTCATGCGCATTTACATTACATAGGTATTTAAGAACATAAGAACTGCCATATCCGGATCAGACCCATGGTCCATCGAGTCCGGCGATCCACACACGCGGAGGCCCAGTCAGGTATACACCTGATGTAGTTTTAGTCACCCATATCCCTCTATGCCTCTCGTAAGGAGATGTGCATCTAATTTGCCTTTGAATCCTAGCACAGTGGATTCCTTAATAACCTCCTTTGGGAGAGCATTCCAGGCGTCTAACACTCACTGCGTGAAGCAGAACTTCCTGACATTTGTCCTGGACTTGTCCCCCCTTAGCTTCAAACCATGTCCTCTTGTCCGTGTCACGTTGGACAATGTAAATAATTTATTTTCCTGCTCTATTTTATCGATGCCTTTCAGTATTTTGAACGTCTCGATCATGTCCCTTCGCAGCCTCCTCTTCTCAAGGGAGAACAGTCCCAGTTTCTTGAGTCGTTCCTCATATTCCAAGTTCTCCATACCTCTTAATAGCTTCGTTCACCAAGTTCACCAAGGTCTCTGCACCCTCTCCAGCAGTTTTATATCCTTCTTTAGGTTGGGAGACCAATGTTGGACACAGTATTCCAAGTGTGGTCTGACCATTGCTCTATAAAGCGGCATTATGACTTTCTTCTATCTACTCGTGATTCCTTTCTTTATCATGCCTAACATTCTGTTTGCTTTCTTTGCCGCTGCCGCGCATTGTGCCGATGGCTTCAGGGTCCTATCTATCAGTACACCCAGGTCCTTTTCTTGTTCGTTCTTACCCAGAGTTGCGCCTGACATTCTATACTCGTGTTCCTTATTCTTACTACCTAAATGCATTACTTTGCATTTCTCCACGTTGAACTTCATCTGTCATTGCTCTTCCCATTTCTCTAACTGATACAAGTCGCTCTGGAGTTCCTTGCTATCCTCTTGCGATCTGATTGCCCGGCATAGCTTTAAACATCTCTATCTTATCTCCCCTCTCCTACCTTGCCTCCAAAGTATACAGATTGTGATCTTTAAGTCTTTCCCTATATGCCTTATGATGAAGACCACATACCATTTTAGTAGCCTTCCTCTGGACCGACTCCATCCTTTTTATATCTTTTTGAAGGTGCAGCCTCCAGAATTGTACACAATAGTCTAAATGAGGTCTCACCAAGTCTTATACAGGGGCACCAATACCTCCTTTTTCCTACTAGCCATATCTCTTCTTATGCAACCTACCATCATTCTAGCTTTCATCATTTTAAGATCATCAAATACAATTACACTCAAGTCCCGCTGTTCTTTCTTGCACATAAGCTCTTCACTCCCTAATCTGTACCATTCCCTCAGATTTTTGTAGCCCAAATGCATGACCTTGCATTTCTTAGCATTAAATTTTAGCTGCCAAATTTCAGACTGTTCTTCAAGCTTCGCCAAGTCTTTCTTCATGTTATTCACACCATCCAGCGTGTCTACTCTATCGCAGATTTTGGTATCATCCACAAAGAGGCAAATCTTACCTGACAACCCTTCAGGTAAAAATGTTAAAAAGAACAAGTACAAGAACAGAACCTTGAGGCACACCACTGATATCCCTTTCCTCAGAGCAATCTCCATTGATCACTACCCTCTGAAATCTTCCACTCAACCAGTTCTTGACCCAGCCCGTCACTTTGGGACTCATTCCGAGGGCACTCAGTTTGTTTATTAGATGTCTGTGTGGAACACTATCAAAGGCTTTGCTAAAATCTAAATACACCACATCTAGCGCACACCCTCTATCCAATTCTCTGGTCACCCAGTCAAAGCAATTGATCAGATTTGTCTGACAAGACCTACCTCTAGTGAATCCATGTTGCCTCCGGTGCTGTAATCCACAGGATTCCAGAAACTTGACCATTCTCTGTTTTAAAAGTGTTTCCATTAGTTTGCTTACCACAGAAGTCAGACTTACCAGTCTGTAATTCCCTACTTCTTCCTTACTTCCACTTTTGTGGAGAGGGACCGCCCTTCGCCAGTTCTCTAGTACCACTCTTGACGTTAGAGACTCATTTTACTAACAATGTAAAAGACCAAATAAATACAGTTTTATAATTCTGGGCAAGAATATACCCTATAAAAATACAGATGGGCCTTGAGAACAAGTCTCTATTTTAGATAAAACTCTTGAGTAAACTGAAATGCTGCTGTTACTTTATATGTTTCAAGATAACCATACTTAAACAGGATAAATTAGATCTTATCTGCTAATTTTTGTTTCCTCGAGTCCCTTCAGATCAGTCTAAGTTTGGGTTATGCTCTCCTGTCAGCAGCTGAGGACCAAAAAATTAGTTATGATGTCAGCCTTTAAAAATTCTGTACTGCCCCTGGCCAGTCTGTAATTTGTCATAACAAAACAGTAAGGAAACAATAAGAATTCCCCAATAACTAAGAAAAATTCTAAACTTCCATAAGAACTTTTGCCAGCTCTAGAGATGGGAAAAAAAAAAAAAAAACAAGATATAAATATCTAGGCAAGCTTACTTTAATTTACTTACCACAAACTCTGTGTGACTAAAAGGGTGATTTCTGGAGTGACTCAAGGAAAGAAAATTAGCAGGTAGAATCTAACTAATTCTTCCTAGGTCAGATTAGACACAAAGGAATGTATCAAAGCACTGATCAGTTAGGGAAAAGCATTTAAAGCCCTACAGCCAAAACTTTGATTATCAAGGTCTCATCATCCCAAACCTGTATAATGTTGGACAAAAGAACTCAGTGATGTCAAAGTTGCTGCTCTACAAATTTAATGATACAAAAAAGAAGGCAAAAGATGTCAGTAAGGACTCTATGAGTGTGTCTATCAGCTAATCACTACTAACAGACCAAACCACACAAATACCAAATGTCAATTGAGGAGTAGGGACGCTCTCAGTGTGAGGTTATTAGCAACGGGAGAACAAACTCCAGCGCTTCCACTACAAAGACGGAGGTGAATCACCCCGCCTGCACACCATCATCGGGCGTCCCTAGTGTGCAAAATCAACTGTGCAGAATTAATAACAATAAATAAGTCACAAACAGTGAACTAGTGAGAGAGTGAATCACACTGAAAACCCACTCATAGAGTCCTCCCCAGCCTAATCCCCAAGATACAAAATGAAACCACAGCCAACTTAGCTTTTAAAGCGAGCCAAATGAAGTCAATGAGAATTGCAGGAGACCAGAATAGTCATTGGATCAACCGGTTTCGGGTGAAACCCTTCATCAGGATCTTAAGGCTGGAGCAGAACCGGCTGGGAGGGAAGCAGGAGAGCCTGCAGAGGCAACTGACCGGGCTTAAAAGCAGATCCAAAATGACATCAGACACTTTCAACCAATCAGAAACAAAAAAGAAGTAAAAACAAGGAGGAGTCACCAAAAGATCAAACAATAGTATTCCACTCCACACATTCATTGAGGCCCCCCGGAATGACCATGCCAAGCTTAAAAATCCAATGTTGTTCTCTCAATTGAAGTTGTGTCATACTGTCTCCTCTGTAGGTATCAGGAATCTGTTCCAGCACCATCCATGTTAAGTGTTGGAACTCATGGCCCAATTGTAAACAATGGGAGACCATAGGAGCCGACTCGACAGCCTGGTGAAGTCTCCTCTTGTGTTCCGTCAACCTGGTTTTGATCATTCTGCATGTGCAACCTACGTAGGATAACCCACAGGGGCAATTGATGACATACACAACCCACCGTGATTCACAAGTGGTGTGACTCCTTAACTGAAATTCCCTGTGGGTATGAGGATCATGCCAACAAGACGCAGTGATAGTATTTGCACACATGGAACAACGCCCACAAGGTAGATGAGAGCCAGGACTGCTCTTAGTGACACGAGTAGACAACAAATTTTTTTTAGATTCCTGGGGCGCGAGAATGCAATGAGGGGGGGTTCCTGAAAGATAGAGTGGAAACTCAAAACCTGCCAATGTTGTCTGATGAGGGCAGCCATTTGTTGAGCCCGAGGGGAATATGTGACCACACATACTTGACGTTCTGGATCAGAACGCTGAACATGATGAAGCAATAGTTCAGGATTAGCATGCCGGGCACGTAAATAAGCCCGTCTGATAGTCCACTCCGGGTATCCTCTTTCCAAAAAACGTTGAGATAAATCACTGGCCTGGATTTTGAATTCAGCCAGAGAAGAACAAATCCGGCGAATTCTCAAAAATTGACCGACCGGAATAGCCTGTTTAAGTCTGAAAGGATGACAACTAGTAAAATGTAAATAGGTATTCCGGTCGGTCACTTTTCTAAACACAGACGTTATCAACTTTCCCGCACTCTTAGTCACCACCGTATCCAAATAAGTCACTGAAATAGCACTTGTAGTGGCAGTGAACTTCAAATGAGTATCCACTGAATTAAGCCAATCCAAAAACACATGAAAACGAGCCAAGGAATCCGTCCATATTAAAAACACATCATCGATGAAGCGAAACCACACCGAGATGACAGACATCCAAGTGGACTGGTAAAGGAAACACTCCTCAAAATTAGACACATACAGATTAGCAACACTAGGAGCCATGGCGGTACCCATCGCTACCCCGTGCGTCTGTAAATAAAATTCTTGAGCTTCAAAAAATTCCGTTGCAGAACAAAAGAGGATAAAGTCTGCAAAAAAGAAGCAGGGATTCTGTTATCAATAGGCAAAGCAGACAAATTATTTTCCACTATCTTTAACGCTTCTGCCTAAGGGATGTTGCTGTAAAGTGCTTCAAGATCCATGACTATCAAATAATCAGTGGACTGGACTTCAAGTGCTCTGATACTTTTTAAGAAATGGGTGGTATCCCAAATGAATGATTTGGCTTTGACCACCTGAGGTTTGAGAAAGTGGTCTACCATCTTGGACAACGGCTCCAGGACAGTCCCACGCAAAGACACAATGGGTCTGCCCGGAGGGTTGTGCAAAGACTTGTGTATCTTGGGGACAGTATAAAATTGAGGAGTGCGAATAGGGGTCTGGGTGAGAAACTTCGCCTCAGTTTTGGTAATCATGTTTTTTTCAAGAGCAGTTTGGACCACCTTAGCAATATCAGCTTGTAGGACGAGGAAGGGGTCAGACTCAAGCCTTCTGTACCATGCCGTGTTGGTAATATGGGCCTGTACTTGAGCTAGGTACTGAGTAGTAGATTGGACAACAATGGCCCCTCCCTTGTCAGCGGGTTTGATGTCCAGGGTAGGATCAGTTCTCAGTGCTTGAAGCGCCTAGTACTGAACCCGGGTTAAATTGGTATACCTCTGAGGGTTTCCACCAGCCGCCATACGATTGACCTCCCTGAACATCAAATCCCTAAACACTCTGATATGGGGGTCCATATTCCCTGGTGGAACCCAATGAGACTTTGCGTGGAACAGAGAACCATCGGTGGTATTGATTTTATCCGAAAAAAACAATTTTATTTGGAGATTCCTCACAAACCGAGCAATGTCTCTATGTGCAGTGAATGAATCAAAATTAGTGGTGGGAACAAAAGTAAGACCCTTATTTAATACTTGAATTTGTGCAAAAGAAAGATCAGAACCAGAAATGTTGATAACAGCGGAACCTTCATTAATAAAGCTGATATTGGTAACAGCAGGAGAGGGCGCGGTTAAACCTGCTGCCCTCCTCTCGAAGCCTGGAGCCGTGTGACCGGTTGATTTGACCCTACACTGGGGTTGTATCCGTACCCCTGATTTCGGTCGGATAGACCCTGACGACCCCTGCCATGTCTTCGGCCCGCTCTGTTGCCCCGCCCCAAAAAACGCGAAGCACCAGAGCGGGCACCCGACGCGTCGGAATCGCTCGAGGAAGAGCTATCCTCAGTGTTTAAGGTATTAGATGAACCCACCTGACTAGAGTCCACCGTGGACATCCATTTGTAAACCTGTCCATTAGCATAGTCGTTGGCATCCCTATGAAATTTTTTTACCTTACCCGCTTTGATTTTAATACGATATTGCTCTAAAGAAGCCTGGATCTCAGGTAAACTCTGGGTAAACAAAGGTGTCATAATGGAATCAGTGGTTAACTTGCTGTGTAAAACCTCTGCCTGTTGGGTCACTTCCTGAGACGCTTCCCGAATCGTGTCCACCAATAAGACCATCAGGTCCAGTGAACACTTATTCAGGATCGCCGCCCACTTATGTAGGAATGTCTCCTTGTTAGTAAACATGCCAGGAGGCTTGTAAACTCTTAAACCTCGAGGGATGTAATGATTCTTAATGTATTCAACAAGGGACATACAATGTAATTCCAGTTTTATAAGGTCACGCTGCAGGCTACACCAATTGTTTTTAGCCGTAACAAACTCAGAAGAGTCTGCGCTGTTATCACCATCTTGAAATAAAGAATTCAAAGCTGTGCATGACGACACCTGATCAGCAGAAAAGCACAGCGTGCGTTGCCACTCCGGAAGCTCCATGGAGTAAAGACTACAAACTAAACTATAAACTCCTATATGTTTGCCAAAAGGTGCTTAAAAAGATACAAAAAAGAAGGCAAAAGATGTCAGTAAGGACTCTATGAGTGTGTCTATCAGCTAATCACTACTAACAGACCAAACCACACAAATACCAAATGTCAATTGAGGAGTAGGGACGCTCTCAGTGTGAGGTTATTAGCGACGGGAGAACAAACTCCAGTGCTTCCACTACAAAGACGGAGGTGAATCACCCCGCCTGCACACCATCATCGGGCGTCCCTAGTGTGCAAAATCAACTGTGCAGAATTAATAACAATAAATAAGTCACAAACAGTGAACTAGTGAGAGAGTGAATCACACTGAAAATCCAAAAACATGGATGGTGCTGGAACAGATTCCTGATACCTACAGAGGAGACAGAATGACACAACTTCAATTGAGAGAACAACATTGGATTTTTAAGCTTGGCACGGTCATTCCGGGGGGCCTCAATGAATGTGTGGAGTGGAATACTATTGTTTGATCTTTTGGTGACTCCTCCTTGTTTTTTCTTCTTTTTTGTTTCTGATTGGTTGAAAGTGTCTGATGTCATTTTGGATCTGCTTTTAAGCCCGGTCAGTTGCCTCTGCAGGCTCTCCTGCTTCCCTCCCAGCCGGTTCTGCTCCAGCCTTAAGATCCTGATGAAGGGTTTCACCCGAAACCGGTTGATCCAATGACTATTCTGGTCTCCTGCAATTCTCATTGACTTCATTTGGCTCGCTTTAAAAGCTAAGTTGGCTGTGGTTTCATTTTGTATCTTGGGGATTAGGCTGGGGAGGACTCTATGAGTGGGTTTTCAGTGTGATTCACTCTCTCACTAGTTCACTGTTTGTGACTTATTTATTGTTATTAATTCTGCACAGTTGATTTTGCACACTAGGGACGCCCGATGATGGTGTGCAGGCGGGGTGATTCACCTCCGTCTTTGTAGTGGAAGCGCTGGAGTTTGTTCTCCCGTCGCTAATAACCTCACACTGAGAGCGTCCCTACTCCTCAATTGACATTTGGTATTTGTGTGGTTTGGTCTGTTAGTAGTGATTAGCTGATAGACACACTCATAGAGTCCTTACTGACATCTTTTGCCTTCTTTTTTGTATCTTTTTAAGCACCTTTTGGCAAACGTATAGGAGTTTATAGTTTAGCTACAAATTTAATGAGGCAGAATCAGGGTGTGTTCAGCCCAACATGCCAATTGATCACTATTTTATTTATTTATTTCTAAAATTTCTTGACGGCCTTTAACTAAGCGGTTTACAATGTAAAACATTCCCAATGGTTTAGAGGATAACAATACTTTCAGTACACACATTAAGCCCACTAAAATAGCAGAAAACCTGCAGGAAAATTGCATATCATCAATCCTCAATGATTTTAAAACACAGGCTGTAAAAACCTCCAGCACTTCAGAGACTATACCCAGATATTATCACTTTCATTGAAGATACTGTTGCCTTAAACGCAATCTCTCCCTTCCAAGCTCCTACAAAAGTCACAAATTATGGAATTCTATAAATGGCACCTAAAGTTAGGTGCTAATTCCCCGTCCAATTTTTGATGCAGAAATGCATTCTAACAGATGCATGGCTCTGAAACAGGACTGAATCGTAGATTGACATGGAAATACACTTATGCTTCCAGATATAAGAAAGTGCCTAATGTATATCCATGTACAACCTCAAAGAGTATGTAACTATAGGAGGGGCATGAGAAGGTCAGAGGCATTCTGGAAACCAGTGGCCTAGCGAGGTTGAGAGGCACCCGGGGGGGATGGTACCCCCTCCTCCACCCTCATCTCTGCTCCCTCGCCCCTTCCCCAATCATGCCTGCACCACCTTCCCTGATTGCACCTGCCATGAGCGCATCCCCTTCCCGTACCCCTTACTTCTAGTTTAAGGTGTTGCTCACGGCAGTCAACAATGTGCTTCTCGCGACCCTGTCAGCTCTTCCTCTGGCATAACTTCCTATATGTGGCATCCAGAAGTGACGTCAGCAGGAGAACCAACGGGATCGCGAAGAGCACATTGTAGACTGCCGTGAATAACTTCCATTAAGAGGTATGGGGAAAGGGAAGGGGGCGCGCATGTGGAGGGGAGGAATGGGAAAAGGCAGGGGCGGAGAGGAGGAGGGGTATCAGCACCCCAACCAACATGGCGCCTGGGGTAGACTGCCCCTCTCACTCCCTCCTTACTACACCACTGCTGGAAACATGCAGTATTATAGAATACTGTGGATGTGTGCCCAGCTTGCACACCAGGATTTATACCTGGTTTCATTTGGTGGAAGTCCTTGTGTCCTAAGTTGGGCACAGAATTCAGCACCCAGTGCTATTCTGTAAAGAGCAGTCATCCTAGAGTGCCTTTTATGGAACTATGATAGGCGCCATTTACTGAATCCAGCCCAAAGTGTGTCAAGTTAATCAAACAACCTCTATTATCAATAATCTCTATTATCGATAACAGCTATGATTGCTATCTATTTTTGCACTGATAAACAACAAAAAATTGATTATAGCATACCAAAAATTGTATAAATAAGAATATTATAAAGTGACACACACTTTTTATGCAAGAAATGAAGAATTCAACATATAATGATGAAACAAACAAACAAATTCTTACTGTCAAGTGAGATTTATTAAAAAATAAACATTTTGCCCAAAACAAGATTATAGCCCAAAACAATTATAATAATCAAGAACCTAGCGTGGTACAGTTGAAAACTGCTTTGTTATAAACCTTTGGCCATGACTTTACACTAAGGAGATAGAGGATTTCCTAAAATTTAGCAATGTACTGTATTTATAACTATATGCAGTGTCCCCTCTTCTGTAGCCTTGCCCTCTGAAGAGCAAGGCTGTAAAACAAAACCAAGATGTATCCAGCATACAGTCCAGACCTTGGAGCAGAAGCCACCAACTGTCCGCTAAGATTATAGGACCTCCACTAAGAGCTTAATCATCTCTGTACCATGGCCTCCTTGTGCCATGGCCTCCTCTGTACCATGGTCTCCTTGTACCATGGCCTCTAGTAGTTGTCAAAGCTACTAGACCGCAATGTCTCTGAATCCTTTAAATGACCTGCCTATCAGATGCCAAGGAGGAAATACATACAAGTCCTGAATTTGGCCAGGGTTTGACAGTTTCAGCATCAGTAATGGAAAATTGAAGTGTGATTAAAAAGTGAATATGAAACCCCTGATGCAGTCTCAGGTGAAACGCAATAGAAACTGTAGTGCAATTGAAGAGTGAATGTGAAACCCCTGATGCAGCCTTAGGCGAAACAGGAACTCTCTGTTGGGTAAAAAGAACATAAGAGCTGCCATACTGGGAGAAACTGCAAGTCCATCAAGCCCAGTATCCTGGCAATATCGCAAAGAGTAAAGCATATTTTATGCAAAACCAAAGAAACAGAAACAGTGATATGGTTCCTTTGTACCTTGTAAAATATAGAGAGCAGTTTTAAAATTCAAAAACTATCATATTCCAATTACTAAATTAAAAATTAACAAATAAAACCAAAACAGAAAATAAGGTGATATTTTCTTATTGGACTAACCTATTACACTTTTAGATGCTTTTAGACTAGTTTTCAGAGGCCAGAAGCTCCTTTTGTAAGTCAGGACAAACATACTATTACAGCAGTATACTGTGTTGAACCAAAGAAGTAGGTTTTGGTCTCCAAAAGCTGGTCAAAAATGTATTTAATTTAATATAAAGATTAATATAAAGGTGACAGTTTATATTTTGTTTCTCTTTTATTTATATTTATTAACTTTTAAAATGGACTAATAAAGCTACTGATTTACGAGGGGTCACTGAAAAGTTCTTACCTCAACCAACAAAGTTGGGGCAGTCTCCATCGAGGGCTATACACTTAGCCCAGTGATTTTCCACTTCTTTTGTTCCAGAATGAAAAAAGTGGAAAATTGCTAGACTAACCTCCCCTTTTACAAAACTGTGAAAGCGATTTTTAACGCATGCTGAATGCTGTGCACTGCGCCCAACGCTCATAGGAACTCTATGACTGGCGGGAGCAGCGCAGAACATTCAGACATAAGAGAAGCTCACACTTGAATTTTGTTTCTCCACCGGTTAAAGGATGTAAATTTAAAAGACATCATCAACATCTTTTCTCACATCAGGCAGCACTATGTGGTAAAGATCTGGAACAATTGCTTATGCCTGCTACTTACGGGAAATTTAGGAAGCACCTAAAGACATATCTGTTCCTAAAGTATTTAGATAACTGACCTGGACAATCTTACTCCACAATAACTGATCTCTTGAGCTGTTAATCACTAGCTTTTAACTTTGTTAATTCTACTCAATTTGTAGAATCTTTCAACCTTTTTAAACCGCATAGAACTTAACGGTCCTGTGGTATATAAACTGTTCAAGTTTCAAGTTGTCAAGTTTTATTTATATTTGATTAATCGCTTAATTAGAATTGTTTCTAAGCTAAGCTTAGTTTAAGAAAGGGTGCCTTAACCTCATTCGACTAGCTATTACTTTGTTTTAATAATTTTCTTGTCGCCTATTTTCCTTCTTGGATCTTTTTGAGGACTTGAGTAGAAATTTATGCTTATATGTTCTTTGATATATGTTTTCATTTGTATTAATTTCTTGCTAAATTTCCTTTCTGTACAAGTTATAATATGCTTGAATATATTGAAAATTTCAATAAATATTAAATTAAAAAAAAAAGAATTGTTTCTAAGCGAATTACAATATATAAAAGTAACATATAATTAAACATAATATTAAAGTAGGAAATGACATATAAAATATTATAAAACTAACAATTTATACAATAAATACAATTTAAAAACAAAAAAAATACAATTTAAAAGAAAAAAAATGGAGAATTTACATAACAAGTATATAATGAGCTAATAAATTTATACAATAATGAAAGTGATGTCAACATAAAAAAGATTTAAGGAAAAAGCATGGAAAAGAAAAAGAAAGAGAACGAGAGAAAGCTAAGAAGTAATTTATAAGTTAAAGGCATCCTTGAATAAAAAGCATTTTAAATTCTTTTAAAATCACTTAAGTTATTTACATCTCTTAACTGTAACGGTAATGATTCCAAAGTTGCGGTGCTGATACAGAAAACATGTCTTGTCGGCGGGTTCCAATAACTTTTAAAGAGGGAACCGTTAAAAGTTTATGGTTGTTTGATCGTAAAGAACGTGAGGTACTATAAGGAATAAGTACTTTATTTATAAATTGGGGTTCATTAGTGTCAAGAGGTTTAAATGTTAATAATAAGATTTTATAGGTAATCCGATGATTAATGGGGAGCCAATGAGATTTAATCAGAAAGGGAGTGACATGATCATATTTTTTACCTTTATAAATAAGCTTAACGGCAGTGTTTTGTATAATTTGTAAGCGTTTCTTTTCTTTTTGTGTAATGTTTAACAATAGAGAATTGCAGTAGTCAAGTTTAGAAATGATTAAAGAGTGTAGTAGGATATTTACAGATTTTGGTTCTAAGAATTTTGAAATTGATCGAATTAGGCGAAGTCTAAAGAAACAAGATTTAACAGTATTATTTATATGATCATGGTAGGAAAGGTTATTGTCAATAGTGACGCCAAGGATTTTTAAAGATGATACAGTTTCAATGGACGTATTATCAAGAATGAAAGGAGCACACAGATTAATTCCTTGCTTCCAAGTGAATAGTAAAGCCTTAGTCTTTTGTACATTTAAGGCTAACATGTGAGAGGTAAGCCATTGTTGAACTTTTTCTAGTTTTAAATTAATTTGATGTAATTCTTCTTTATTTTCTGGATCTATTGGATGAGTAATTTGTATGTCATCTGCCTAACTAAAAGTGGTAAATCCTATAGATTGACATAATGTTAGTAAAGGAGATAAGAAAATATTGAATAGTAATGGAGATAAGATGGATCCTTGTGGGATACCATAATTAAGAGTATAAGGTTTGGAATTAGAATTATTGAAAGTCACTGTTGATGAACGATTAGACAAAAAAGATTTAAACCAATCAAATATTTGATCGCAAATTCCAATGGCTTTCAATCTGTTGAGAAGTAATTCGTGATCCACGGTATCAAATGCGGCAGACAAATCTAATGAAAAGAGGATAATGGACTTGTGATGATCTAAGTAATAGTGTATATTTGTAGTTAATCCAATCAAAGAGTATTCTGTAGAATGATTTTTCCTAAATCCTGTTTGGTTTGGATGAAGAACATTGGTCGATTCTACAAAATCAGATAGTTGTTCAAATACAATTCGTTCCGTGAGTTTAGCTAAAAATGGTAGATTGGCTATAGGACGGTAGTTTGATGGGTCATCCAAATTAGATTTGTGATCTTTTATTATTGGCAAAATAATGGCAGTTTTCCAAGGAGAAGGCACTAAACTAAATTCAAGGCTTTTTGTGCTAAACGAGTGTATAAAAAAACCAAAGCATGAGAAAAAATTTTTTAGGATAAGTGGAGGAATGAGTTCTGAACGAGACCCCTCTCTGAAAGAGATGTTCTATCTCATCTAATGAAGGAAGTTTGAAGGTAGAACATTTAGCAGTAGGAAGCAGTCCTTCAGTAGGAGAATTAGAAATATCATTATACGATGTACAGTCCAGTTTATTCCGAATATTACTGATTTTGTTGCAAAAAAAGTCTGCCAGGTCTTGAGCTGATAGATTGTTTTCAATCTTGTTGTCTTGTTTTTGTGAGATAGGAGAAATAGATTTTAGAATAATGTAAAGAATAGATGGATTTTTTGCATTTGAAATTTTTGAAGAATAGTACTTACTTTTTGCAGAGTTGATTTTGGATTTATAGTAATTTGCATGATCCTTATAGTTTTTTAAGTTATTAGGGGATTTGTTTTTGCACCATTTTCTTTCAAGAGAACGCAATTGTTTTTTAAGTAGTAAAAGTTCATTTGAAAACCAAGGATTATATTTTTTACGAAAAGAAATAGTTTTAGTGATCAATGGTACATTTTCATCTAGTAAGGATTGTAATGTCAAATTCCAAGAGTTAAGCTGTTCTTCTAATGTATTAGTATTTGAGTGTAGGATTTTATGGTCGAAATACAGGGAAATGTTTGACTGTTATTATTATTAGCATGCTGGCCTGCACTAAAAACCGCTTTTGCGGTTTTATAAAAGGAGGGAGGGGGGTAAGTGTAATTTAATCTAATCTAAAACTTGGATTTGTATACCAGGTCATCACCTAAAAGGAGCTCAACTCAGTGTAGCTGTAACATAAAGAACATAAGAATTGCCATCTCTGGATCAGACCCTGGGTCCATCAAGTCCGGTGATCCGCAAACACACGGAGGCCCCGTCAGGTGTACCCTGGCATAGTTTTAGTCCCCATATCACTGTATGCTTCTCAAGGGAGATGTGCATCTAAGGAATCATGAAAAGTGAAAAGTACAATAAAAACTCAGATTAAAAAGTATAACCAATCTAAAAAAAGAACTATTAATACATGAAGGTTATTTTGTCTACCTAGACTGGAGGTCCAAATATTGTTGGAAAAATGTTTTCATAGATTTGTGAAATAGTTGAAAAGAGTATATTGTTGTAATAGAGAAAGGAATATTATTCCAAATTTCAGTTAATCTGAATGAAATGGACTAACTCAATTTTCTGACAGATTTTACACCCTTAAAGGAAGGGTGGGAACTCGATGTGGACTGCCCCAACTTTGTTGGTTGGGCTGAGAACTTTTCAGTGGACCCTCGTACTTTATACTAAATTAGAAATAAAATTATTTTTTCTAACTTTGCTGTCTTGCTATTTAATTTTTCTTATTGTGTTGATCCCAGTCTCTGGTTACTGTTTTCCTGTCTTATTTTAACTATCTTTCCCAGGGTGTTTGGTCCATATATCATTTATTTCCTCTCCTTCTGGCTTCTTCACCTCTTCCACTACAACTCCAAAACTGATCTATTCCTTTCAGCTTTGTTCCATATCCATTCAGATTTCATTCATATTATTCAGTTTTCAACTCCCATCTTTTTATGGCATCTACCTACAGCTTTTCATCTTTTTCCTTCACTCTGACCCTCAAATTCTTTTTCTCATATTCCCTATATTTTTCCGATGGAACAAAAAAAGTGGAAAATCACTGGACTAAGGGCTCCTTTTACTAAGGTGCGCTAGCGTTTTTAGAGTACACAGGATTTTAATGCGCGCTAAACCCACGCTACGCTTCTAGAACTAATGCCAGCTCAATGCTGGCATTAAGGTCTAGCACACACGGCAATTTAGTGCATGCTATTCCATGCGTTAAGGCCCTAACGCACCTATGTAAAGGAGCCCTAAGTGTATAGCCCTCAAACTAAGGCCAGTACTGGGCAGGCTTGCACGGCCTGTGTCCCATATACGGATATTCAGTAGAGGATGGGCTGGGGAGGGTTTCGATGGCTGGGATGGTTAAGATGGGCTGGAGTGAGCTTTGATGGAGACTAAGCACACTACTGGGATGGGCTCTGGGTTTCTGGCCCAGAAATAGCTAAGAAAAAGGACCATTTAAACTAAATCAATTTATGGAGCATGTATGCTTGGGCAGACTGGATGGACCACTCAAGTCTTTATCTGCCATAATTTACTGTTACTATGTAGTTTTTCATCAACTCTTTCCTTTCTCCCTCTGCCATCCAGCATCTACTCTGTCCTTCTCCTACCACCATCTAGCATCACCTCTCACCTCTCTCAGGAGCTAACCAGCATCCCCTTTCTTGTCTCTCTCGCTCCACCATCCAGTATCTCCTCTCGGTCTCTTTACCCTCACCATCCTCTCTGCCTCTCTCTCTCTCCCCTCATCCAACATTGCCCTCTCTAATCTCTATCTCTTTGTCTCTCTCCCTCCCTCATACTGTTATGCCTTTGTCTCTCTTGCCTCCTACCATCCAGCATCTCCTCTGAGTTCCTGCAACCAGCATCTTCTCTGTCTCTCCTTCCCCTCATCCAGCACCTTTTTTATGACTCTCCATACACCCATCCCTCATCATACAACACTGTTGCCTGTCTGTTTCACCTTAGCATGCAGCAATGCCCTCCCTATTTCTCTCTCTCTTCTGTTCTTTTTACCATTCAACATTGTCCCTACCTATCTTGTTTCCCTCTATCCAGCATTGTCTTTCCTTATCTCTCACTCTCCCCTCCTATGCAGTATTTCCTTTCTCTGCTCTCATTCACTCCAACACATAGCATCTCTCGCTCCCTCCTTATCCAGTATTGCCCTATCTCTCTTTCTCATTTGATCCCCTCCTATTGTCTTAATCAATTTCTTTTGTCTATCTCTCTCTTTTCACTGCCCTTCCAACTCCACCCTGCATCACCTTTTCACTCCCTCCCTCCCATTGCACCTCTGCCAGACCCGTGTTAATAAATGATCATAAAAGATCATGGAACTTGACTCTGCAGTGCCACTAGTGCTTTCTGTGTCAGTCCTACCTTCTCTGATGTGAACTTCTGGAACATGCACAAGAAGCACTAGTGGTGCTGCAGAGAGCCAGGTCCTGTAGTCTTCTATGGTTAATTATTAAGTGTAGGCCCAGCAAAAGTGCAATGGGAGTGAGGGAGAGAGTTGAAAGGGAAGGGGAGAAGCAGTGGGTTTGGCGGGCAGGGAAGACTATGGTTCAGGCTGTGGAGGCTTAGCCTTCCCAAATCTCCTATATAGGGCACCTATGTCCATCCTATTAATATCTTTTGAAGAGGCAGTCTTCAGAATTGTAAACAGTACTCTAAGGGCCCCTTTTGCAAAGCCATGGTAAATGCACCAAAGCTCATAGGAACTGAATAATATTTGGTGCACATACCATGGCAGCATAGCTATCGCAGTTTTGTAAAAGGGGCCCTAAATAGGATCTTACTAGAGACTTATACAGAGGCGTTATCACTTTCATTTTCTGCTGACCATTCCAATCCCTATGCACTCAAGCATCCTTCTAGCTTTTTCTATTATCTTTTCTACCTGTTTTATTTGATGTAGTTTTAAGTTTCCACCGTTTTCATTTATCAATGAATGTTTATCTGATATAATCAGACATTTAAGAATACGTCCAGGCACAATATGAACATTTGGGGCTAGACCTGTTTTAATAACGAATAAGTGCCCAAATGGTTCCCTAACTGACCAGATGATCACTGGAGGGATGTAAACATGACCGATATATGCAATAAAGATGGTAAGTGGGACCCACTGGAACAACTCCAAAATAACAAAAAGAACCCACTGTTCAAAACATAAGGTGTCAAAAAAAGGGAGGAAAAGGATCTCAGAAACCTGCTTGGTGACAGAGAATAAACCTCAGCCAAGTCTAACAAAGTTCCACGTTTCATTCATTGATCCTGAAAAACTGCCCCTTCCTTTTTTATTCTATTTCTTTTATATTTATATTTTAATAAATTTTTATAAAATCTTCTCCACTGAGTCTTCTCTTAAACTATATTTGTTTGAATTACTGTTCAATGTATCTTCAAAATTTACTTATCTCAAATGTTGCAGGCAGCCACAGCCTGATGGGACCCTTTTTACCAGAATTGCTGGCTTTCTCAAGGGTTCATATAGGCTGCTGCAAATTTATTCAGCAGCTTTCAATCACTAGGCTTCATGCCGGTGTAGTTAACCATAGAGACAGGAAATCAGGCCCATATCCCAAGTATGATGGTTTATGTAAGCCCACCAAATTCCACCCAAATCCGACTGTACCTACATATAGGTAACACCTACAGGCATAAGGACCTACCACTGTTAAATATAAGGAAAGGGTGTATCGTACCTTATTTGCAGTGGTACCAGAGGCACTGTATGATATCATATTGGGTAGAGATTGGCAGGGGTTCCCCAAGGCGATGAAGGAAAAAAAGTGTTGAACAGTAGATCACAGGGACCCTCTAAACCTGAACCTGAAGGTGGGATAGGGAGGATAGTTCCCTTTATGGGGAAAGCTTCTCAAAGGTATAAACAAAGGTAGGCACGTAGGACTCATGCCCAGAAAAGGAGACAACAACAAGGGAGGAGGATGGCCATGAATCGGGCAGTTGAAATTAAAGAGGTGACATGGCTCCCCAAGGAAGTTATGGATGCTTTCCCAAAATTCTGGGAGGAACAAAAGATGGATCCTACCCTGAAAGAAGAATGGCAGCGGGTAGGAGATAGGCAAGTAGCGGGTAAGTGCTGGGTGGTGAAACAGGATTTATTGTATAGAGAAGGTCCGGGTAATCTGGTAGAAGAAATAGAACAACAGTTGTTGATTCCTCAAGGGTTCAGAAAATTAATACTAGCGATAGCCCATGGTCATCCTTTATCAGGGAGCAGAAGCCACATTAAAACAAGTAGAGAGACAGTTTTTCTGGCCTGGATTAAGGCAGGATGTTATAAATTTTTGTCAGTCCTATTCTACTTGCCAAAAACTGTCATTGGCGATGCCATCCAAAGCACCCCTTATCCCTGTGCCGGTGGTGGAGGAGTCATTGAGTCGTTTGGCCATGGATATTGTGGGACCTTTAGAAAAAACTCCCAGAGGAAATAATTTCATTATTGTAGTTATGGACGTTGCCACACGGTTTCCTTGGGCTTTTCCCTTAAGAAAGGCCACATCTACCACTATTATGAAAGAATTATTAGGATTGTTCTGCATGGTGGGGTTTCCACAGGAGATCCTCACTGATCAAGGTAGTAATTTTTTTGTCTAGTGAGATGAAGATGTTTTGTGAGGGATTTGGCATCCGTCATATTAAAATGTCTGCCTACCACCCTCAAGCCAATGGTATGGTGGAACGTGTTAATCAGACAATTAAGCAGATGCTCAAGAAAGGCATAGAAGGGGACTCTAAAAACTGGGACATATTTATTCCTTTTGTGCTCTTTGCAGTGTGCGAGAAGGTGCAGGATTCCTTGGGACTTAGTCCTTATGAGCTATTGTTTGGACGACCACCTAGGGATGTACTGGATATACTGAAGGACAAGTGGGTCTTTCCTGAGGAATCAGGGATTAATGTGATCATGTATTTAGCTCAACTTAAAGATAAGTTGCAGAGGTCTCTTAAATTGGGGAAAGAAAACTTGAAATGGAGTCAGAAACAGCAGAAGACTTATTATGACAGAAGGTCAAGGTCACGTCAATTACAGATAGGAGACCAAGTCCTTATATTAGTGCCCACTGACCCCCCACAAGTTCCTGGCACAATGGAAGGATCCTGCCACGATTGTGGAGAGGGTAGGTGATGTTGATTATTGGATCAAGGGGAGATTACAGACTTATCATATCAACCTATTGAAACCCTTTAAAGACCGGGCTTTGGTGGCACAACAGGGCAGTAAGATGACCTGAGTCCACAGGTGATGGACTTTGTTACTGAAGGGGAAGTAAATGTAGAGATGGCCCTCATTCAGACACAAGTCCATCAAGTGCAGGAAGTAGTCTGACAATTTGGGGATGTTTTTTCTGCTGTTCCGAGGAAAACTGGGGTTCCCATGATATTGTAATGGTACCAGGTAAGGTGGTATGTGTATGCCCCTATAGACTATCAGAGGAGAAGAAGGCACTGGTGGGGGAGTTGGTACAAGAGATGTTAACTTTGGGGGTTATAGAAGCCTCATAAAGCCCATGGTGTAGCCCTATTGTCATTGTGCCTACAACCAACGGGATATCGCATTTTTGTATTGATTTTCACCACATAAATGAGGTGCCCCAGTTTGAAGCATTTCCTATGCTAAGGGTAGATGAATTGCTAGATAGATTGGGGTCAGCCCAATTTATGACTACCCTTGTCCTGACAAAAGGTTACTGGCAGATCCCACTTATCGAGTCTGCTCAGCCTAAAACTGCATTTAGCACGCCCAGGGGTCTATTCCAATTTAAGTGGATGCCATTTAGCCTTCATGGGGTGGTGGCTACATGCCAGCACCTGGTCTGTGAGGTGCTAAGGGGGTCACTATGAGTATGCGGATGCCTATATCGATGACATAGTGATCCATTTGGTTAAGTGGGAACAATATTTGAAACATCTTACAGCAGTTCTAAGAGCCCTGAGGGAGGCTGGCCTCACAATAAATCCCAAAAAGTGTTTTATAGGCCAACAAGAAGTAAAATACTTGGGATATATTGTAGGTAAGGGACAGATAAAACCCATCATAGATAAGGTGTAGTGTATTCGGGGGTACCCTTGTCGTAACAACAAAAAGCCACTCAAGGCTTTCTTAAGGCTAATAGGGTATTACAGGAGGTGTATTCCTCACTTTTCTTCATGGGCAGGACCCCTGACCGATATGTTGAAAAAAGGGAGCCCAGAGACACTATGTTAGGATATTTTAAGTAGACAAGCTTTTCAAAGGTTAAGGGCTAGCTTGTGTGAGCAGCTTGTGCTCAAGGCTATTGATTTGAACAACCATTTATTTTACAAACTGATGCCTTAGGTACGGGCTTAGGAGCAGTCCTAAGTCAGGAAAGCCAAGGGTTAGAACATCCCATTCTATACCTTAGTCATAAACTCCATCTAAATGAGCAGAACTATGCAATGGTAGAACAAGAATGCCTGGCTGTTAAGTGGGCTGTTCAAACTTTAGAACACTACCTACAGGAAAAGGAGTTTACGTTGGTTATGGACCACACAGCCTTGAAGAGGTTAAATAACATGCAGAACAATAACGCTAGATTTACCCGATGGTATTTAGCTCTTCAGGCGTTCAAATTTAAGGTGGTTCACCGGCCTGATAAACTAAACACTAATGTAGATATTTTGGCATGTATTCCAGAGAACACGGGGAGTCCCCAGGGTGCGAGTAAGCGTCAGCCTGTAAGGGTAGGGGAATGTGATAAACCCAGCTCCCATGCTGGTTTTGCCCTTAGAGTAGGCAATAAGATCTGGTGTAGAACAGCTGACCAGAACAGCTTGAGACTGACCTTGTTCATGCTGTAGGAACAGTAGTGAACATGATCAGGTTGATTATGAGCAGGTAGATACATAGCATTTACACCCTTTCAGTACATCAGCTAGGGTAGCTAAAGCCAAGGTGACTGTGCCTGTAAGAATAAGGCAGAACAGACAGGGGGAGCTTGAACTGAGACAGCCTGCTGTAGAACCAAAGCCCATCCCCCTCTACAGGCTGAAAGGGAGTGGCTTTGGTCTGGTTAAAGGCAGGCTGAAGGAAACAGTGAGGGGAGTGGAGAGTGATGTGGAAGATGTACTCAAGCAGTCTGGAATCTCAGACTGGCCCATGGAAGAAGTGGAAGAAAGTTTCCCCACTTCTAACTTCCAGATTTCAGAGACTTTGGAGAGAATGGAAATCCAGGTAGCCTGCCCTGTCTCAGAAAGCCAAGCAGAGCAAATGGAGATTAGCTAAAGCCATGAGTAGCTGTGTAATAGCTGGTGTTTTGTTTTGTTTTTTCTCTCTAGCCAAAATATGTTTGTTCTGTGATTTTGAGTTTGGCATTATTTTCTTTGCTAAGAAGCTTACTTACCTGGGCTTTTGCTGTCTGCCAATTCCATGTTTGGTTTGTACCAAAGAACTTTAAGTAAAGGAAGTGTTTTTGAATGCTGGATCAATCACACTGGGTTTGCCATTGCTAATAGCAATCAGAGCACACTGTTCAGCTGTGCTGTTTACCAACGGTTGCTACAGGAATCAGAGAGCTTTATGCAGAACATGTTTACTGCTACCACATCTCTTTGGGTGCCTCAGAAAAGATATAAACTGTCATCTGCTGAGTTATAACCCTCCTGTATGACTTATTCTGTGAATGTTCTTGATCTACCTGGAATTTAATGCCACAGAGAAGTAACTGTTTCTTGAGAGAAGTTTTGCTTTGAATTCTGAGCAAGAGTGAAGTGCCTCATGCAAGCCAAGTTAATTTTGTTTTTCTTCTTTCCAAAATACTTTTTGTAATATCTCACTGCAGTCAGGACTGAGGTACATGACCTTATGCAAGGAACTGAATGCTTGTTAATAAATACTGCAGTGCTGGATTGGAGCTGGTTTAAAGCTCATAGCATTATCTGTGCTGTTTGCCAGAAGCATGTGTTTTTTGTCTTTATTTTGGAAAGCTGATTTTTGTGAAAGCTGAATGTTATTTTCTTTATGCTATATATTTGACCACTGAGGTCAGAATAAAGACCATTCCTGATTTTGAGAACTTTATGTCTAAGTTTGAATATTTTTGTTGAATGCAGCCAATATTTACCTATGCTCCCAGGTCTAGGCAGTTGCCTAGAGCCAAGTAAACATCCTGAAGATACCCCTGGTAGTAGGGCACACATCAGATCGCTGGTTTTTGTCATCTTTCAACTCCGCTCTGAGGGGTATTGGTGACAAGTTCTTTCTCTATGCCTTATACCAGTGGTCGGCAAACCGTGGCTCACAAGCCGCATGCGGCTCTTTAGCCACTTGAGTGTGGCTCGCGGCTCAGCTAGCTTGAGCAGGGGTGCCCAACCTGATTCCCTTCCCCATAAAGAGGACACTGAAGCGCCGGGCCGACCAACCTTCACCATCCGACGTCAATTCTGACGTCAGAGAGGAAGTTCTGGGACAGCCAATCGCTGCCTGGCTGGCTTGGCACTTCCTCTCCGACGTTAGAATTGATGTCAGGTGGGGAAGATTGGTCAGCCCGGTGCTTCAGCGTCATATTTATGGGGAAAGGAAGCAGGGAGAGCGCAGAACTCGGCGGCAGCCTATTCCCTGGCGGCGGTGGCGGCTTGTTCCACGGCGGTGGTGGTGGCCTGTTCCCCAATGGCAGTGGCTTGGAGGAGGACAGGGAGACAGAAAGAAATAAGGGAGATGGGAGACAGAAAGACAGGGAGACAGACAGAAAGGGGGCATGGAAAGAGAAAGACAGACAGAAAGAAAGAAAGGGGGCATGGAGAAAGAAAGAAAGGGGGCATGGAGAGAGAGAGAAAGACAGACATACAGAAAGAAAGGGGGCATGGAGAGAGAAAGAAAGAAGGGGCAGGGTGAAAGAAAGAAAAAGTTGGGGGAAGGAATGAGATCTGGAGGAGAGGAAGCATACAGGAGGCTGAAAGAAGGGAAGAAATATTAGATGCACAGTCAGAAGACTAAAGTGCAACCAGAGACTGATGAAATTACCAGACAACAAAGGTAGGAAAAATGATTTTATTTTCAATTTAGTGATCAAAATATGTCCGTTTTGAGAATTTATATCTGCTGTCTATATTTTACACTATGGTCCCCTTTTACTAAACCGCAATAGTGGTTTTTAGCGCAGGGAGCCTATGAGCATCGAGAGCAGCGCAGGGCATTCAGTATAGTTCCCTGCGCTAAAAACCGCTATCACAGTTTAGTAAAAAGGGAAGGGGTATATTTGTCTATTTTTGTATAGTTGTTACTGTGGTGCCATTGCATAAAGTCATCTGCCTTGACCTCTTAGAAAATCCGCGGAATATAAATGATAATTAACATTTTCTCTGCGTACAGTGTGCTTTTAAAAATTTTATTGTTGGTAGATCATTTTGACTTGGCCACGAAGGTAAGGGGGAGTATCTTACGGGCCGCATCGAGGCGGAGGAAGATATCTTCTTTTTCAAGGGTCCCACGACAACAAGAGGGCATCCGTTGAAAATCAGGGGCGGGAAACTACAAGGTGACACCAGGAAATTCTTTTTCACTGAAAGAGTGGTTGATCGCTGGAATAGTCTTCCACTACAGGTGATTGAGGCCAGCAGCGTGCCTGATTTTAAGGCCAAATGGAATCGGCACATGGGATCTATTCACAGGGCAAAGGTAGGGGAGGGACATTAAGGTGGGCAGACTAGATGGGCCGTGGGCCCTTATCTGCCGTCTATTTCTATGTTTCTATGAGGGAGGGAGGGAGGGGAGCTGCTGAAAGACATCTAGTAATCCTTGCAGGCTTGACTGTGCAGGGAATTATTTTTGTAAAATCATGTTATGTTATGTGACTGGCATTATTTAGAATTTAATTTCTATGAATGAATAGAATGAAAATGATATAAAATTGCTTGCTTGTTTTTATGTGCGTGCGCTGAAGGGAAGTGGAGAGAGAGTGGGCTAAGGACGCTGAAGGGAAATGGGGAAGAGAGAGTGGGGAGAAGACGCTGATTTATAAATTGACAATTGTACAAAATATTGTTTCTTTTTATACTTTAATATAATAAGTTCAGTATAAAACTATTTGAGGCTTGTGTGGATGGGATCAGATGGTTTGCGGGGACGAGGCAGGGACAGAGACAAATTTTTTCACCGTGTCATTCTCTAGGCTCTGCCACGAATCGATTTCAACTACGTGTGGGTGAGCGGGGTGTCAGTCCGGTTAACATAGCCATCGTAGTGCAAGCGGGCAAGGGCTATGGCTCTCAAAAGAAATCTTAATCGTTGTACTGCTGATCTTTGGCTCTTTGAACTAATGAGTTTGCCTACCACTGCCTTATACACACACTGATTCTTGCTCTAGTTATCTCTCACCTGGATTACTGTAACTCTCTTTATATTAATTTAAACTTCTCTTCACTTAAACGTTTCCAACATATTCAGTCCACTGCAGTTAAGCTACTTCATTATATGCATCATTTTGATCATGTTTTTCCTCTTCTCCTCCTGGAATTACTACTACAGTACTATTTATAATTTCTATAGCGCTGAAAGGCATACACAGTGCTATACATTTCACATGTAATAGATGATCCCTGCTCTGAAGAGCTCACAGTCGAATATGGACAGACAGGACATATAGCATAGGGTTGACATATGGCTCCAGATAAGGGGCAACATTCTGAGGATGTTTTTGCCCAGACTGTTCATGATATGGAGGAGCAAATGAGCAAATACACCAGCGAACAGAGGGCAATTAAAATTAAAAAATATCATCGGGATCATTTGGATTATATACTAGGGTTTACCCATGGATGAACAAAAAGATCAATATCAGGAAAGTCTGACAAATGGGGAAGAAAATGCTGTTCAATCTCTCCACAAGTGATTCATCTTCGGAAACAGAGAAGAAGCAAACATTTAAAGACTCTGATATGGTAAAGCCAGTGGATTTTCAGCCTAACTTGTCTGATTCTTTTTTACACCTGCCTGTATAATCACTAGAGGAAGCAGTGGAATCAGATCCGGTGGTGAAACCCAAGGCCATCAGAATCAAGAAACCAGTTCGCATGCTAACCAAGGCTGAGGAGGACCTTATGGCAAAAGGCATGTTGTTTGTGCCATCGAATAGATATGATGCATTTCAAACTCAGACTTCTCTTTATAGGTTTTTTCGTGTGTTGAGGTTGAAAAGTTTTTTTGCGGATACTTCGACACCCCCTGAGGATGTTGTAGACATCCCCAGGGGTATGAAGATTAAATCGAAATGGATTCCCCCTGGAGCACCGTATGTCTCCGTAACTGCTTTTGAAAAACTTGTTCTATAGAATGTTACACAATTAGAGTCCTTAAATTTAAAAAGCAAATCGAATTCGTCTATGCAGCAGTTTAGCATTCTTCAGTCCTTGCAGCAGGATTCATCTATCATTATCCATCGTGCCGATAAAGGCGGAAGGATAGTGGTGCAAGATTATTGTAACTATCGGGATGAAGCTATGGGACAATTACATAATTTGGAATTTTATAGGGAAATTCCCCAGGATCCAACAAGAGAGATTAAGAGGATGATTGGTGAACTATTGAATAAAGCTAAAGATGGGGGCGCCCTATAGTGGCAGTAATTGGATCAGTGCTTGAACCCTTATCTAGGTATACAGACAACTTTATACAGAAACATGTGTTCACTGCTAAATCATATGTTCGAGATTTGTCACATTTTCTTCAATCTTTAAATACATTACAAACATGTGATAGCAAGGAATGGAGGTTTCTGGTAATAGTTGATGTCTCTGCACTGTATACCAATGTCCCCCAGAATGCAGCTCTGTCAATTATCAGACAGACATTGATTAAGCTTAATATTTCAGTTCAGAAAAAGGAGTTTGTGGGGGAATTAGCAGAAATTGTCATTCAACACAATTACTTTCAATTTGAAGATAAATTTTTTATTCAGACAAAAGGGGTAGCGATGGGGGCAACTATAGCCCCATCAGTCGTATGCCTCTATATGTCAGACTATGAAGAGCAATTTGTATACAAGTCTGAGTAGTTTGAGAAAGTTGGCCTCTAGAGGAGGTTCATCAATGATATCTTCTTTGTTTGGGATGGGGAACATAGTGAATTGGAGGCATTTCTTGTGGAACTTAATCAAATGGACCCTAATATCAAATTAACTTATGCTGTCAGTAGTAAAAGCATATCTTTTTTGGATATTCAGGTCAAGAAACAGCCTCAGGAGTCTATGGTGAAGTATGAGACTACTTTATTCAAGAAGCCCTCCGATTGCAATATGCTCCTCCATTACAGTAGTTTCCATCCAAAACCCTTGCGGGATAGTATCCTGGAGGGTCAATTTTTCAGGTTGAGGAAGGTATGCTCTGGCAACGCTGATTTCCATCAGCAAGCCACGCAAATATATGGTAAGTTTATTGAGCATCGATACCCCTCTAAGATAGTGAAACGTGCATGGAAGAGAGCTCACAACTGCCAGCGTGAATGGTTGTTCCACCTCTAGGAGTGCAGTGGTGATGGTGCCCCGGTATGTGTATTGCCTTTTTCCAGTCAGAGTTACAAAATTAAGCAGATTATTTTGAATCACTGGTCAGTATTGCAGGTACATGAATGCATGAGGGAAGTCCCACGGTTCACTTTTACACGAGGACGTAATTTGGCTGAGATTTTAAAACATAGAGATAACTCAAGGGAACATGCTTTGGGACCTCATATACAATGTGAACAGTGTGTTTATTGCCAGTATGTAGTTGATACTGACCATGTGATTATTCCAAGATCAGGGGGCAAAAAAATTATTTTTGAGAACCGGTACTAACTGCCAGTCTTGGGCGGTGGTTGACTGCATAGTGTGCCCATCTGGTAAGTACTACATCGGGCACACTAGGTGGGTGGTGAAAGTCCGCATTGCTGAACACCTTAGCAATATCCAATGTCAGCATGGCACTGCCCCCCTGGTTAGTCATTGGCTGGAATGCAACCACACGGTTGAAGATGTTAAATATACTGTGTTGTTACATGCTAAAAAGGACACAGGGAATATGTCTCAATATCTGTTATATCATGAACACAGGTTTATATTCCAGTGGCATACCCTGGCTCCAGTAAGGTTGAACAACGAAATTGACTGGTTTCAAATTTAGATCTTCAGCTGATGTAGTAATGTTCTCCGCTTAGAGTGACGTCCTGTGTGACGTACACATCCGGGAGAGTTTTTAGGGGGCGTGGTTTGCTAGGACAAAACGCGACGCCAGTAGCAGTCTGTATGCTGGACGACGGAGTCCTGTATCCCGGTAAGCTGCAATTTGATAACTGAAGATAGTTTAACAAAGAGTATGAGGTAGTAAGTGATAGTCAATGAGATTGTGTGGTTTCCTGTGCTTTGAGAACGGCAGACCTTTTTATTCACAGGTGGTGGTTTGACTAGGATTGTTTGTTTCTGTAGTATCCCCTCCTGAAGAAGCCAACCAGTGAAACCTGGGTTGGAGGGTTGGTGAAAATGTACCCGCCATTGTGATTTAAGAATGTACCCAGAGCAGCTGTGAGCTAGCAGTGTTACCACCATACATACCAGATAAGTTTCAAAATTGTTTTCCAATTGATTGTTTATTGGAATGTGTGTAATTGGTTGTAGCGACAGTGAACATGCGATGATGGTCTCCAAACACAGCTGACTCTGTGAATTTTCACTAGAGTTATAGCTGTGGGTCTGAGCATTCACTAATAAGCATGTTTAAAGTTTGTTGATGGTTATTTTTGACACATTGACAATTTTGTTATTTAAAGGCGATTAATGAGACTTGTTTTGTATATCACCTCAGCTAATTGAAGTTTCCCTTGTATAGAGTGTCGAGACAAAGGAAGCCAGATTGAGACATCTGGGTTTTACTTCCATTGCTTTCAATAGAAGTAAAGCTCAGATGTCTCTATCAGTCCTCCTTACTTCCATTGCTTTCAGTAGAAATAAAACCCGGACGTCTCAATCCGTCTTCCTTTTTCTGGAGCCATATGGTAACCCTACATATAGGGTTGCAAAAAGAACAATAGGATGGACATAGGTAATTTTATGGTGAGTAGGAATTAGGAGTTAAAAGCAGCCTCAAAAAAATGATCTTTTAGCTTAGATTTGAATACTGCTAGAGATAGAGCCTGACGTAATGACAGGCAGTCTGTTCCATGCATATGGCACAGCAAGATAGAAGGGATGGAGACAGGAGTTGGTGATGGAGGAGAGAGACTTGCCTGATGAAGAGTATATAGTAGGGAGGGGAGCATAGGGGGAGATAAGTGAGAAGAGATATTGAGGGGCTACAGAGTGAATACACGTGTAGGTCAGTAAGAGAAGTTTGAATTGTATTGGGAAATGGACAGGGAGCCAATGAAGTGACTTGAGACGAGGGGTAATGTAAGTATGGTGGTTTTTGTGTAATATGAGTTATGTAGCAGAATTTGGCATAGATTGGAGGGGAGAGAGATGGTTGAGCAGAAGACCTGAGAGAAGCAAGTTGCAGCAATCTAAGTGAGAAGTGATGAGAGTTTTGGAAATGTGCTCAGAAAGGAGAGGTTAGATTTGGCAATATAGAGGATGAAGCGAGGAACACTTTCTCTGCCTGCATTAAGTTTAAACTATTCCTTCTTGTGTTCAAAGATTGTCTTCCTGCTACTATTGCTTATATCAATACCGGTAATCTTCTCAGCCCTTATGTTCATCCCACCCATATACTCTACTCTACAATGAACACTTTCTCTCTCCCCACCACCCCTCCCTATTCCATGCACAGTTCATCAGAGGCTCTTGGATTGGTTGTACTTCATGATATCACAGATTATGGTAAGCAGCACCTTGACACTGGACCTTCAGGAATGAGAGGAAGTAAAAGATTAATAAATGATGGCAGTTTGGTAAGTTAGCTGCAACCATGTCAACCCTCAAAATCCTCAGATGGGCTAGGAATGATCTTAATTAGACCCAAAGCAAATCTGACATGCAGGAGGCCTCTGGGCATGAAAACAGGTCATGTCTAGAACATTGTGTGTCTGTTTTTATTCTATGATCCTGCTACAAATAATCTGGGAAGAGTTTTACAATATTCCAAGCAGTCTTCTACAAAATAGGAATATGTTCTCTAAATTAAAAGAGAAATTGGCTGGACTGTTTATGAATATTGTAGAGATGTGTTTAATTCACATATCAGAAGCGCACCACCCTGTTAAATTTCTTGTACAATATGTACTGCTGCTCACAATTTAATTTCTCTCTGGCTTACATGCAGGCAATATGCACTGTTCCCCTTCTGGAGTTCATTAAATTGGGTTTCAGCAGCACATATCCAGACACCTCTCAGTTAAAGTACTTAATATGCCAAGGGGCTGTGGAAAGCCTAAAAAAAGGCAATGTTACCACAAATCACTATCTCTAACTGCATGAAAGATAGATCTTCAATAAATGAGACATACTGAGATGAGGTAAGGAGCATACCAGTCTGGATTTGGGACTCAACATGCATGCACTACTAGTGTACTTTCTGGAGCAATGCATGGTCTCAGTGAAAACTCTGCATCAGACATATGCTCAAAGGAACAATTTAGAGTACTTGTGTCAACCTTCCCTTTGGTTCTTCATTCTATTCACCTCTCTCCAGAACAAATGGTAATCTGTGATGATTAAAAATCAAATAACAAATTATTTTATGTTGACATAATTCTTAAAGCTCTTATTACAGTGTGAAATACAGAATGTGCCACATTATAGAAACATGACGGCAGATAAAGACCAAATGGACCATCCAATCTGCCCATACGCAGCACTCTCCCAAAGAGATCTCACATGCTTGTCCCCCTGCTTTCTTAAATTCAGATACAGTCTTTATCTTTATCACTTCTACTTGTAGACTATTCCTTGCAACCACAACCCTTTTTGTAAAAACGTATTTCCTTAGATTACTCTGGAGCCTATCAACTTAACTTCATCCTATGCCCTCTCATTCCAGAACTTCCTTTCAAATGAAAGAAACTCGCCTCATCTGTATTTATGCTATATAGGAACTTAAACATCTCTATCATATCTCCCCTCTCCTCCATATTGAGATCTTTAACTCTGTCCCCATACGCCTTGTGACAAAGACAACTGATCATTTTAGTAGCCTTCCTCTGAACTGACTACATCCTGTTTATAACTTTTTGAAGGTGCAGTCTCCAGAATTGCACAAATGTTCTAAATGAAGTCTAAATGAATACCTCCTTTTTCTTACTGACCATACCTCTCCCTATGCACCCTAGGATCTTTCTAGCTTTTACCATCGACTTTTCAACTTGTTTGGCCACTTTAAGACCATCACATACTATCACACCCAAGTCCCGCTCCTCTTTCATGCACAAAAGTTCTTCACCCTCTAAACTGTATCATTCCCTTGGGTTTTTGTAGCCCAAATGCATGACCTTACGTTTCTTAGCATTAAATCTTAGCTGCCAATTTCAGATCATTCTTCAAACTTTGCTAGGGCCTTCCTCATATTGTTCACACCATCAGGGGTGTCAACTCTATTGCAGATTTTGGTATCATCTACAAAGAGGCAAATTTTACTGACAGCCCTTCAGCAATATCACTTACAAAAATGTTAAAAACAAACAAACCCAGGCCCAAGAACTGAACTGTGAGGCACACCATTGGTAGCATCCCTTTCCTCAGAGTGATCTCCATTGACCACTACCCTCTGTCACCTTACACTCTTCCAGTTCTTGCCCCAGTCTGTCACATTGAGGCCCATACTGAGGGCACTCAGCCTGTGTAGAACACTGTCAAAGGCTTTGCTAAAATCTAAATACACCACATCTTCCGGGCAAAACCATGCCTATGCCTAGCCTTGGGCAAGCTTAAGCGGCCCTACACACCTCCCTAGGCTTATAAAAATGCCTATAATATAGGCAGCCTGCCTCGGAGTGTTTTTTTTTAAATTAAATGTGCTTCCCAATTGGCTGGTTAGATAGTGGTAGGACGCCTACCACTGCCTACAATGAGGACACCGTTTATAGAATTTGCACCAAAATGTCTTTTTATCAATGTATCATTGCTGAGTGTGAAAACATAAAAGTTGCAGCTACAGAACCAATAAATTTGCTCTATTAAGCAAAAATAATAGCACATTTTAAGAAAATCAGAGTTTATGTAATCAGTGGCTTTGAGAAACCCCGGGATGGGCTTTAAAAAAATATTTAAAATTATTTTCTGATTAAGCACAATCGAATTAATGGGACAGACTTAAATTTGCACAGTTTTTCAGACAACCCTAACCAGACTGTATTGTCAGCTGCAGGTATTTTAGCCATTCTGGATAAGCTAACCTGTTCTTACTGGATGTCAGAGGAATAATGTGGTAGTTAGTGCAATGGATTGTGAACCAAAGAACCCAGGTTCATATCCGACTTCAGGCCTTCATATTTTTTTCGTTTATAATTCTGAGCTTTCCAGAAACAGAAAAATGCCTAGTGTACCTAATTATAAACGACACCTTCAAGCCTGACGTGGTATACATACAGATATAGTGGTATTTTTCAGGTCCTGGAAGGATCAAATTTACACAAAAAAATAGAGGTTGAACTTATGTCCCTTGGATTACAGCTTATTGCCCTGCAAATATAGCTATGTGGTCATGTTTTTTTAAAAATGATGCTAGACAGCTGTTCATGTCCCTGGTATTTTGTTGTCTCAAAAGTTGCATGTTTCACTTTAGAAAATAGGTTTTCATTTTGGAGGTTTTTGGTGTAAAAATGTCCACCTCACAGCCATAATCAAACAGGAAATCTAGCCATTTCTCTTTTTGATTATGGCTGTGAGACAGACATTTTTATTTTTTATACATTATGAGGGGAATTTTTTTTTGGGACTTAGAGCTCCTTATACAAAGCTGCACTAGCGTTTTTAGCATGCGCTAACTCTGCGCTACGTGCCAAAAACTAATGCCAGCTCAATGGTGGCGTTAGGATCTAGTGCGCGCGGCAATTTAGCGTGCGCTAAAACTTTAGCGCAGCTTTGTAAAAGGACCTCTTAAACTTAAAATATATATATTCCACTATGGGACTTATTTTCAAAAAAGATAAAAATCAAAAAAGTGTCATAAAGGGGTAGACGTTGCTCTCCAAAACCTGTATTCTAGATGGATATCTATGCTGTTTGTCTGTAGCTCATCTAAATCTCAAAGGGGTGTGGTGGAGGTGTGGTTTGGTCAGGACTAGGGCAGGCTTATGACTTTGATGTTTCTCTCAAACTCACACAATGGGATATTCAAACAAACTAGCTAACATTCAATTTATCTCATTAAACTATACTCAGAATATCAATTCATTTTTAATTTAATTTAATTTAAATCCATCCTAAAAATCCATTTTATTCCCAATAACATTATATAAACCCTATATGACTACAAAATAAAGTAATTTTTAAGTGCGATGTGCTATCCAGTGAAAAAATGGGTTGAGCTATCATTGTCCTGCATGTTTAATCAATTAGAATCATCCAATGATCTTCAAAATTCATTAAGGTATTTAGTTCATTGAAAACAATCAGTATGCCCTTAACTCAAGATTAATCAATCCAAATTCCTTTCTCTTCTTCTGTTATTGCAGTCCATAAGCTTAACCTAATCAGTGTTCATAGTGTTCACAATCCGTTAAAATCATCATATATTCTACTTAAAAATCAGTCTTACGATCACTCTCTTAGATCAACATTAACATTTAAATCAGCGATTCACTCTCTTAATGAGCATTAACCTCCAACTCCAGCTGAATTTCAGTTGAGCCCGTCATCAGGGAGGTGTATAAGGAGATAAGGAGAAAGATTGTATAAGGAGAAAGATTGTAGCAAAAGAGAAGACACCAAAGACCGAAGCACAGGGAAAGGAAATGAGGAGGACGAAATGCCAGGATCTAAATTGCATATATGCTAATGCAAGGAGCCTAAGAAACAAAATGGAGGAACTAGAAGCCATGGCCAATGCAGAGGACATAGACATCATTGGAATCTCTGAAACGTGGTGGAATGAGGAAAACAAATGGGATACAGCACTGCTGGGATACAAGCTCTATCGCCAGGACAGGTCAGGACAGAAAGGAGGAGGAATAGCCCTATACGTAAAAGAAAGCATACAATCGACAAGAATGGACACAGCGGAGACGACCAACAAACTGGAATCGCTATGGGTTAAAATACCGGGTAGGAAAGGGCATGAAATAAAGATGGGCCTATACTATCGTCCACCCGGGCAAACTAGAGATATTGATAAAGAAATGGATGCCGAGATGAAGCGAGAATGCAAAAGAGGTTACACGGTTGTTATGGGAGACTTCAACTACCCTGGGATAGACTGGAGTCTTGGAAGCTCAAGATGCGCCAGGGAGACAGAATTCCTGGAGGCTATAAAGATTGCTTCATGGAGCAGCTTATTAGAGAACCGACGAGAGGAAATGCAACTTTGGATCTAATCCTAAATGGGCTGATGGGACCTGCAAAGGAAGTGGAAGTAGTGGGACCGTTGGGAAACAGCGATCATAATATGATCAAGTTCAAGGTTGAAGTAGGAATACCGAACGGAAAGAGAACCATAGCGACAACTTTCAACTTCAGGAAAGGAAACTATGAAGCAATGAGGGAAATGGTAAGGAAGAAAATTAGGAACACTTCCAAGAAATGGCAAACGGTAGAACATGCCTGGTCTTTTTTCAAGGACACAGTGAGCGAGGCGCAAAATTTGTACATCCCCAGATTCAGAAAGGGGTGCAAAAAGAGTCGAACAAAAGACCCGGTATGGTTGACTAAAATAGTGAAGGAAGCGATAGCCAATAAGAAAAATTCATTCAGGAAATGGAAGAAGGACAAAACTGAGGAGAACTGGAAAGAGCACAGTAAGTATCAAAAAGAATGTCACAGTGTGCCTCGAAAAGCCAAAAGAGAGTATGAAGAGAGGCTAGCCAGGGAGGCACAAAATTTCAAACCGTTCTTCAGATATGTTAAAGGGAAACAGCCAGCTAGGGAGGAGGTGGGACTGCTGGATGAAGGAGACAGGAAGGGAGCGGTGAAGGAGGAGAAAGAAGTCGCGGAAAGACTTTACATGTTCTTTTCGTCTGTATTTGCAAACGAAGACACAACCAACATACCGGAACCTGAGCAAATCTTCAATGGAAATCAAGCAGAAAAATTAACATCCATGGAAGTGAGCCTTGATGATGTACACAGGCAGATAGAAAAACTTAAAACTGACAAATCCTCTGGTCCAGACGGAATCCATCCAAGGGTTTTGAAAGAATTAAAGGAGGAGATAGCTGAACTACTGCAGCAAATTTGCAACCTATCCTTGAAAACAGGCATGATCCCGGAGGATTGGAAGATAGCCAACATCACGCCCATCTTTAAAAAGGGATCAAGAGGTGACCCGGGAAACTACAGACTGGTGAGTCTGATCTCGGTTCCGTGGAAAATGGCGGAAGCACTGATAAAAGAAAACATCGATGAACATTTGGATAGAAACGAACTTCTGAAAACAAGCCAACATGGTTTCTGCAGGGGGAGATCGTGCCTAACTAACTTATTGCACTTCTTCGAAGGAATTAACAAAAGGATAGACAGGGGAGACCCATAGACATCATATACCTTGATTTCCAAAAAGCCTTTGACAAGGTGCCTCACAAACGTCTACTCCGGAAACTGAAGAATCATGGGGTGGATGGAGACGTACATAGATGGATCAGAAATTGGTTGGCAGGTAGGAAACAGAGGGTAGGAGTGAAGGGCCACTACTCGGACTGGATGAGGGTCACGAGTGGTGTTCCGCAGGGCTCGGTGCTCGGGCTGCTGCTATTTAATATATTCATAAATGATCTAGAAACAGGGACGAAGTGTGAGATAATAAAATTTGCGGACGATACAAAAATATTTAGTGGAGCTGGAACTAAAGAGGAATGCGAAGAATTGCAAAGGGATTTGAACAAACTGGGGGAATGGGCGGCGAGATGGCAGATGAAGTTCAACATTGAGAAATGTAAAGTATTGCATGTGGGAAGCAGAAACCCAAGGTACAACTATACGATGGGAGGGATGTTATTGAATGAGAGTACCCAAGAAAAGGACTTGGGGGTAATGGTGGACATGACAATGAAGCCGACGGCACAGTGAGCAGCGGCCGCTAAGAAAGCAAATAGAATGCTAGGTATAATCAAGAAGGGTATTACAACCAGGACAAAAGAAGTTATCCTGCCGTTGTATCGGGCGATGGTGCGCCTGCATCTGGAATACTGCGTCCAATATTGGTCGCCGTACCTTAAGAAGGATATGGCATTACTCGAGAGGGTTCAGAGGAGAGCGACGCGTCTGATAAAAGGGATGGAAAACCTTTCATACGCTGAGAGATTGGAGAAACTGGGTCTCTTTTCCCTGGAGAAGAGGAGACTTAGAGGGGATATGATAGAGACTTATAAGATCATGAAGGGCATAGAGAGAGTAGAGAGGGACAGATTCTTCAAACTTTCTAAAAATAAAAGAACAAGAGGGCACTCGGAAAAGTTGAAAAGGGACAGATTCAAAACGAATGCTAGGAAGTTCTTCTTTACCCAACGAGTGGTGGACAACTGGAATGCGCTTCCAGAGGGCGTAATAGGGCAGAGTACAGTACTGGGGTTTAAGAAAGGATTGGACAATTTCCTGCTGGAAAAGGGGATAGAAGGGTATAAATAGAGGATTACTGCACAGGTCCTGGACCTGTTGGGCCGCCGCGTGAGCGGACTTCTGGGCATGATGGACCTCAGGTCTGACCCAGGAGAGGCATTGCTTATGTTCTTATGTACTGTTAGAGCTCTTAATCTGATTCTCCGACTGAGAGTTCCTGCTGGGGTAAGTGAAACTCAGTTGGAGGTTAATGTTCATTAAGAGAGTAAATCGCTGATTTAAACGTTAATGTTGATCTATGAGAGTGATCGTAGGACTGGTTTCTAAGTAGAATGACTATTTTAATGGATTGTGAACACTCTGAACACTCTGAACACTGATTGGGTTAAGCTTATGGATTGCAGCAACAGAAGAAGAAGAGAAAGGAATTTGGATTGATTCATCTTGAGTTAAGTGCACACTGATTGTTTTCAATGAACTAAATACCTTAATGAATTTTAAAGATCAATGGATGATTCTAATTGATTAAACATGCAGGACAATGATAGCTCAACCCATTTTTTCACTGGATAGCACCTTGTACTTTAAAATTACTTAATTTTGTAGTCATATAGTTCTTATATAATGTTATTGGAAATAAAATGGATTTTTAGGATGGATTTAAATTAAATTAAATTGAATAAATTAAATGAAAAATGAATTGACATTCTGAGTATAGTTTGATGTTTTTCTACCATATTCAAACATTTTTTAATATGCCCAGGACATAAGTTAGACATTTGGGCCCATATTCTCTATAGAGTACCGATATCGGCAGATGCCTATAATGCAGTCACTGATAGCGTATCAATCACATGAGGTCACCCTTTAAAGAACTGCGTCTCCATGAAAGATAGGTGCCAGAAATATAAGCCAAGGTTTTCAGGGCCTATCTATGCCATGAATCTCACCTGCCACTTCCAGCATTACTCACACCCAAAGTGGCATTAAGCACTATGAAGTGCCTAAGTAGGCATGATTCTGACACCAGTAAGTGCTATATTTTTACCATTTTTTGTTGTTTTAAATGGCACTTTTCAATTACCTTAGGCACCAGTAGGGTGCCTAAGTTTCAGCGCTGTTTATAGAATATCCCCCTTGAGGCTAGACCTGTTTTAATAACGAATAAGTGCAAAAAAGATGTAAGCATGACTCCCTCCCTCCCCCCCCCCCAATGATGTGAATGAAGCAGTACATACCTGCCTACCTATTAGAACAGCAAGCAGGTTCCTGGAGTAGCCTGGTGAACAATGTAGCTAAACATAGATATGAGGACTCAAGTCCATACCCCACTCTAACCTCTACACTTATGGTGGAACATGTGAGCCTATCAAACTCCACTCAAATACCACATGTGAGGTGTTACTTGCAAGTATAAGGGCTATTGGGGTGGCATGCAGATGAGTCCAGAAGGTTTTGGAGGGCACACCATATACCATAAGGGGGTTATGATGAAATATGTACCTGGGATCTTTTATGTGAAGTCCACTACAGTGGCTCCTAGGGTGCCCAACTGCTCTGTTGGGATGTCTGTGTGGCCTGTCTAGTATAAATGCTGGCCTCTTCTCCATCACAATGGCTTGTTCTGTGCATTTTTGTTGTAGATGTTTGTTTTCGAAAATTGTTCAAAAAGATAGACATACAGAGGATAGATTCATAAAGAATAGATGCACAGAACACATTTTTGAAAAAACACAAGACAGACGTTTTGCAGTTTTGAAAATGGGCATGTTCGATATTGTATTTTGTGTGCCTTCCGCAAAACATCTAAACTTGGTTTAGATGTCATATTGAAAATGTCCTTCTGTATGTATCAAGTCTCCTTGTGTTTTCTAGCAAAAGCCAGCAAATATTGTTTTTTGTAGTCTAGCCCCATATAATATGAATGGATTTCCTACCTATACCTTGTTGAATGTCCATGATTTTGTAGCCAACCCAAAGGGTGGAACTGGAAGAATTGTCCTAGGACCTTAAACTGGAGACATTTCTCAAAGTCCATGTATCAGTAAGAACAGGTTAGCTAGAAATTAATGGGCTGTACAGCCACCATAACTGACCCTAAAGTCTCCATGTGGAACTTCAGAATCCTAAAAAAACATTGATTTGCCTCAGTTCTCTTTTTTAGGTGTCACAAAATACAGGGACTATCTCCTGCACCCTCTTTCATGCAATCACTTGTGCTACTGTTTGCAAATTAGAGGTGGAAGGTATTCTATACTGCTGCTGCTGCTGCTTTTTCTGAAATATTGTAGCTGAAACCTGGACTGGGGCCAATTGTTTGGGGGCATAGCTGTGTCTGTTCAACATATAAGGCCCACTGGTTGCCTGTGATGCAGGCAGAGGTGAAGGCAAACTGCTGAAGGCATCCATGAAATGGGATTACTGTTGCCTGTTTACTTTTCCCTCACGTCAGTGAGTCCAGTGGGAGGGAAGGGATCCTGTGTAAAATATCTATTTTGCCCCATGAAAGGGATGACTTCTGCTCCTCTGTATAGAGCTATATGAAAATTTCCTTGTGGTCATGGCATTCAGAGATCATTTTCTGGAATTCCTACCTTGGGTCCTATCCTCAAGAAGGTTACTTAGGTCCTTGAAGAGCTTATCCAGGTCATCACCAAATAACAACTGCAATCTTCTAAGGTAGGTTATCAATGCCCCCTTTTCTAACCAGAATTTATCCAAAGATGTCTTTGACTCTGACCAATATCAGATTTGATTATACTGAACACGAGTCCTTTTCAGTGTGTTCATTTAGCAAGCAGGTATGTTTCAAAGTTTAATAAAGGCTTGATATGCTGCCTATTCCATTTCTATCTAGGCGGTATACAATTCAAATGGTGGTGGTGGTGGTGGTGGTGGTGGGGTGTGATAGAGATGAGAGATGCAAAGATTAGGTGAAGAAAGAAATTTACACTCCCTTTTACTAAGCTGCGGTAGAGGTTTCTACCATGGCCCTGAGTGATAAATACTCCAGTGCTGCTCTGATGCTCATAGAATTCCTATGAGTGTAGAAGCAGCATCAGTTCATTTAGTGCTCTGGGATGTGGTAGATTAGGTTCTTACCTCAATAATATTCTTTCTTGTAAATGTGTCTAGTGGTCCTGAATGCTAAGGGACTCATAATCAAAACAAAATTACATCTAAATACCCGCCCAAGTCAGCACTTGGACAACCTAAAAGACAGGTTGTCCAAGTGCCGATAATCAAAATGGGTTTTTAGATATACTGTATATATAGAGACTTTTTAGACCTCTGAATCCCACTGTGGGTCCAGAGCTGAAAGGGGTATTTTTGAAGGAATGGTGAGGGCGGGAGTGGGTGGGATATGGACCAACATACACTTAGTCGTACTGCAGGGATAATTGAAAGTTTTACAAGACTGCCTACACGAAACTTATACCAGGTCTAAGGGCCAGATTCTGTATAGGACACCCCGACCCCACAGTACCTTTTATAAGTTGGACAGCCAGGGATGCTTCTGGCTTGCAGGCCCAACTCCACTGAATAGCGGGCCTGCCCCTTCGTGGTGGATTATGGGATGCACCGGGGAGGGGCCTAAGGCCCTGATTGGCCCAGGCGCTTAAGGCCCCTCCCATAGGAGGAGCCTTAGGCACCTGGGCCAACCGGAATCTTATGCCTCTTTCCCAGTGCATTTTGGGATGTGCTGAGAATGGCCTAAGACTCTGGCCAGATCCCTTAGGCCACTATCATAGGGGGTGGCTTAAGGGATCTGGCTAATTGGAGTCTTAGGCCACTCCCAGCGCATCCCAGATTTTTTTTATAACATTTAATTTTACAAATCAAGTACAATGTTCTAACTTGATACATATCAGATCATCAATAATATGAAAACGAATCAAAAGTTAAACATACTAATAATATTTAGCCCACAATATAGTGAGTCAAAAGAAAATACTATAAAGTAAAACATAAAAATACATTCGAATAGCAGCAAGATTCAGTTGTCAATTATCTTTTGAACTCTGCCTCCTTCCCAGGAAGCTGCTTGTGTCCCCTTAGTTTGTACAAAAGCAATCAAGTGGCACTGTAAAGACAGGCATAACCGGAAGGAGGAAATGTGGGAAAAAAATCCCCAACACTATAATTCTATTCTGCACTGTAATAAATATATCCATTAACATTATAACATTCAAGAAACTGTTTAAAACAGGTACAAAAACTATGTCCAACCAGCACTAATCTTATATAGAGCTTGTAGCTACTCGCATATCCTACTATCAAGCAGAGACTTAAACCAGATTTTACTTTCTTGAGCGTTTTCATTTTTTTATGTATATACAGTATATCCTCTTAGTTCATCTGAGAGAGAATTCTCCAAATTCGGATTGATCTTAAGGCAGAAGGAAATCAAAACCCACTGACAGGGCAGGGCTTCAGGACCACTGGACACATCTACAAGAAATAAGATTATTGAGGTAAAAACCTAGTCTTTTTTATGTATATAGTGGGCCTGAATGCTAGGGATGTACCAATACAATCCATGGAGTCTAGAGTGGGCCCACTGAGCCTGCCTTCAAAATGGAGGACCCAAAAGCTGCATCTTTCCTGGCTGCTACTTCCATCCTATAGACCTTGGTAAAGGTATAAGGGGTAGACCAAGTAGCTGCTCTACATATTTCCTTGAGTGAAACTGCTTGAGTTTCCACCCCTGAGGAAGCAACACCTCTAGTGGAGTATACTTTCAATGTGATCAGCGGCTGCTTACTGCAGCCCACATAAGCGAAGGAAATGGTAATTTGAATCCATATGGATATCAAGGCTTTGGACACTTGCCTTCCTTTCTTGTCATGACTGGTCAGAACAAAAAGATGATCCAATACATGAAATTCATTGGTAACTTTGAGGTACTGTAGAAGCACTCGCTTGACATCCAGCAAATGCAATGTTTTATCCTTTTTCTTAGGACCCCCCCCCCCATAGGGTGAAAAGTGGGCAAATGATTAATGTGGAAGGCTGAGACTACCGTACTTTTGGCAAGAAGAGCCCTGCATCCATAAACTTAAGAAACGGTTCCCTGCAGGGCTTGTAACTCGGAAACTCGTGTCACTGATGTCTTGACTGTAAGATTCAGAAGGAAAGCCTCCCAAATTGGCTCATATGGAGCTCTACTGAGATCTTGTGATACAGTGTTAAGATTCCAGGAAAGGAAGATGCCCTAGAGGGCGCAACCAAAGAGCCCCTTTAATGAACTAGGGGGACATCTGGGTGAGAGGCCAGAGAGCCTCTTTCCCCCGAGCTTGGAAACAGGAAAGGCCTGCTATCTGCATCTTCAGTGATCTGATCGATAGACCATTCTGAAGTCCCTCTTAAAAAAAGTTCAGGACTACCGAAAACGGAGCTCGCAAGGGCTAATACATCATTCACAGCACATCAGTGCTGAAAGGACTTCCAGGCCTTGGCCTAGGCTGCTACCACTGACAACTTCTTAGCTCTAAGCAGAGTTGAAATGACCATGTCTGAGAAACCCTTGGTCGTTAGGGCAGCCCTTGCAAGAACCATGCTGTAAGCCAAAAGTGTTCCAGATTCTCGACAGGGACCAGTTCCTGAGTGAGAAGATCCACTTGGACCAGCAGCCTGAGGCTTTCGTCCTCCGGAAGTGAATTAGGTCTGTGGGGCCAATCAGCACCCTGGATGACTCGCATCCTGTGGATGACTTGCCTTAGCATGGGTCATAGGGGAAACACGTACAAGAGCCTTTTCTCCAGCCACGGTTGGATTAACATGTCCAACCCCACTCTTCTGGGTTCATACCTCCTGAGGACCAGAAAAATGGGAATGTGGATATAGGCCTCCATCAAATTGAGGAAGGCAAGAAACTCCCTCGGCACCACTGATGCTATGATCGACCAGTCTCCATGAGAAAATGCGGCACTTTCAGTGAAGCATTGACCGACTTATGTCCAGAATTGTCCTCCAGTAATCTGAGCCTTTCTTTGGTATGATGGAGCATAAGGAGAATCTGGCTGAGCCTGATTCTTTGTCCAGTACTTGCTCTATGGCACAGAGATCCAGTATCCTTTGTACTGTTGCCTTGATTCTGAAAAGGGAGCAAAAACTTGATTTTGTAACCTTCTTGAATAACTTCTAGAACTCACCTGTCTGCACATATCTGAGCCTAGACCAACCAAAAGGCTGATAAGCCTGCCCCTTATCTGGGAAGGGGTGGGGTGTCTTGGCCCATGTTCTACCATCATTGTGCTTTTTTAGAGGTTGGGGAAGGATAAGAGCCAGGGGCTTGATGTTCTACCCCTGCTGAACTTTGCCGTGATCCCTGAAAGGAACTCTGTTGCTCTTGGGCTCCTGCATAAGGACAGAATCTTCAAGAGCCTAAATAAATCCCCATGTCCCATACCCTGAGTTGTCCAGGGTCTGCTATCTGGCAAGGCCTTAGGGCAACAGCCCATAATACTGGCCATCAGGTCATCCAGACTCTTGCCAAATAGTATCTGCCCTTGAAAGGGAAGCCTGCTTAGAGTGGCTTTAAAAGCTAAATCTCCTGCCCACTGTCTGATCCAGAGCATCCACTGGGTGGAGGTAACAAAAGCTAACACCTTGCTCATAACTGATGATATTATACAGAGCATCTGCTATATAATCCACCCCAGATAGGAGCATTTACTACTACTATTTATTATTTCTGAAAGGTGTACGCAGTGACTGTACATTCCAACACACAATAGACAGTTCCTGCTCAGAAGAGCTTACAACCTAATTAGACATGACATTTTGGGGTTGGGGAGATTATAGTGGTATAAGTATCTGACAGCAGTGAGTAGAAGTTACGAGTTGAAAGCAGTTTCAAAAACGTGGGCCTTTAGCTTGGATTTGGACACTGCCAGCAACGGAGCACAACATATTGATTCAGGCAACCTGTTCCAGGCATATGGCGCCGCAAGAAAGAAGGGACGGAGTCTGGATTTGGCAGTGGAAGAGAAGGGTACAGATAAGAAGGGCTTTCCCTTTGTTTTCCTTTTCTGTTTATTCTGTTAGTCATTAATTTAATATGTTTTGTTCAGTGTCCATCTGTCTTTTATAACCCCTGTATTATCTGAAAATTGAAAGATTTGTTAATCGCTTAGATATTTGAGTAAGCGATTAATCAAATACTTAATAACTTGAAACTTGAAGATCACGGGGGGGAGCATAGGGGGAGATAAGGAGAGATATCGGGGGCTTCATGGCGAATGCACTTGTAAGTCAGCAAGAGGAGTTTAAACTGTATTCGGAAATGGATGGGGAGCCAATAAAGCGACTTGAGGAGAGGGGTAATGTGAGAATAGCAGCTATCATGGAATACGAGTCGCGCAGCAGCATTTTGAACAGATTGAAGAGGTGAGAGACGGGCACGCGGAAGGCCCAAGAGAAGTATGTTGCAGTAGTCTAAGCGTGAGGTGATAAGAGCGTGGACAAGGGTTTTGGGTAGTGTGTTCAAAGAGAAGAGGATGGATTTTGGTAATATTATAGAGGAGGAAACGACAAGATTTGGCGGTCTGTTGGATCTGAGCAGAGAAGGAGAGAGAGGAGTCGAAGATTACCCTAAGGTTACAAGCCCACAAGACAGGGAGGAGGATAGCGTTATCCACAGAAATAGAGAATGGTGAGAGGGGAGAGGCGGTTTTAGGCATAAAGATAAGTAGTTCAGTTTTAGCCATATTCAATTTAAGATGGCAGTGAGACATTCAAGCGGCAATGCTGGACAGACAGGCTGAAATTCGGGCCTGAACTCCTGCAGAGATATCTGGCATGGAGAGGTAGATCTGGGAGTCATCAGCATAGAGATGATATTGAAAACCGTGAGAAGAGATCAGCATACCAAGAGAGCGGGTATATAGGGAAAAGAGGAGAGGGCCCAGGACAGAGTCTTGGGGTTTGCCAATAGACAGTGGGATGATGGTGGTGGAGGATCCACTATAACATACGCTGAAAGTATGAAGAGAGAGATAGGAAGAAAACCAGGAGTCAGCAGAACCCTGGAATTCCAGCAAGGACAACTTGTCAAGAAAGAGGCGGTGATCAACAGTGTCGAAGGCAGCAGACAGATCGAGAAGAATGAGGATAGAGTAGAGTCCATTGGCCAGGAACAGGTCGTTACAGACTTTAACAAGGGCAGTTTCCATAGAGTGGAGAGGGTAAAAGCCCTATTGAAGCTGATCAAGAATATTATGAGAAGAAAGGAAGTCCAGGCAACGGCGGTGAACAGCACGTTTGAGTAGTTGGATAGGAAGGGGAGGGAGATAGGGCGGTAGTTGGAGGGGGACGTAGGGTCTAGTGAGGGCTTTTTAAGGAGGGGCATAACTACAGTATGTTTGAAGACATCAGGATGGTTGAGGATGTGACAGGTTGAGGATGGTTGAGGATGTGACAGATGGGAGGGATTACAGTGGGAGCGATGGATCCGAGTAGGCAGGTAGGAATCAGATCAGAGGAACAGGTGGTGAGTTTGGAGGAGGACAGAAGGTGAGCAGTTTCCTCTTTTGTAACTTCAGAAAGGAAGAAAGGATCATAAAGGTTGTCAAAGGGAGATTGACAGTGTGTACAGTCGGAACGGGTGGCAGGGGAAGCAACATTGTTGAGAATTCAAGGTGGATCTTGTGAATTTTGTCGCAAATGAATTTTGCCATCGTCTGGGGAGAGAGCGATTGAGTAAAGAGTTGAACGTGGCAAAAAGACGGCGAGGGTTGGCACTAAGACAGTTAAACTGTTGTAGGAGTCCTATTTGGCAAGTGAGAGGGTAGATTGGAAGGAAGTCAGCATGAATTTTTAATGTACGAAGTCAGCAAGCGTGCGGGATTTAAGCCAAAGACGTTCAGCAGCTCGGGCACAGGAGTGCAAGTAACGATTTTGGGGGTCAACGGCTGGGGTTTGGCATGTCTTATAAATTGGGAAACGGGAGGGGCAAGGGTATTGAAAGATGAGCGAATGGAGTTATAGGAGAGGACAGCTTCATTGGTAGACTTCTTTAACATAGTAGTAGAAGGGAGAGGCGAGACAGTGGTAGAGAGCTTGTCAGGGTCAATAGCCTGAAGATTCCTAAATGTATGGGTAGTGATCGGTCGGGGTTGGGGAGGAGGGTGATAAGTTATGAAGCTGATGGTCGGAGATAATAAGATCTGAGGTGAATTTGGTGATAGAGCAGTTAGAGGAGAGGACGAGGTCAAGACACTGGCCTTTCTGGTGAGTAGGAGCAGTGGAGCACAGCTGCAGGTCATACAAGGACGTTAGAGCAAGAAACCTGGATGTATAAGGAGTAAGAAGGGTCATCGGCATGGGGGGGTCGTGGTTCGACTGGGCAGGAGGGCATGGGCTCCCTCTTGTCCCGATGTTGGCTGGGGAGGGGTTGCAGCTCGACGGGGCAGGAGGGCTTGGGCTCCCTCCTGCCTGGATCGAGGGGGTGATACATCGCTGCAGGAGAGATTGGCTATCTCCCCTGCTGCGATGCGATCATCCCTCTACCCGAACTGCCACAAACTGCGGCAGGAGAGATAGTCCTCATCTAATCACGGGTCGCGGCAGTTCGGGTAGAGGGGTGATCACATCGTGGCAGGGGAGATGTGCCATCTCTCCTGCCACGATGGTTGCAGTAGGGGGTGGGTAGGTTGCCGGCCCGCTGAGCTGATCGCGCCAACTGCCATCAGCTCAGCAGGCCCTTTTATTGGCACTTATACCTGTTTTGACTTGGTCTAAGTCAAATTGCTGACTAGGTAACCTGTCAAAATCTTTAGTTGTACCTGCTTTACGCCTAGGTCTAGGTTGGCCCACCTCCCGCCCTTTCCCCTCCTCTAAAAACGCCTCTTTTCGCTCTATGCGTTTAGAGGCAGTGGAAAGGCCTAAGCTGGTTTTAGATACATCTAAAACCAGCTTTGATTATGGGTACTTGGACGATCAGGATTTTTGATCATCCAAGTACCCATTTAGACCACTTTTTAGACTTTTTTTTTTTTTTTTTTTTAATTATGAGCCCCCTAGTGTTCAGGACAAGTGGACTAGAATTATGTTTATTCATACACTATTCTTCTCATGTATTTCAAAATGATAAATAATGCCTTCATGTAATTTAATCTTGGGTTTCAAATAAACTACTCATAAATCATCATGAATCAATGTTCATTCATATCCTTGTTTTTTAACCCTCTACTAAGTCCAGTCTTACTGCTTTGTCATGTCTTTTTTAGGATGTGAGTAGTACAGAAAAAGTAGCTGATTCTCCATTTCCCTAATTTGCTGGTCAGTAATGTCCTCACACCTGAACTAAAAAATGTCTCATGTTGTACAGAGTATAAATGGTCCTCTTTGTCTTAAGTGATTCCTTTGAAAGATATACAAATCCATCAATTAGGTAGCAAATGATTACTATTACAGAGAATATATCAAGAATGTTTAAGGAACATGCCTTATATTAGATACTTGACTACATGAATAAATTCATGTAAACCGTTCTGAGCTCCCCTGGGAGAATGGTATAGAAAATGGAATAATTAAATAAATACACCAAGCAGGCAAGAACATGGATTTCAAGAGGATTTTAATGCAAAGTACTTTTAAGGACCTTACAAGGAAGGTCCACAGATTTTAAGTTTAACAGGCAAGGAGGTATGCAAATTTGCAGCATAAAAATTATTTTTTCCTGCAATGTTCTGATATTTTCCTTGCATTAATGTCAAAGAAAGATGCTTTCTGGACAATGCTTTCAATGTGTTTTGCAGCCAAGGAGCATCCTCCATCAAGCAACATCAGCTAGCACTTGGTGGTATAGCACATGGGCCATGAAACCTTAATGACCCCTAGTATGGCTTGCTGATATTTTTTTCCATGTTTCAGATTTTGATGGTGTAGTTCAGGGTTCAGTAGCAAAAGCTTAAAAAAGAGACAGTCTTCTACTGAGTCAAATAAGATATTTTAAAAAATGAACATTCCACTTGATGTAACTTTTCTATAGTTCATCACATTTCTTCTTTTAAAAAAACAGACTGTTTTGGCCTTGGCATTATCTTCAGCCTCTGTGACTCTACCCTTTCCCCAAATTCTCAAGAACATCCTGAGTCTTTGTTCATGAGCTTCCTGCCCTTGCACAAAGGAATAGCAGCTCATCAACATGCACCTCATCGTTCCTTAGAGTCTCCATATATGTTGCGGGGCATGTGGACCATTTTCTCTTCACATGTGATTTTGATGTCCTTTAAGATGTTGTACCACACTGTGCCAGATGGACGACCCTCCTCAGTGTGACACAGCAGATATGGTACAGTGTCTATGCGACTCTGGATGTAGGCACTATGAAGAAGAGTGGAACAGTGACTACTGACCTTCTCCAATCTTCTCAAAATCAGATGAGCTTTCCTGTAATAGAGAAAAGGGTAGTTAAGCACAGAAACAAGAACAGGGACAATGCATTTTTCTGCACTAATTTTTTTTTAACTTTACTTAGTTTTTAATGCCAACAAAAAGTGCAATACAATTTACATACAAAATAATAATAATCAAATAAACACTTATAAACAATCAGAATCTATACAAAAGACAAAAATTCCTTCCCCCATCCATCATTACCATCCTATATAATATAACGCTAGCCGCGCATGCGCACTCAACTGCGTGCTTCTGTTTTCCCTGATCTGTGAGATGTAGGTCCATGGCCTTGCAGGAGTGCGCATGCGCGAGTCCCCAGCCTTACTTTCCAGCACCTACCACTCGCCGCCAGCGCTGGACTTCCTGCTCTCCGTGTCGGCTCCTCTCACTAGCCGCACCAGCGTCTGAGAAGGCTTCTGACGCTGGCAGGATCGAGAGGAGCCGTGGTGACACCTCGCGTGGCGGGAAGAGAAGCCCAAAACACTCCAGCCGCGAAGGGATGCCACGGTCCCGACTCAAAACCAGCTGATTCCAGCAGCGTGTGCAGCACTCTATATTCGCTGCTTCGGGGCCTTTTACTGCCCTGATTTGCTCTGCCGCATCTCTTATGATGTCATCAGGGACGTGCCAGAGTAAATCAAGGCAGTAAAAGGCCCCGAAGCAGCGTGTGTAGAGTGCTGTACACGCTGCTGGAATCGGCAGATGGTCGGACCTAGGGAAGGGAAGGGTGGGGGCGGCAAGGGACTAAGGGAGCAGTCAAGACCGAAGGATGGGAAAGGGGGGTAAGGGAAACGCTTCTGCTGTACAGGGAAGTGGTGTGGGGTGGGAGGGAATGCTGGTGCTGCTGTGGCTGCTGCACAGGGAAGGTGGGGATCTAAATGCTGCTGTACAGGGAAGTAGTGGCGGGGAGGGAATGCTACTGCACAGAGACATGGAGGGGGAGGGAATGCTGCTGTGGCTGCTGCACAGGGAAGTGTGGGGGGGAGAGAGACAGATGGATAGAAAGAAAGCCAGACAGCGAGAGGAAGGCAGACAGAAAGAAAAAAAGAAAGGCACAGGGGCAGAGAGAGACACAGAAAGACAGACAGACAAAGGGGGCCAGGGAGAGAGACAGACAAAAAGAAAAACAGCAGGAGGGAGAGAGACACAGAAAGAAAGACAGACAGACATATATTCTAGCACTCGTTAAAGTAACGGGCTAAAATACTAGTCAGGAATAATACCAAAACAAAAGATATATCCCCCTTCTGCAATACAATGGAAAATAAAGATAAAGGGCAACTATAACAAACCTACAAAAGACGTCAATAGACCCCAAACCAATTTGAATATCTTATTATGCCCCAGCAAGTCAGCATTCATTTTTTCATAGTGCACTAATTTTCTATACAACCTTTGAGGTTTTTAGCAGTTGTATTACAGGTTTGTCCATGCAGTATCCAGTTGCCAAACTGGATTAATTGCCAGACTAATTAGTTGCCAAACTAATTAATCCAATGTCATGCAGTTCATAGTCTCAGGTTCAGATCAAAAGTTTGTTAGTCGGAAGCCCGAGGTCCTAATGCCATTGTACAGAACCATGGTGAGACCTCATCTGGAATACTGTGTACAATTCTGGAGGCCACATTACTGTAAAGATATGCTGAGAGTTGAGTCGGTTCAGCGAATGGCCACCAGGATGGTCTCGGGGCTCAAGGATCTCTCGTATGAGGAAAGGCTGAACAAATTGCGGCTATACTCTCTCAAAGAACGTAGGGAAAAGGGAGACATGATTGAGACATTTAAGTATATCACTAGTCATCTCGAGGTGGAAGATGATATTTTCTTTCTTAAAGGGTCCTCGGCCACAAGAGGGCATCCGCTGAAAATCAGGGGTGGAAAATTTCATGGCGACACCAGGAAGTATTTCTTTACTGAAAGAGTGGTTGATCATTGGAATGAGCTTCCAGTGCAGGTGATCGAGGCCAGCAGCGAGCCAGATTTTAAGAATAAATGGGATGCCCATGTCGGATCTCTAAGAGGGTAGAGTTAAGGGGATGGGTCATCAGAGTGCGATCTCTCAGAGGGTAGTTAAGGGGGAGGGTCAATAGAGTGGGCAGACTTGATGGGTTATGTTTCTATGTTTCTAATTCTAATGAAAGTACTGTAAATCAAGAGACAATGTGCCAAGGTCAATATTTTGTAGTCTTCACTTTTATAATGGATTTGTATGAAAAGATGATAAACAGTCAAGAGTTATAGCTAATGCTAACTATGATGATAGTTTTTTATGGTTATACAGACAGTGACTGGTCGATAGTCAAAGAAATTTAAGTAATCAGAAGCCTCCCCAGCCCAGTTAAATTGCTTATTGCTGCCTAAGTAGCAATATTCAGCAGCATGTAACTGAACAGTGCCACTGAATATCATTATAAACTGGCTAACAAAAAAAAATTGGGGCGGTGTTGGGAAGGAGCTGTGGATTATGTGGGTACTGGAAATATTTAGTGCCAGCACCCACATAGCTAAGTGGAGGAATTTAGGACAGCCCAAACACTGTCTTAAATTCACCCCGTTTAAGCTATGTGAGCCACGGTACTGAATATCGGCTGGTACACTTTCACTTTCAGCTTAGAGGATTCTTTAGACTTCATAAGCCGTCTTCCATCCCTTACACTTAAGAATTAAAAGGGGAAAAATCAAAACTTTAAAATATCCAAAATCTGCCTAAGTTGGCACTTGGACGTCCTAATAGCAGGGACGTCCAAGTGCCGATAATCAAAACAAACTTTCTGGACATTCAGCAGCACTTCTAAGCTACTGTGCATCCAGCTTCCACCTGGATGTCCTGAAACAATAATCAAAGCTTTTCCAGGACCTACTAGGTGGAACATGTGCACTGAGTGTCACATGTAAGATTTTCTCCCGGTTGGCGAAAAGTTATTTGTGTGCAAAGTTATATGTGTGAAAAGCACTGCAAAGAGCTCCTAGCTTTCAAGAGAACTTGAGGCTAGAGTAGCAGACTAGGAGGAGCTGAAGGAGGCAAAGAAGTACATAGAGGAGACCTTCAGGGATGTTGTAGAGAAGTCCCACCTCCAATCTAGTAGCCCCTGGGCTGCCTTGGAGAATAGAAGTCTCCTAGAAGGAGAGCATCACCCTGGTGAAGTAGGAAATAATCCTGTAGCTAGGATCTGCCCACCAGGGGATACAATATCCTCTCACACTGAGGATGTTTCTCCAGGGGCTTCTGCCTAGGAGGGAAGAGTTAGGACAGCTGTTGTAGTTGGTGATTCGATCATTAGACATGTAGATAGCTGGGTGGCTGTTGAGTGTGAGGATCGCCTGGTCACTTGCCTGCCTGGTGCGAAGGTGGTGGACCTCGCGTGTCACATAGATAGGATTTTAGATAGTGCTGGGGAGGAGCCAGCTGTCTTGGTACATGTAGGTAACTATGACATAGGAAAATATGGGAAGAAGGTTCTGGAAGCCAAATTTAATTTCATAGGTAGAGAGCTGAAATCTAGATCCTCCAGGGTAGCATTTTCTGAAATGCTCCCAGCTCTATGCGCAGGACCCAAGAGGCAGGCAGAGCTCTAAAGTCTCAATGTGTGGTTGAGACAATGGTGTAGGGATTAAGGATTTAGATTTGGGCAACCTTCTGGAAAGGGGGAGCTTGTTCTGAAAGAATGGACTCCACCTTAACCAGGATGGAACCAGGCTGGTGGCACTAATGTTTAAAAAGGAGATAGAGCAGCTTTTAAACTGAGATGCGAGGGAAAGCCGACAGTTTGCCCAGGAGCAGATGGTTCAGTGTGAGGTATCCCTGAAGGATACTATTGAAACAGGATATTTAGGAAGTCCCAGTAGAGAGGTTCCAATAATGGTGGGTTTAAGAGGAAGGCAGGGTAAAAAACTCAGATTTTCCCTGTCTCCTCAGCAGCCTGTAGTTACAAGGAAAAAACACAATTTGAAGTGTCTGTATACAAATGTCAGAAGCCTAAAAAAATAAAACATGAGAGTTAGGGGCTCATAATCAAAAATCCCCAAATGTCTAAAAGGTGGCCTAAATGGGTACTTGGACAATCAAAAAGCCTGATCGTCCAAGTACCCATAACCAAAGCTGTTTTTAGACGTATCTAAAACCAGCTTAGATCTTTCTCCTGCCTCTAAACGCATAGAGCGAAAAGAGGCGTTTTTAGAGGAAGGGAAAGGGCGGGAGGTGGTCCGACCTAGACATAGGCATACAGCAGGTATAACCAAAACTTTAGGCAGGTTGCCTAGTCGGCATTTATACGTTTTGACTTAGACCAAGTCAAAAGAGGTACAAGTGCCGAAAAAGGGGCCGCTGAGCTGATGGTGGCTGTCTACCACCCCAAGCCCTCCTGGCCCAGCGAAAGCCGACACCTCCACCCCGTCAAAACGATCAGGGCAGGAAGGAGACCAAGCCCTCCTGCCCAGGCGATCCCCCCACCCCGCCAAAATGATCCAGGCAGGTGGGAGCCCAAGCCCTCCTGCCCAGGTGACCCCCCTACCCTCCACCCCCACTAAGATATGGGCAGGAGGGATCCCAGGCCCTCCTGCCCCAAAGCAGCACCCCCATGACTGCCCCGACGAACCCCCGATTGGCCCACCAAACACCCCCCACCAGCTGACCTGCGAGACCCCCCCCCGCTGACCCTGCGACACCACCTCCCACCCCCGACTCCCCCATACCTGTAAAAAGTTGGCCGGATGGACGGGTCCCAAGTCCGTCCATCCAGCAGGCCTTAGGGTCTGATTGACCCAGGTGCCTCAAACCCCGCCCACAGTGGGGCCTGAGGTGCCTGGGCCAACCGGAATTGGCCCAGTAGCCTTAGGCCTTCCTGTGGGCAGGACTTTAGGAACATGGGCTGGGTTGGGCAGGAGCAGCTCACTGGGAAGGAGGTGGAGTTGAGAACATGATTGACAATTTTCTGCAAGCAATTAGATGGTTTAGATACAAGACCCTATGGTTCAGGACCAATAAACACATTGCACTAGAATCCTGGTAAATTTTCAAAGAGGCCAATTTATAAACATAACTCTCAAAGTTAGAAGTGTACATTTTTTGAATACCGAACTATAAGATTCTTCCAGGTTATGGAATTATAGTGCTCTAGCTGCTACAAATCTGTAGTTTAGAATAGTGTGTCCTGAGCTGGTCAACCATATTATTAAAACAGATGTGAAAAGAGAAAAAGGTAAAAAAAAGTTAAAACAAAAAGAATTTATGTATGCAAAGATTTGGACATGATTATAGAGGGACCTTAAAGAAAAGTTCTGATCTTGTAAATATTAAAGTTAATATGAATTACTAGGACAAGAAATAGCAAATTCAAACCAAACATCTGGAAGCACTTTTTCTCTCAAAATAATAAATGTATGAAACAGTAACATGAGGCTGCCCAGATCCTAATGATGGACTCAGTCAAGAATCCCTGTCAATATCCAATGTATAAAGGAGCCTGGCAGCCAATCGGAATGCACATTTAAAAAAAACAAAAAACTCCCTGAAGCTAGATACCTACACTGTAGGCATTTGTTGTGGGTCTAGGGAGACACATAGGGACACTTAAGCTCGCCCATGGCTGGGCAAGGGCGTGGATTCTCCTGGAAGTGACCTTGGGCGAGTTTAAGCATCCCTATGCATCTCCCTAGAGCCGCAACAGAATCCTGAAATGTAGGCCTGCAAAATGCTGGCCTACTGTACATTTAATCCTAAAAGTAGATTTTTCCTTGCTCTGCAGATCCTGCAATTGTGTGGCTTTAATATGATCCTTATAATGCTACTTCCACCCCCCGCCTCCACCCCCTTTTCTTCCTACCCTGTCTTTCCTGAGCAGATTATAGCCTGGTATAACTACATCCCAGCCATGGTTCTCCATGAACCATGTCTCCATGATCACTGCTATATCCAACTCATTTTTTTTCATCACGGCTTCTAGATCCAGAATATTGTTTCCCATACTTTGAGCAATAGTATATACTGCTTTTCAGACATTGCCCCTTTTTCTCATCCATGTAGAGGTATTCAATGATTTACTTACCTGTGGGCTTTGATCACCCCACCCTATCACTTTAGTTTAAAGTCCTCTTCAGTAGATTAGCCAGCCTGCTGCCAATGTGTCATATAACCCGATTCTCTAACCGGCGTCTGTAACGTGGATGTTGGTTATAGAATCGGGTTTATTTTAGGTGGCCTTCTTCCCTTCTTTGATAGATGCACACCATCCCTGCTCAGCAGCCCTTGGAAAATCATCCCATGGTCCAGGAAGCCAAAATGCTCTCGATGACACCATCCATGTAGCCATGCATTTATCTCCAGGATGTAAGCTTCTCTGCCCTGGCCTTTACCTTCGACAGGGAGGATGGACGCAGGCTCTGTAGGAGGGGCCTTAGGCGCCTGGGCCAATCAGGCCTTAGGACTCTCCCCAGTGCATCCTAGAGTGCACCAGGAAGGAGCAGGCCCGCCTCATTTCGACAGAGGCGGGTCTGCCGGACAGACGGTGAGAAGACCCGGCCAGCCATCATTAAAGGTTATCGGGGGGGGAGGGGTGTCTGGGGAATGTGTGTGTGGGGGTCTGTGCGTGTGTGGGAGTTCGTCAGGATATCTACGGTGGGGGGGGTGGAAGATTTCTGGCAGGAGGGATTAGGTACCCTCCTATCTGTTTCATTCGGGTGTGTCAGGGAGCGTTCCGGAAGGAGGGATTGGGCACCCTCCTGCCAGCGATCATCTGGGAGGGGTGTTCCGGGCAGGATTTGGGCATCCCTCCTGCCACATTCGTTTGAAGCAGGTGTTCTGGGCAGGAGGACGGGGCATCCCTCCTGCCATGTTCATTCAGGGAGGGGGGATTGGCAGCCACTAAACTTATTGCGGCAGGGAGATAACTTGCCACGATAAGCTTAGTGGCCACGTCTACAATAACCCGATTCTCTAACCGGCGTCTGTAACATGGATGTTGGTTACAGAATCGGGTTTATTTTAGGTGGCCTTAAGCCTGATTTTATATAGGATGCCCATCGGCTTCTAAGACTGGGCGTCCTATACAGAATCCGGCTCATAGAGTTCCACCAAAGCTGAAAAGATAATAAGGCTGCATTCTTCCACGTTCTCAAAATGGTTTGAATTGCTATTGCAGTAAGAGTAGCTATTAACATCTTTTGATCTTTGGTTATATTGAATCATGAAAATGTTAAAAATGGCTCCAGCATACTTTAGAACATCTGAACATGACTCGATACCTATTTCCAGAAATCATAAACTTTAGGTTAATAAAACAACATATGATCCAATGTTCTCTTCTCACAGCAGCAGGACCAACATAGAGAAGAATATCCAGAGTTGAACTTATTCAGTTTAACAGGAGTCCACATCACACGTCGAATCACAAAAAATAGTGATTGTTTCATAGAAGCAGATTGACAGCAATGGAGTCATTTAAGAAATATGTTTCCATTGTTCATCAGTCAAAACAATATTCAATTCACGCAACCATATATCATGCAGACCTTCTGTGTTTCATTTTCACTTCCAATTGTACCAATATTTTCTACCAGTTAGATGCTTCATGACCTAAACCCATAATCCTTTTACATAATGGAAGTATGCTTGGTTTATAAAGCACCAATGGTATTTTTGAGCATATAATAGTAACTACTTATTGCTCTGGAGTACTTTCAGAATCATCGAAATTACAGCAAAGAGTGGATGAAGTTGAAATGGACTTAGTGGAACAAAAACAAAAAATAGAATTAGTGGGGGTACATAATCAGCTTTTGATGAAGAAAATGGGAATATTAATTTCAAAATAGAAATGTTGGAGAATGTTTCAAGAAGGCATAATTTGAGATTAGTTAATTTTCCTAAAATGATAACAGTCTCAGCTCTTGACATGTTTAAGAGATATCTTACAGAGATTTTGAATATACCTCAAAATGCTTACCCTCCAGTTTCAAAAATGTATTACCTCCCAATTGGGAAGAAGAAAACACCTGAAGATCAACAGGCCCCTGCATTGGATCTGTTGGACTTAACAAATATTTTAGAAAACTCAGATTCTGAGCAGATGAAGGTAGCTACACTCTTTGTTCAATTGGCATTGGATTCGGATAGAGACTGGCTTTTAAAGATTTTCTTTAAATACAAAGATAAATCCTTTTTGAACCATAAAATAAGAATGTACACAGATGTTTCTAGAGTTACCCCAAAAAGATGAAACAGTTTCTTCTTTTAAGGTGTCAGGTCTTAAAACTGGGAGCTACTTTCCCTGTAAATGTTGTGTAAATTTTCTGAGAGTTAGATATATTTTCTTTGAGTCTTCACAGTTGTCAAGATTTATAACAGATAAAGATGTGATTTCTGCAAGTACCCCTGCTAGCATACAAGAGGAATGCTCATAAGATTAGATACTGGGCTGAGTCAGAGGTATCTGTCTTTCTTTTTTCATAATGATGATTAGAAATTGATTATTGTGTTCTGATCTGCTCTGTTCGGTTTTATTATTTTTGATTGTTTATCCATCTTATGAGGCTTAGGTGCCTAGAGGTCCCCAATTTGGATGCAGATTCTGTGCGACCAGTGTGCAGTTCGTAGGGCAACCCCTAGGTGTACCTGCTGAGCTAGCCTGCTCTGTACATCATTGAAGCTCGGGGTCCATTCCCCAAAGAACTAGCTCACCTGATTTATCGGAGGCTTGAGCACAGACTGTGGGGCCCCTATGTTAGTCTCTTTGGGTTTCAGGGAGCTGCGTTTTTCGCTCCCCCGTCTCAATGTGAGGATCCTTGGGGGTTGAGCTTACATTCGATGCCAGACTGACTAGCAGCCAGAAGATCTCCAGTTCTGGATCATTCTGACAGGAATTGAGGCAGAAAGTTTCCTCCATTCAGTCAGACTGCAGAGAAAGCTGACACAGGCAGGCACCAGCACAGCATAGTGAGTACAGCCCATTATTCCCTATGGGGAAAATTTTCAGGGAGTTTGAAAATTTGATTTTTAGATGTTTCTACGGCCAGCAATAGGGTCCACCACCTCCAAATTTCCTTTCCCTAATTTTTGGATCTTCAGGGGAGCCCCCACCCAGGCCGTTTTTGGCATTAATTCGCTGGCAGCGGCCACCTTGGATTTTAAACAATCTTTTTTTCTAAAGCCTCTATCTGTCTCAAAACTTCTCAATTTGCCTCAAAATCAATTGGGATGGACCCTTCAGCCTGTTCTTCCACCATATCATGACAGTTTTGTGCTGGATGGCCAGCTGAGGAGTGTCTGTGTACCTTGTACCACTGGGCACATGAATGAGGGGCGGAAGCCTCGGGCTTAGCCTACTATGAGTCCTCTAGGCTGGGGAACTACAGGGGTTCCAGATGGATAAAGAAATCTCTCCCAGAGACCCCAAACAGTGATTACGTGAGTGAGTGGAAGCGGTGGAGCCCAAGAGAAGTCAGTCTGAGGTCTTGCAGGGGTCTATGAGGCCTCCTGTTCAGGGGTTTAACCCGGACTTCATGAGTCTCTTGTGGAAAGCTTATTTGATGGGTCTGGGACACTCTGCACTGCCTGCGGACACACCAGAATTGGACTGAGGAGCAAGTCCTCTCCAGGAGACCTCCCCACCGCTAAGGAATCCAGCTCCCAGCCTGAGTCACCATGCGGACCAGGACTGGGAGGATTGGAGATCGATCTCCATGCCTTTACTTTCCCAGAGCAGTTTCTTGCCTGGAGGACTCTGGTTCCCTTTCAGGAGGTGATAGTCCCACATGAACAGGGAAAGGATCAAGTCAGCTACAGTGCCTAATGTTATTATGGATGTGCTTAGGGAATTGAAGGTAGAACCTCAATAGCCATCCACCTCGCAGTGCATGGTCATGAACAGCACAAATGTTCAGACTTCATTTATTCCCACATACACAGACATCACCTTGCTGATGGGATGTCTCCTGAAGGCTCCTTAAGGGTAGTCAAGACTATGTCCAGGCTTTATCCTATGGCTCCAGAATTTCAACAGCTGTTTACTCAGCCAAAAATGGGTTCCATGGTGGCTAAAGTGACAAAGTGTACCTCCCTCCCTAAAGAGGGAGGTGTGATGTTAAAGGATGTGCAGGAAGCGCTAACTTTGGGGATTGGCACATGTCTGTCACGGCAAGTTGTGGAACATTTCCGCGGCAGAGGAGGATGCATGCCCCCAACTAATGTTGGATTATGTGGCGGATGCTCTCTATGACATCATCAGAGTCAAGACCAAGGTATCGGTGTACATTGTTGCCACCCGCCAGTTTCTTTGATTCGGCCTCCAAGGCCACCTTAAGCATACTGCCTTTTAAAGGCTAGATGCTATTTGGAAAGGGATTGGACAACCTCATGGCCAATGTGGTAGATTGCCGTCCTAAATCTCTGCCAGACAGCAGACCTTGCCGATCTGCCAGGGGCGGAAGAGGCAATTTTTGTTCCTCATGACATTCCTGCCAATAATACACAGGTGCCTCCGCTCAGGTGCACCCTTGGATGATTGGTTGGTCAGATCCCTGTCAAAGGTGGAGGGAGAGCAGGCTGGATCATCAACTTCAAAAAGAATCATCTAGAGCTGACCCAATGCTTGGAGTATTTGGGAGTGTGCTTCGACACGGCAAAGGGCTGCATCTTTGTTCCCAAGCCATGCTAACAGAATCATAGGAAGCAGATCTCCCCACTGCCTAGCATTACCTTCAGGTCCTGGGCTCAATGGCAGCCACTCTTGAGGTGGTTCCTTTGGTGAGAGCACACATGTGTCCCCTTCTCTACTGCCAACTTACTATCATAAATTAAACTCTGGGTATTTACATAAGTGCTCTCTGCAAAACAATGTGAAATTGGAGTAACCAAATTTTAAATATTGCTTATAAAATCTATCAGTTCACAAAGGAAGTGATTCTGGATAGTGCTGCCTAAAGTTAGGGGGCAATTATGGGAGTATGTGAACACATGAATGCAAAAATAACAATAATATGACTATGTGCACATACTTCAACAGTGTGTGCTTTGTAGATGAGTATTCATATGGGTGGAGTCTGGGCAAAGTGAAGGTTTTGCACACATATGCATAACTTTATAGAATGCCATAAGTTAGTTATGTATTTCTGGAATCTAGACACAAGCATTTACACCATCTCTATGACTGGCATAAGTTCTTGTGCCTAAACACATACAGACATAGATAAAGCCATTTTTTCATTTCATTTGTTTTGTATCATTTTAAAGAAAAGAAAATGCATATAGTCAGGCCTTTCCTCCAATTCTCCAAAATTAAAAGAGGCATCCCCCTTCTCAAGCTCAACCATCCAACTGCATATCCTATCTCTTGATAGCCCAGAAGTCTTCTATGAATTTGGGGGGCTATCAAGAGACAGTATATGCAGTTTTAGAAATACATTTTTAACTTCATATTACCCAAGTATTCCAGGAACCAGTTAAAATCTTCACCTTCTCTTTATGAGCCTTCTTCTTACCTTGGCACAATCTATAGGTTTTACTATCTTCGCATACGCTGATGATATCCAATTACTTCACCCCCTGAACTCTACTACATCAGCAGAAATAGATCAGTTCTTGGCTTCAGCAAAACAAGCTTTCCTTAAACATCTCCAAATCCAAGGGCGTATTTTTCTCTACTTTTCCAAAAAGGACCCTGAACCATCCAATCAACATTGATTCACGCACTATCCAACTTGACAATAAAATCAAACTCCAAGCAATTATTATTGACGGTGATCTTAACTTTCATCACCAAACCAGCAATGTCACTCAGAAATGCTTTTATAAACTAAGACTCATCCGTTCTATTCTTTCCTTAATAGATCCCTCCTCCATCAACATCCTGATTCACTCCCTTGTTATTTCCAATATTGACTACTGCAATACCTTGTATCAAGGTATTACACAAAAGGAAATCCGCCGGCTTCAACTATTACAAAACACTGCAGTCAAGCTCATCTACAAAGCTAAAACATTTGACCATGTGACTCCCCTCTTGCTCCAAAGCTCACTGGCTACCCATTCTTCATCGCATCACTTACAAAACACTTCTGTAAACATTTAAAACCAAGCAGTCCAACTCACCCGCATTCATCGACAAACTTCTCATTCCATATGCCCCTTCCCGGAATCTGCATTCCACTACTCATACTTGACGCCTCTTCATACCTCCACTTTAGAAAAAAGCTCAAAACTCTACTTTTCAATAGACCAAATCCTTAATGCTTCCGCCTTAACGTTCCCCTTCTCTACATTAGAAAACAGATCAAAATCTCTTCTTTGCAACAGATCAAATCCTTAACCTTCCCCTCCCCCTCCTCAATGCTTCCCCCTCTTCCTTTACTTTTCCCCACCCTTCCAAGATTGTTGCTTCCCCCTCTCATCTAATATGCTTTGTTCCCCCTTCTCATAAATCCAATTGTATTCTCTTCAGTACATAGGTTTGGGAGATACCTTGACTACATGGGTGGGGGATTGGCTAGGAGGTAGACTTCTGAGGGTGGTGGTGAATGGCTCCCCCTCCGAAACGACAGAGGTGATAAGTGGAGTGCCGCAGGGCTCGGTCTTGGGCCCAATCTTGTTCAACATCTTCATAAGAGACTTGGCTGAGGGGCTTCAGGGTAAATTAACGTTATTCGCCGATGACGCCAAATTATGCAATATAGTGGACAAGAACACAACAGGACCTGACAACAAATCCAAGACCGATAGTATGGCACACGACCTCCTCCTACTAGAGAATTGGTCCAGGACCTGGCAACTAAACTTCAATGCCAAAAAATGCAAGGTCATGCACCTTGGCAACAAAAATCCATGTAAGACTTGCACTCTTAATGGTGAGATCCTGGAGAGAACTGTAGCGGAACGAGACTTGGGAGTGATCATCAGTGAGGACATGAAGACTGCAACTCAGGTGGAGAAAGCTTCATCTAAAGCCAGACAAATCATGGGTTGCATACGAAGGAGTTTCGTTAGCCGTAAGCCCGAAGTCATAATGCCATTATATAGGTCCATGGTGAGACCCCATCTGGAATACTGTGTACAATTCTGGAGACCACATTACCGCAAAGATGTGCTGAGACTTGAATCGGTCCAGCGTATGGCCACACGGATGGTCACGGGGCTCAGGGATCTCCCGTATGAGGAACGGCTGAATAAATTGCGGCTCTACTCCCTAGAGGAACGCAGGGAGAGGGGGGACATGATAGAGACATTCAAGTACCTCACGCGCCGTATCGAGGTGGGGGAGGATATCTTCTTCTTCAAGGAACCCACGTCAACACGAGGGCATCCATGGAAAATCAGGGGAGGGACATTGCATGGCGACACCAGGAAATACTTCTTCACCGAGAGGGTGGTGGATCGATGGAATGGTCTTCCGATGCAGGTGATTGAGGCCAGCAGTGTGCCTGATTTTAAAGCTAAATGGGATCGAAAGGTGGGATCTCTTCACAAAGGGAGGTAGGGGAGGGTCATTGGTGTGGGCAGACTTGATGGGCCTTGGCCCTTATCTGCCGTCACTTTCTATGTTTCTATGTTTCTATACTGTATATGCTCTGTATTGGCCCTCCCTCACCTAAATTGTCAATGTAAACTAGTCTTGACCTTTCGATTGCCTTGCTATGTTCTTCTTTTTTCAATCGCACTGTATGTAATTCATCTATTTGTTGTGAACCACCTAGAACTCCCTGGGTATGGCGGTATACAAAATAATAAATTGTTATTATTATTATTATTATTTTCTGTCCCCTCTATTCGTGGACTATTTCTTGATTCTACCCGCAAAACCATTTTCTCAGTCTCTGCCCCCACGTTATGGAACACCCTTCTGTCAGATCTTAGACAAGAAACATCTCTTGAAAAATTCAAATGTAAACTAAAAACATTCTTTTTTAAAGATGCCTTCTCAGTTTGATTCCATTCATTTAGAACCCTAACAACTTCTATGTAGTCGGTAGTACCGAAATGAACCGCTTCTTTTGAAGCGACCCCTATCCTAATGTACTATAAAGTCCTTCTGTTTCTTCCCTCCCTTTTAAGATTTTATTTTTTCATTGTATTTAAGCTCTTACCATTTCCTATTTTTCCTTTTTATTCCAGTAAGTCTATTTGTTTTGTCGCCCCCTCCACTTTTTACTTATAAATTTATGTTTTATCTTAACAATATTCTGATAATTGTAAACCGTTTAGGTATGTTTTTGATAAACGGTACATCAAACATTAAATAAACTTGGAAACTTAGGGGTCTATCTATATATCTACAAAAGGCATCACATACAAATCATTTTGGCTCTCTTACTCAAAGTCTGCACTTTCATTTTTGTATATGAGATACACATTTCTTGGGTATACAGCTAGAAAAAACCCCCCATAACAATATGAAGATAGGAGCACAGTGCTGTTGATAGATACTTATTCCATATCCAAATTCACTGTTACTTTGACCTTTTGTACTGCTGTCCGGCTGCTTCTAGTTTTCAAAATAGCACTAGCTGACTTTTTCTTGCATCGCAGACCACACCAGAGACATGGTATATAATGGAGGTAGTGGAGAGAAAGGGTGGAAGCCTAAGAGGAGAGCTGTAAGGCCTTGTCCAGATTGGGCTTTATATAACAGTGGGCACATGAAATGAAAAAGTAAGATATTTTATTTGACTTTCTTTTGTTTTCACAAACAAAGCAGAATAAGGAATGCAGCCAATATTTCCTATTTCATTTTAAATGACAGCAATACCTATTTCTTTGATGACAGCATTGCTCTTTCCTATGTTAGGATGAAGGACATTTCCAGAGTTTTCTACAAGAATTTTCAAAGCAAATGTGGTGTTTCTAACATGTTACTCAACTTCTCTGAACCTGCTTCATACTCTTCAAGTCATCTCTACAAAGTGAAAGGAATGCCAAACTGTGTTAACCAAATACATTTCACATATTGTATACACAGAATAAATTAACTAATAGGCTAAATTTGAAGATGGAATAGCACAGTTTGCGATAAGCTGGGGAGTGATTATGTAAGATGTGATTGGCTAACACAGTTTGACATTCTTTTAAATCTCCAGTAGACCTTCCTCGTTTCAATAAAAGCAGACAGTACTTCTTTTAAATGCTGGCCTTGGTGTTTAAAAAACATTCCCAGATATTCAGCACTGGCTGCTATCCAGATAGTTGATTCAGTGAATGGTGATATTCAGCACCACTGTCCAGAAAGCTAATTGGATAATTTAAAACAGCACTTTTTCTGTTCTGTTATCTGAATTATGATGCTGAACACTGCCATTAACTGGATAATTTCACACTTTCCTCAAACACTGCTCCAGCTCTAACCACAGTTCCACTAAAAATTGATGGACAGACCCAGTCACCAGCATTTAGCCAGATAGATGTGCTGTTATCCAGATAACTAATTATAAACATTGGACACCCTCCCTGGATTCTATATAATAATAATAATAATTTTATTCTTATATACCGCCATACCCAACGAGTTCTAGGCGGTTCACATCAATTAGGTTAGGATCCGCATTGACATGCGGATTTACAACAATTTATCAGGTTTACAACATAATTAGCCGAGCTTGGCAGATGAAGAAGGAGGAGGGTAGAAGAGAGGGGGGAAAGAAGTGATCAAGGAGGAGGAGCTGAGCCGGGCAAAGGCCAGGCGATTACCGGAAGGGGGCGGTTAGGGGTCTTGTTTGCTGAATAGGTGAGTTTTGAGTAGTTTTCTAAAGCCGAGGTAAGTGGGGGCCTCCAGTATCATTTGGGCTAGCCATGGGTTCAGCTTGGCTGCTTGTAAGGCGAAGGTTTTGTCTAGGAATCTTTTGAGGTGACACAGCTTTAGCGAAGGGAAGGCGAACAGCTGAATTCTGCGGGATTTCTTGTAGGAGCAGTAGAGGTTAAAGTGGGGATTGATGTATCTTGGTGAAAAGCCATTTACCGATTTGTAACAGAAGCATGCGAACTTGAAGAGCACTCTGGATTCGAAAGGCAGCCAGTGGAGTTGGTGGTAGAACGGGGTGATATGTTCCCATTTCTTTAGGCCATAGATGAGGCGAACGGCGGTGTTCTGAATCATTTTTAGTCTCCTGGTAATTTTCTTCGTGGAGTTCAGGTAGATAATATTGCAGTAGTCTAGGATGCTTAGAATGGAGGCTTGCACTAGTAGGCGGAACGAGGTGTCATCGAAGTATTTTTTTATAGTGCGGAGTTTCCAGAGTGCCGAGAAGCATTTCTTGACTATGAGGTCGGTGTGATTTTCTAGGGATAAATTTTTGTCAAACGTGACTCCCAGGATTTTTAAGGTATGTTCGAGGGGGAAAGTCATTCCTTTCAGTTGAATTGTAGTGTCCCTGATTTTATCTTTGGGGGTGGCTAGAAAAAATTTTGTTTTATCAGGGTTTAGTTTCAGTCTGAATGATAGCATCCAGAGTTCAATCTGGTTGAGGATGTTTATGATATATTCGAGTAGTTCTGGTGAAAAACTGGTTAGAGGGATGGCTATTGTGATGTCATCTGCGTAGATGAAAAATTTCAGCTTAAGGGTATGTAGGAGATTACCTAGGGAGGCCAGGTAGATATTGAACAGAGTGGGGGATAGGGGGGAGCCCTGCGGGACACCGCAGATGTTGTCCCAGCTATATAAGAAAGAGTTATTCTTGAGTACTCTGTAGGATCTATTTTTTAGGAACCCATGAAACCAGTTGAGGACCTGATCGGAGATGCCAATGTGTGCCAGGCATTCCAGGAGAGTGGTGTGGTCGACCAGGTCAAAGTCACTGCTCAAATCTAGTTGTATGATTAAGGCACTAGAGCCTTGACTAAAGAGCGTGTGGAGATGGTCAAGAAGGGCGGCTATGATAGTTTCAGTGCTGTGATCCGCGCGGAAGCCAGATTGGTTGTCGCTTAGGATGTTGAATTTTTCTAGGTATGTGGAGAGCTCAGCTTGTACCACCCCTTCTGCTATTTTGGTGAATAAGGGGATGCCTGCAATCGGTCTGTAGTTTGATGGGGAGTTTGGTGATTCTTTTGTGTTTTTTATGATAGGGGTAATCATAATGTGGCCTTGCTCTGGCGGGAAGTTTCCTGTGGACAATAGGGAGTTAACCCATCTCATCATGTTTGCTTTGAAGAGGCTCGGGGCGGTTTTCATGATGTTTGGTGGGCATGTGTCCAATTTGCAGAAGGAGTGGGTGTATTTGTTGTTGTAAGTATTAAAGGTTTGCCAGTCTATTGTTGAGAATTATTTCCAGCTAAGGTCGGTTTTGGATCCTGGGTCTGGGTTAGATAAACCAGGGTCTGGGAGAATGGGGAACAGTTCGAGGGGATTGGTCCTGGTAGGTAAAGTTGATCTTAATTTTTGAATCTTGGTGTTAAAGAAGTCTGCAAGGGAATTGGCGGTTAGAGTGGATTCTTCATGGATGTTTGTGATGGTTTCGATGTTGTATAGGTCATTGACCAATTTAAAGAGGTTACTACTGTTGTTTTTAATGTTACCGATTTTATGAGAGTAAAAATTTTTTCTTTTTTCGTTGGTGAGGTTTTTGTAGTTTTTTAGTTTTATTCTCCAGGCCAGTCTGTGTTCTTGGGTTCCTGATTTATGCCATAGTCTTTCTGCTTTTCTGAGTTCCTTCTTTAGTAGCAGCAGTTCTGAATCGAACCAGCCTTCTTGGTTTGAAGTTCTTATTCTGCGGGTCTTAATGGGGGCGATCTCATTTAGTATGTTAGTACTATCCTTGATCCAGGAGGTCATGAGTTGCTCCGTTTCTTCGGATTGATTGGTGGTTAGTTTGAACCGAGACCAAAAATCCACTGGGTCAATCTTTCCTCTGGTAGTGTGGGTTTGGATGATTCTAGTTTTGCTGTTTTTGGGGGGATTATGTTGGCATCCTATTGAGAAGGTGCATAGACGGTGATCCGACCAGAGAGAGTCTGACCAGCTGCCTTGTTTCCAGTAGAATATGGGATTGGCTTGTTCCTTGGAGGAGATAGTTACCAGGTCTAGCTGGTCACTCAAAGTTGTGCACCAGAATTTGTGTGCAGATCTGACAACCGAGCATAATTCAGTGGGCAATTACAAGCACCAATTGGAGTTAACAAGCACTTAATTGGAGTTTCGTGTAAATCTCCTCTGCACACACTTCTATAAGATGGCACCTAATTTTTCCTTTGCGCAACTCATTGTAGACTTGGCCATGGGCTTTTCTAGGTGTACATCTGGTGCCTAAAGTTAGGCATGACCTGCATGCTGTGAAGGGTGTTCAATAACTTATCTACCTGAGTATGAAAGAAAGTAGCAAGTGTGCTGAAACAAGTCTGTGCATGTTGCGATATGTCTCAAAATTACTCGTGCACAGTTGCAAGTCTAACATTCCAAGAGACAGGATGTCAGGAGAGTCCTCATGGAAATCAAGGAAGAAACTGCTAGATCTGGAGCACCGTTCAGTGAAAAAATTTCTCACAAAAGAAGGGAAAAAGCCAAAGGAGATCCATGAACGCACGACTGTAGTTTATGGTGAGTCTACTGGAACTATTTTCATCATGTTTAAATTAAGAACTTTTATATGCAAAAAAAAAAAAAGAAGTAAAAAAGTTCACTATGAACTGATGAATATATAATAAGAAACTACAGCAATCTGCATATAATACAGCTGTGGCCTCTTCAAGTGGATGATGGTCCTTTCATAAATATAGAGAAGATTTTCTTATTTTATCTCCTCTATGAGATCACAGTAAGATTTAGATATATAGATAGATAAGAACATAAGAATATCCTTACTGGGTCAGATCAATGATCCATCTAGCCCAGTATCCCATCTGCATAGAGGCAAATCCAAGACACAAGTACCTGACAAAAACCCAAATAGTAGCAGCATTCTATGCTACTGATCCAGGGCAAGCAGTGGCTTCCCCATGTCTATGTCAACAGCAGACTATGGATTTTTCCTCTAGGAACCTCTCCAAACCTTTCTTTTTTAAACTAGTTACATTAACCACTCTTACCACATAACTATTCTCTGAGTGAAAAATATTTCCTTCTATTGGTTTTTAAAGTATTACTCTGTTACTTCATCGAGTGTCCCCTAGTTTCTGTAAATCTTGATGCTGTTAAAAAATCGATCCACTTTACACCAGTCAGGATTTTGTAGACTTCAATCATATCTCCTTTCAGTCCTCTTTTCTAAGCTGAAGAGCCCTAAACTTTTTAGTCTTTCCTCAAACAAGAGGAGTTCCATCCCCTTTATCATCTTGGGCGCTATATCTTTTTAGAGATAAGGAGACCAGAACTGAATGCAATACTCAAGGTGAGGTTGCATCATTGTGTGATGCAGAGGCGTTATAACATTCTTAGTCTTGTTTACCATCCCTTTTTTAATAATTCCTAGCATCTTCTTTGCTTTTTTGGCTGCCGCCGTATTTTGTCTGACAATCGCTCAGGTGATTATTAGAAACACAAGGTTATCTGCAGTCTAAGGTTGGTATTATGGAGGTATTATTTCTCTTTTCTAGCTCTCCTCCTGATGATCAGTTCTCTTCTCCATCCTGCCCCCACAGTGTCCACCATTTCTGCCTTCCATCCTGCCTCCTTCTGTAACTGTTATTGTACTCCTTCACTCTCCTCCCTGACCATTAGATAAGAACATAAGAATAGCCTTACTGGGTCAGACCAATGGTCCATCAAGCCCAGTAGCCCGCCTTCACGGTGACCAATTCGGGTCACCAGTACCTGGCAAAAACCCCCAAAGAGTAGCAACATTCCATGCTACCGATCCAGGGCAAGCAGTGGCTTCCCCCATGTCTTTCTCTCTTCTTACCTCACCTTGAGGTTACAGTGCTGGGCTAATATGAAGCTTTAAGTATCTGTGCATGCTCAAGGTCATGAGCGTGTGTGCATGTGCAAAGCCTTCAGCATGCACAGATCCTAAGACTCTGCATTGGCCCAGTACATAACCTCAAGATTAGGTAAGAAGAGAGATCTATGTCATCTCGGGGCAGATGGAGGGTGGAGGAGAGCAATACCAAGGGGGGGATTATTGGGGGAAATTTTATTTGATTTTAAAACCAAATGTTATAAGTGGGGCGGGGAGGAGGGTACAATTATTAGAGAGAATACCCATAAATAGCCTGCTATGGCTTTAGAAGTTAGTGCTAATATTCAGAGCCCTAACTGGTTAAGTGCTATTGAGTAACAGAAGATAACCCCGCACAAATGATTTAACCAGCCAGGAGCCTCTGCTTTGAATATTGCTCCCATTATTTTTAAGGCATGATTTGAGATAAACAATTCCTTTTTTTAATTTTATTCTTTTTAATATGTAGGGGCTCATTTTCAAAGTATTTAAGGCACACAAAGTACCATGGAAACCTATGGTACTTTGTGTGCCTAAATGCTTCGAAAGCCATCCCTTTAAAGTTACAATGAAGTAACTTCTCAAACAGAAACTAGAACACACGTAGAGGTCAATTTTCAAGAGGCACTTAAAGGTCTCATGCTGTGCTGGATCTCTAAGTACTACTTTAGTTTCATTTTCATCAAGGTCAGACATATAAAACTAGGCCCACACTCCACTGTACACCTAGTTTATACATGTGGAAAAATAAGTGTGGAATGGATGTTCTGGGAGGGTAGGGCTCCTTTTGTACCTACTCTAGACATATAGGGGCCTATATTCAGGCCAGGAGCCATTCCTAGCCAGTTAAATGGTTTTAAATATCGGGCGGACAGTACCGATATTGAACGCTTATAGATTTGTACCCTAATGCTATAAACTGGGTGTCCAAATTTAGGCTTCATATGCAAATTTGCATACAAAATTTATAGAATAAGGTCAGTTGCCTGCAAAATTTATTTTAATAGTTAGCTCTTAATTGGAGTTAACAGCCAATTATTGGCTTTAATTAAGAACATAAGAACATAAGAAGTTGCCTCCACTGGGTCAGACCAGAGGTCCATTGCGCCCAGAGGTCCGCTCCCACGGCGGCCCATCAGGTCTATGACCTGTGAAGTGGTACCTGACCATTTCTATAACCTACCTCTGCTTCTATCTGTACCCCTCAATCCCCTTATCCTTTAGGAACCCCTGTACTGTGCTCTGGCCTATCACAACCTCTGGAAGTGCGTTCCATGTGTCCACCACCCTCTGGGTAAAAAAGAACTTCCTAGCATTTGTTCTAAACCTGTCCCCTTTCAATTTCTCCGAGTGACCCCTAGTACTCCAAGGTCCTAGTACTCCAAGGTCCAACAACTTCACTCCCGCAACAAGTTCACTGTCCTCTTGTAATTTGACATCTCTGCCGCTTTCGACGTTGTTCATCACGACATTCTACTTTACCAACTTTCCGAGATTGGCATCACCTCCACTGTCCTTGAATGGTTCTCAAAATTCCTTCGTTCCTGCTCCTACATTGTCAACATGAATGGTACCTCTTCCTCCCCCTGGACACCAATCTGTGGAGTCCCGCAAGGTTCACCTCTTTCTCCTATCCTCTTCAACATTTATATGTCCTCCCTAAAACTCCTCCATCTATCCCCCTTGAAACAATTTACACCTATGCTGATGACATCCTTGTCCTTCTCGAGACCGACTCGAACCTCACTGATCTCCCATTGAACATATCCTCCTGTATCTCAAACCCCCAATCTTGGGCCCAAACCGTCCAAATGAAATTGAATGAATCCAAGACAAAACTACTTTGGCTTGGCCCAAAATTAGCTCAGCTACCCCCCCCCCCCCCAATCCCACTGCCTTCTGGCTCCTCTCTGCAGCTCAAATTCTCCAGCAAGGTCCTGGGCGTCATCATTGATTCTACACTGTCCTTCAACGACCACATCAACTCCCTGGTAAAAAAATGCTATTTCAGCCTTCACATGCTGAGGTCAGTAAGATCCTGTTTCCATCAAAAACATTTTGCCGTTCTCGTCCAATCCATCATCCTCTCCAGACTGAACTATTGCAATTCCATCTTCATATGCCTAACGAAGAAAAACCTCCACAGACTCCAGCGGAACCAAAATGCCGCGGCCAAGCTTATCTTTGCTAAAAGTAAATTCGATCACGTCTCACCACTCCTTTCCAAGCTTCACTGGCTTCCGATAACTTCCAGAGTCCACTTCAAATGCATCAGCCTAACCTTCAAGATCCTCCACGGCATCCTTCCTCCATTAATTCTACTTTCCTGGAATTCCTTGAATCTTAGTACCTCCAGACCTACCCAAAAATCGAAACTATCCTTCCCCTCACTAAAAGGCATTTCCCACCCAGGAAAACTGGGGACTTCCCTCCTCTTCAGATTCACCGAGCTCTGGAATAACCTCACCTCCCCCCTTCGGAACCTGAGTGCTCTCCAACCCTTCCGCAAACATCTGAAAACCTGGCTTTTCTCTAAAATCTAACTCTCCCTCCTCTCTGACATCCCAGCTCTCTAACATTCTTCTTCCCTCCGATCTTCATCTAACCCTTTCCCTGGAGTTCCTTTCTCATTACAATCCCTGTAAACCGTGCCGAGCTCCACGACCATGGAGATGGCGCGGTATAAAAACCTAAGGTTTAGTTTAGTTTAGTTTACTTGTGGTTCCCCACAGTCTGAAGAATCTGTCCCTGTCTACTTTCTCTATACCCTTCAGGATTTTGAAGGTTTCTATCATGTCTCCTCTAAGTCTCCTCTTCTCTAGGGAGAACAGCCCCAGCATTTTCAACCTGTCAGCGTATGAAAAGTTTGCCATACCTTTTATCAGTTTAGTCGCTCTTCTCTGGACCCCCTCAAGTACTGCCATGTCCTTCTTGAGGTATGGCGACCAGTACTGGAATCAATTAGCAGTTGTTTGCACAACTGCTGTCAGTGGCTATTCTAGAAGCTGTGAATGCAAGTTCTATCATGCACAATGTAAAGGAGAGCATGGGCATTTGAGGAGCATAGGCAGGTTAGGGACATGCTTAGGTGTTAGGGAAGCAGGTTATATAATACTAGATGTTACGCATCTAACTGCCAACAGTTAGGCATGAGCACTTACACCAGCCATTGATATGGCATTACTGGGTCAGATTCTTGTTTCACTTATTTCATTGTTTTAGTTAATGTGTCCACTTTTAAAAGTAAAGAGGTTACCTCCGAAGATGACGTTTTGGCTGTAGAAGTTAAATCCTTTAAAGTCTTCCAAATAGACTCCAGGGTCACCGTTATAGAGGAGCCCAGTATTTCTTGTTCGGCTCCCTTGTTATTCAATCCTTGGCTTCCAAAAGAATGCTCTTTGTCCCCTCCTAAGAGCACAATTGATTGCTCACCATTCAACTGTTGCTCCTGCGCACAAATGGCTGAGGAAGCTGGGCATGACAGCGTGAATGACTCTGGGAGAGATAAGCTGACATTGTGCTCTGAAGAGCCAGCTGCCCTTTCCAGCTGGGTCAGCATGGAGCTTCTTCTTATCCCCAAAGTTTGTGGGATAGCTGTATTCCTGGCAGGAAACTACTTGATTGTTTGATGCACTGCTGAATCTGCCTGGGCTGGAGAGGATAAAGCCCTAATCACTCCTTTCCTCTTAGTATGCAGCACAGTAGAATAATGATAGAAAAAGAGGCAATACAGGAAAAAGTGGAGCAAACTTCCACGATCGAGGAGCTCACCTGGATCATGTTACCATCTTTGTTACACCCCCCTATGCTGCATTTCTTGAAGTTCTGGTAGGCCCCTGTGACACACTTATCCCTTGCTCTAACCAGCAGAGGGACTAAGTGTGCCGAGTTCAGGCCTGTCGGCGTGGCCTCCTCAGGTTGGAGGAAGGCTTTTCAGGGTAGAACAGACCTAGGCGCCTGCCTAGTCTGCCAGGCCACACTGAGAGTAACTTATAAAGAGAAGACCACACAGGTAAGTCTTGTTCCAAAAGAATGTTCTTGAGCTTTATTGAACCTGGGGTCTGAATACCATCAGCCACCCGTATGTCATGGCAAAATTATAAAATACAAAATAACTTGCAGTTGTCAGAATGGCTTGCTATAAATGTCACATACAGCTCAATACCCTGGACTTTCCAGTTTAACTACAGTCCTCTTCACCAGGGAAAAAGGCAAATGAAAAAAAATATCAGGAAAATAAAACTTTCCAACTTGGCACACCTTGTGACTACAGCCAGAGTAATTACAGTTTCAAAACTTAGTACTGAATTTCTTAAACGTTTCAGCTTACCTAGCTGAGACACGGACAGGCATGCAGAGCAGGCTTCACAGCTCGTTATAATCAGCTGGGCTTCCTGGCCAACGGAACACAATAAGGCATTATATAAGCTGTGAACTTTACTTGGGTTTTTCCCACGGAGCTTTCACACCCCTACAGATAAAGTTCTTTGAACAAACACAGCTCTCCGGGAACTGTCATACAGAGTAGCGGAGAGATTTTCCTGCTCTTCTCCTAATCTCTGTCAGCTGGGCTTGGGTTACGGGAGACAGCACAAGCACAGCCTTGCTTCCTTCCCCTTAACAACTAACCTCCATGTCAGTGGGGAAATAGCTAGCTTCCAGCAATGGCTCAGCGATGTCCATAGCCTCTGTCTGCTCAGCAGCCTCTGGGGTGGAGTTGAGGTAGTCCTCTGTCATCTCCACGTCCTCACTGCTGCGGGCTGGAGGAGAGAGACTTCTCCCCTCATCTGCCTCCAAGCTCTGCTGTCTTTCCTGCCGTTGCCTGAGCTCGTTAGCCCTAGCTCCGTCCCGGCTTTCCCTGCTTCTCTCCTTACTGAGATTCCATACTCTGTTTTTATGTTGGTGAAAGCCCCACCCCTCTCTCCTCAGAGCAGCTGTGTTAGGCAGGAAATCCCTAGGGAAATAACTCAGGCTTCTCCTAGGCTGGTAATGAGCATACCTCCCAGCTCTAGGACTCCACTTCTCCATAAGAGTCCTCTCAGGCTTTCTAGGGTACCTGTCCTGAGATGGCGCCCTCTGCTGGATGTATCTATGTTCCTGCCTCTCCTGCTCTACCTCACTGTCTGAGGGGTAGTCAGCCAAAACCAAACTTTTACTTTTAACCTGGTCAGCCCTTCTGACCAGGGACCGTGTTTTGCTTTTATCCCATACAGGGACAAAGCTGGCCACAGGTTTGTCACCCCCCCCCCCCCAGAATTCTAGGATAAGCGACTATATTGTCCTTATTACAGCTATATTCAGGAGAAGACATGATTTATCCTCCATATGCTGGAGAAGAAAAGGCAAAATTCTCCATTGAATAGAGAAAACGGGAAAGGAAAATCTTTTTTTGATCAGAGACAAAATAGAAGTATTAAGTGTAACCCGCAGAAGACCTCTGAAGGAATAAGGTAATGTAAGTAGTGTAAATATTTGACTGAATGTTTATTCTTTGTTCTTGTGGTGTTTAATATGTTTTTGTAGCAGTAAACCCTTTGTTAGGTAATTCTATTCATCATTTTAATGAAAAGTGGGTTGGATTAGGATTTTAAAAAATTAAGTTAGAATGGTCCACTGAGGGATTATTAGGGAAGTGGAAAAACAGTGGTCTAAGCTGAAAGGAGCAATAAAAATGGCTACGGAACTTTATGTGAAGAAAATAAATAAATACAAGAGAAAAAGGAGACCGGCATGGTTCTTCAAACTAACTAGTGGTGGAGAAAATAAAAGCAAAAGAACTGGTGCTCCTGAAATAAAAAAAAACCAAGAAGAGGAGTGCAGAAAGAACTACCAGGTGAAACTGAAAGAAGCCAAGAGAGAGATACGTCTGGCGAAAGCACAGCCGGAAGAGCAAATGGCTAAAAATGTAAAAAAGGGAGACAAAATTTTGTTTTAGATATAGCAGTGAAAGGAGAAAGATGAAAAATAGAATTGCTAAACTAAAAGGTGCTAGGAACCGATATGTGGAGAGTGATGAGGAAAAAGCAAATGTGCTAAACAAATACTTCTGCTCTGTGTTCACGGAAGAAAATCCTGGAGAAGGACTGAGGTTTTCTAGCAAAGTTACATGGGAAAACGGAGTAGATTCTGCGCTGTTCACGGAGGAAAGTGTTTATGAATAATTTGAAAAACTGAAGGTAGACAAAGCGATGGGACTGGATGAGATCCATCCCAGGATACTGAGGGAGCTCAGAGAGATTCTGGTGGGTCCTATTAAAGACTTGTTCAACAAATCTCTGGAGAAGGGAGTGGTTCTTGGATATTGGAGATAAGCGGATGTGGTCCCTATTCACAAAAGTGGTCACAGAGATGAAGTGGGAAACTACAGGCTGGTAAGCCTCACTTCGGTTGTTAGAAAAATAATGGAAGTATTGCTGAAAGAAAGAATAGTGACCTTCCTAGAATCTAATGAGTTACAGGATCCGAGGCAACATGGCTTTACTAAAGGTAAATCGCGTCAAACAAACCTGATTGAAGTTTTTGATTGGGTGACCAGAGAACTTGATCGAGGACATATGCTAGATGTAATTTTCTTAGATTTCAGCAAAGCCTTTGCCATGGTTCCTCATAGGAAGCTCTTGAACAAACTTGAAGGGCTGAAGTTAGGACCCAAAGTGGAGAACTGGATTAGAAACTGGTTGACGGACAGACGCCAGAGGGTGGTGGTTAATGGAAGTCGCTCGGAGGAAGGAAAGGTGAGTAGTGGAGTTCCTTAGGGTTTGATGCTAGGGTCAATCCTGTTTAATATGTTTGTGAGTGACTTTGCTAAAGGGTTAGAAGGAAAGGTTTGCCTTTTTGCTGATGATACCAAGATTTGTAACACCGAGGAGGGCGTGGAAAACATGAAAAATGATCTACAAAAGTTAGAGGAATGGTCTAATATCTGGCAACTAAAAATTCAATGCAAATAAATGCAGAGTAATGCATTTGGAGATTAATAATCGGAAGGAGCCATATATGCTGGGAGGTGAGAGGCTGATATGCACGGATGGGGAGAGGGACCTTAGGGTGATAGTGTCCAAAGATCTAAAGGCAAAAAAAACAGTGCGCCAAGGTGGTGGCTGCTGCCAGAAGGATGCTGGGCTGTATAAAGAGAGGTGTAACCAATAAAAGAATGAAGGTAACCAATAGAAGAATGAAGGTGTTGATGCCCCTGTACAGGTCGTTGGTGAGACCCCACTTGGAGTATTATGCTCAGTTTTGGAGACCTTATCTGGCGAAGGATATAAGAAGACTTGAAGCGGTTCAGAGATTGATGAATAATAATAATAATAATAATTTTATTTTTGTATTCCGCCATAACTAGGGAGTTCTAGGCGGTTCACATCAGTTAGATTCAGTACAAACAGTGCAGTTGAAGTTGACAACAAAAAGAACAAGCAATTAAAAAAAAAAGGATAGGATAGGAGGTTTGCGCCAAAAGATGTATGAGGAGAGACTGGAAGCCCTGAATATGTATACCTTAGAGGAAAGGAAGGACAGGGGAGATGACTCAGAAGTTCAAATACTTGAAAGGTATTAACGTAGAACAAAATCTTTTCCAGAGAAAGGAAAATGGTAAAACCAGAGGACATAATTTGAGGTTGAGGGGTGGTAGGCTCAAGAGCAATTTAAGGAAATTCTTCTTTACGGAGAGGGTGTTGGATGCCTGGAATGCGCTTCCAAGAGAGGTGGTGGAGATGAAAATGGTGATGGAGTTCAAAAAAGCATGGGATCAACACAGAGGATCTAGAATCAGAAAATAATAGTAAATACTGAAGAACTAAGGCCAGTACTGGGCAGACTTGCACGGTCTGTGTCTTTATATGGCCGTTTGGTGGAGGATGGGCTGGGGAGAGCTTCAATGGCTGGGATGGTATAGATGGACTGGAATGAGCTTTGACGGAGACTTCAGTAGTTGTAACCTAAGAACAGTACCAGGCAAAGCTTTTGATTCTTGCCTAGAAATAGCTAAGAAGAAGAAGAAGAAAAATAAACCCAACAAATTTTTAGATTGAATCAGACTGGATGGACCATTCGGGTCTTTATCTGCCATCATCTATTACTATGTGGAATAGTCTAAGCTGTTGTGCTTCTAAACAGTCATTTTGCAAACAAAATAGGGAAAAGTATGAGTAGAGCAGGGAGCCCTGGTAATTGTTAAATACATAACATAGGTGTCTACAGACTGAGAGAATTTAAACAAATATCTGCCATTCTAGATGAAGGGCATGCCAGGGATTGCTGCCATTGAAAAATTGTTAATAGGCTATTCATTAGCCTGGGAGATATTACGCCACAAGAACCACCTCATCTCTATGAACCAAGTTGACTACTCCCTAACTATTCTATAATTCCTCTGGAAATGGCCAGATAGATTCTTTTTGTAATCCGCCTTGAACCACAAGGTAACGGCGGAATAGAAATCACTAATGTAATGTAATATAATGTAATGATTGTTAGGAATGGGTATGGAGGATGTGATGATTAGAGGAGGATTGCAGGGTGTTACCTTAATAAATTTGGTAAAACCAGTTTTAGTAACTGGTGAATGCATGCATGGGCAGGTTTACAGGAGAAAGTCTCCAATCACAAGGATTTAGGAAGTTTGATGAGGTATAGAATAGGGGAAGATATAATGACTTATATAGCCTCAAGAGGAGTGAGAGTAAGAGATAGAGGAACCTTTTAATATACCTGTTTGTTCCTTTTTTAAAATCCAGTTATGAAGGGGAGTTTTCTCAAGTATAATGTGGTGGGGATAGAGAATAAAGGGTGGCCAGAAATTCAAACACACATCCTGTATTTTGCAAGACAGATAGAGGAGGAGGGAGACAAGTCTCCAAAGGAACCGAAAAGTGTGTAGCAAAAGCTGTGTGCACTTCTGATACAGAATTTATAAGATGATGTGGGAGAAAAAGGGAGTTTGCTTGTAACTGTAAAACTAGAGGGAGAGGAAGTGTGAATCAATGGTGGATGGGATTATAGAGGTGGTCGAGTAGAATGGGATATCTTTCAGTTCAGCTCAGTTTATTTGATATATTCAAACTGCAAATATAAAAACAAGTTTAAAGTCTAAGCAGTTTACAATAAAAGAGCAAGGGGAGGGGACAAACTATGACAGACCAATAAACAAGACAAGACATGACTGAAATACATGGAAAAGCCAAGAAGGACCCGTTATACTAACATGCTCTTGGGGAAAGGAAAAAACCCATTAGGATTTGGGGATACCTAATATTCTGCGCCCCCACCTGGAATACTGCGTCCAACACCGGTCGCTGTACATGAAAAAGGACATAGTACTACTCGAAAGGGTCCAGAGAAGAGCGACAGAAATGGTTAAGGGACTGGAGGAATTGCTGTACAATGAGAGGCTAGAGAAACTGGGCCTCTTCTCTCTTGAAAAGAGGAAACTGAGAGGGGACATGATCGAAACATTCAAGATAATTAATAATTCAAAATGATTAATTTAAATAGAAAACATCTGGCTAAGTTATTGGCTTTACGCTTGGCCAAGGCTCTCCCTTATATTATTGGTATGCACCAAATTGGGGTTTGTTGCTCAAAGACATTCTTCAAACAACACCAGACTGGCATTCCACATGTTAAATTTAACAAAAGCCATGGATAATCCTGCCTTCTCTGTATCCTTGGATGCAGAGAAGGCCTTTGATCATTTGGAGTGGACCTTCATGTATCAAGCAATTGATTGGTTTGGTATTGGTTCCAGATTTATACAAATGATTCAAACCTTGTATAGTTCCCCTTCTGTCAGACTATATATTAATAATACTTTTTCAGAATGTTTTCGTCTGGAGAGGGGAGCTACACAAGGGTGTCCGTTATCTCCATTGCTTTTTGATATTGTACTGGAACCCTTGCTATTGGCTATTCAACAAGCAAAGGAGATTCAAGGTATTCCTTATGCAGGTCAGGAATATAAAGTCTCTGCGTATGCAGATGATATTTTGCTTCATTTGAGGAATCCTGAAACTTCCATCCCACATTTACTGGATTTGATTGACCGATTTGGCAAATTTTCTGGCTATAAAATAAATTGGAGTAAATCGGAGGTTTTTCCACTAAATGTACATTGTCCAAAAGGATTATTTGATACATTCCCTTTTCTTTGGAAGGAAGAGGGTATAAAATATTTAAGTATTTGGATACAGAAAACGTTGGAAGAGACGATGAAAGTAAATGAAATATCTTTACTGCTGAAGGTTACAGAAATGTATGAGCAATGGAACCCTCTACATTTTCTTGGTGGGGGAAAGTCCAAACTGTTAAGATGATGAATTTCCCTCTGGTTTGCTACCAAACGGGTATGTTGCCAGTGTTTTTTCAGGGATCCCTAAGAAATTAAATAGTATTCTTACTAAATGTATTTGGCTGGATAAAACTGCAAGAACTGCTTTAGTATCTTTACAAAAACCAATTGAGGTAGGGGGGAGGGTAAATTTTCCCACCGACAATTTTTTGCTGGTTGTGTGAGAGTCCCGATTAAATGAGACTCTACTACTAGTACTTTTATCATTTCTATAGCACAATCAGATGCATGCAGCGCTGTACACTGTAGTAAGCACAAATGTGTGCTTACCACAGCAAATAATGGTGTACAACAGAGCACAATGCGGGAATCTACAGGATTCTTGTCATGTGTATTCAATACCCACGCACTATGGGGAAAATTTGTGCATAATCATTAATAGAAAAAAACCCTGAAAATTGGCTATTTTCCTGCCATGGTAAAAATAGCATTAGCACATGGGAAAGACCTGCAGAAAAGCATACTAAGGCTTCCCCGCCCCCCCCCCCCCCCCCCCCCCCCCACACACACACCTTAATTGGAGAATTCAGCAAGGATCAATGGTTTATGAGACACCTTGACTTTTCTTCTACAGAGAGATCTCTTTGAAAGTGCATTGACATACAAGCTATTTCCTAAGGACCCAGTTTTGACTGTGTGAGGATGTGAGGAAGGATTTTGAACTTTTTTTTGCTTGATCTAGAGCTGGAGTGTTTTCAAGCCCTTACTTCTAAGGTAAGCAGACCTTTAGAAATGCCTCATTTTGGAAAACACCGCTTACTCTGAAACCCACTCTGGTGGATCAGCAGCAGAAATTGCACATTAGATAGATTGTGAGCCCACCAGGACAGATAGGAAAAATGCTTGAGAACCATATTTGTAATCCTTTCTTAGCTGCTTTGAGAGGACGAGCTAAAAAATTGAATGACTAAACAAAATGTGTGGTGATTGCCTAGGGGTTGTTGGTAAAATCGTTATCTTTTTCGTCCTCTCTCCTTAAAGGATCTTTACCAAGGTATAGAATAGCTATAAGAATCTTGACCAAGGTATAACATAGCCTTGCTCTTCATGCACGATTCTTGATGCCCATATCCTTGCAAGTCTATGTGTCAATGGCCATAGCAGAGAGTCTCAATGCTTACACTCCTTCCCTGTTCATAAGGAAATACAATTCCTAGTATTTCTCAAGAAAGTAACTGACCTGAGTGAGTTTGTATTTAATTTTATAGAGTGTGCATCTGGTTGTCAGTATGAGAGCACAACACTTCCCAATAAAGACAATAATCCTAGGCTTATAAACTTGTAGGACACGTATGCGCATTATTTTGAATAGAAAAGAAACAATATTTTCATATTAAATAAATCCTAGTATAATATATGTCTGCAGCTTCAAAACCTGCAACCACTTGGGTCACTACATTTCTCATTTCACTCTCCTTGAAATTCTCAATGTTGCAACATCTCTTTTTCCTTAACCTTTTCCCCCTCCAGGTGTCCAGTGACTTCCCTTCCCTATCTTCCTAGGGTGGTTCCATTATAGTAGTCAGTATGTTTAAAGGAGATTTGGAGTAGCCAACACAATTCCTTGAGCATCCATGCATGTTCAAGGTCTGCAACATCCCCTATGAAACAGGAATACCAATTTTTGTATGCTGAAAATTCCTCTAATCAGTTAGAAACTAAGCACTTAAAATGGGAAGCCATAGTTATAAAGCCCTAATTTTGTTTAATTTGCTGAATTCCAAACTTTTGGACTTTTTTTCCCCTTAAGATACATATTGTGCCACTAACCCCCACTTCTACGAAACCGCGCTAGTGGTTTTTAGCGTAGCCAGCCGCGCTGAATGGCCCACGCTGCTCCCAACGCTCAGAGGAACTCAATGAGCGTAGGGAGCAGCATGGGCCTTTCAGCACGGCTCTCTACGCTAAAAAACCGCTAGCGCGGTTTTGTAGAAGAGGGGGTAAGTTTTCATTTCCAAAGTATATTCAGTTTTAATAGAAAAACATCCATTCTCCGTCGCCTCTTTTGCAATGGAGGGCACTGTTCCATTGGTCTGACTGGCTGTACAGTATGCAACCACAATATGAAGTATAAAAATGTAGTTACCTGGGACCCAGTTCATCCTCACTGCGCCAGACAAAATCCCCAAACTTTTCATAATGGAAGTTGTAATGATGCTGGATACGGAAAAGCATGGACACCGACACCTCCATCAGCGTGTTGTAGGCTGTCTGCTGTTCCTTGCCGCTTGTGTAGCCATTATACAAATTGTAGATTTTATCTGCTATTTCTGAAAAAGGGTAATGAGGAAGGTTAACTTAAGGACAGTCAAAAAGTTATCAGACTTGCTTGTGCCTTTATATACTCACATACCTTCAGACAAAGTAATAATAATAATAATAATAATTTTATTACTTATATACCGCCAAAGCCATGGTAGTTCTAGGCAGTTTACAGTAAGAAGAGCTGGACAATCAGAGACATGTTTACAATGTAGAAGCAATGAATATCAGTAAACAGAATAGGAGAGATAATGAACGGACAAATTCTTAGGTAACAAATCGGTTGAACAGTTTTGTTTTCACTAATTTTCTAAAACTAAAATAGAATGAGGAGTGCATGATAATGTTTCCCAGTCAATCGTTCAGTTTGTCTGCCTGGAAAGTTAGAGTTCTGTTCAGGAATCTTTTGTAACAGCAGGCCTTTATTGTTGGGTGGGTAAATATGTGGATTCTACCAGGGCAGGATTAATTCGTCAAGGGCCCCTAGGCACACAAGTACACTGGGCCCCCTTGCCCCGCCCCACCCACCATGCACCCAGGCAGAAACAGGAAGCTGGGTCAGAGGGAAGCTTTGGGCAAGCAGCACCACTTGCAAAATTACAGTTCCCGTTGCCTTTCTTACCCACGTTGCTTGCTTGTCTTACTTTCCGTCGATGGGAGGGCCGCGTTGCTGATCAGGGGGGCACGCATTGCCGATCAGGGGGAGGGGCACGCTTTGCCGATCGATGCTGGAGGGGCCCGTCGCCTTTTGAAAAAAACAATGTTGATGCCCTCCTTCATTGGGCCCCCCTGACCATTTCGGGCCTAGACATGTGCCTACTGGGCCTATTGGTTAATCCTGCCCTGGATTCTACGTGTGGGCCTGGTAGTATAACCCAGATTAAAGTGGGAAACCAAGTATATAGGGGCCAAACCAAAGATTGATTTGAAGCAGAGACAAGAAAATTTAAACAAAACTCTTGCTTCGAGGAGCAGCCAATTCGGTTTTTGATAATAGGGACTTATGTGTTCCCATTTTTTTAAACCGAAAATCAGGAGTACTGCCGAATTTTGAATAATTTGGAGTCTAAGAAGGGTTTTCTTGAATGTTCCCAGTTAGATGATGTTGCAATATTCCAGCATGCTTAGAATAGAAGATTGCACCACTAAATGGAATGATGCTGCATCAAAGTATTTTTGTTATTTTTATTTATTTAATTTTTTATTGATTTTGTAAAAAAGTCACAAGTAATACACTTGTTGAAGAAATACAGAAAGTAAAAGACATCAAAAGAAGACAAAATTATAAATGTGGCATTTCAATTATTATACTTAGACCACTAAATTAGAAGAGAGGGAGATCCATAATTCCATGGAGAGAAAAAAACCCCCCAGGAAATCTATTATTAGGAAAGTTGACTACGCTAAACAGCCCCAATTATTTTCTTTCCAGCAGATCGAATACATTATTTATCTCTAGAGATCTTTTTGAGATCCAGAAAGGCTCTCAATTGTGATGGTAGAAAGAAAGTGTACTTAATCCCCAGGTAACGAATCAAACATTTACAAGGATATGCCAACAAAAAAGAAGCCCCCAAACTTTTTGTCTCGTCACGCATAGCCAGGAATTCTTTTCTGCGGTCCTGTGGTATCTTAGATACATTGGGATAAATCCAAATTCTTTGTCCTGAAAAGTCTTGGTGTAGATTCCGAAAGTAAAGTTTCATTATAAGATTTAGGTCTTGTTCAAATACAAAGGAGACTAATAGTGTCCCCCTTTCTTTAATATCAGCAAAGGATTCCAGGACCTCCAACATTGCGGTCAAATTTTCTTCCACCACCAGATTCTCTCCTTCAACAGGCTTAGTTGCAGCACTAGGAATATAGTATATTTTATTTATAGAAGGAATAGCTTGTTGAGGGATTTTGAGGATTTCAGTTAAGTATTTTTTAAAGTAATCAAGAGGGCTTAAAGCCGGAGATTTTGGAAAATTTAGTATCCGTAGATTTAGCCTCCTATTAAAATTCTCAAATTGTTTCAATTTTAAATTCACATAAGTCTTATCTTTAACCAACGTTGATGTTATTTCCTTTGAATCTTTAACTTCAGTTTTAACACAGGTTATTTGTTCAGCAGATTCATGTTTAATTTGTTCAGTTATTTTAGTCAAATTATCCACTTTCCCAGAGAGATTGAGTACCTCTAATGAAGATTCTGTCAGCTTAATGTGGAAACTCTGCAAGACCTGCCAAATGATCTCCATCTGAAGCAGCGGCAAACTCGCTGGCACTCCCAGAGTCAATGGCTTGGCTGTCTTTCCCACGGGTGTTCCTTCCTCCAGACTCAGGTCCTGGTCTGCGACTTCCACCCCCAGAGCCCCTGTCGGGGCAACCCGTGCCAACATCGGACATGACGGTGCACTGGATACCCTAAGAAGCTGGACGCTCCATCGTCCAAACTTTCAACAGGGCCCTCTTCTCCCGGTTCCGGGGTTGTGAGCTGGCTCAAGAATCTCTATAGGGTTTGTTGCTGCACCGGCGTGGAGGTTCTAAGTTGGGAGGAAGCCGTTCTCAAAACCCCCTTCCTTTTAGTGTGCGGCATTGAAGGAAAAAATCTCCGTAGAGGAAACCACAATATAGAAGAACAGCAAGGAAATAGCTGGCTCCACAGGAGAGGTAAGAGACGCCAGAACTAACGTGCAGCCATCTTGGATCCCCTACAATCCTGTGTTGCAGCAAAGTATTTTCTGATGGTTCTTAGTTTCCATAATGTCGAGAAGCATTTTCTAGTCAATAAATCCGTGTGACAATAGGGAAGTCCTGTCCATTCAAGAAAATTTTTGAATCTTTGATTTTATCGTTAGAGCTCACCAGAAAAAATTTGGTTTTATCTGAGTTGAGTTTCAGTTTGAATTTTGTCATCCATAATTTGATTTGTTTTAGGACAAATGCCAGGTGATTCTTTGTCTCTGAAGTTAGATTTGTGAGGGGAAGAACTACAGTGATGTCATCTGCGTAGATATAGAATTTGACTTTTAAGCTTTGCAATAGATTCCCTAATGAGGCAAGGTAGATGTTAAACAGGGTAGGGGATAGAAGGAAACTTTCCGGAACTCCGCAAGTGTTTGTCTATCTGCAGGATTGTTTATTATCATTGTAGACTTGGTAAGATCGTTTGCTCAAGAAACCCTAGAACCAATTTAACACTTTACCAGAAAGTCCAATTGATTCCAGATAGTCAATTAGAATGTCGTGATCGACTAAGTCAAAGGCACTGCTTAGATCTAGTTGTAAGACTAGTGCACTAGAACCTTGGCTGAATAAATTATGGACGAGATCTAGTAATGAGGCTATAACTATTTCAGTACTAAAACCTGAACGGAAACCTGACTGATTCTCTTGCAGTATGCTGAAGTTGTCCAAATACATTACTAAGTTCTGGTTGACTAGGCCTTCCATCAGCTTTATAAATAAGGGGATGCTTGCAATTGGTCTGTAGTTTGTTGTCAGCTTGTTGGATTCTTTCGGTTTTTTTATGATCGGAGTGATCAGGATCTGACCTAAATCCTCAGGAAATGTACTAGTCAGTAATAGAGAAGAAAGTCAGTTATATAACTTAGCTTTGAAGGTGACAGAGGCAGCTTTCATAACGTTTGGTGGGCAACCGTCTAGTCTACAGTAAGAATCAGCGTATTTTGTGTAAAGTTTGCAGAATTGATCCCAAGTAGGAATGATGAATTTATTCCAGGACATGTCTACCCTAGGTTCATCTTTGTATTGCGCTACTGGGTAGTTCAAATGATTGAATGAGGGGACTGGCAGTTTGGATCTCAAATTGGTGATTTTGTTGTTAAAGAATTTCACCAGTGCATCAGCAGATGAGGGGGGGGGGGGGGGGGTGGACGTCTGAGGTAGAATGGGAAATGCCCTGTGTGTCATAGAGATTGTTTACTAGATTGAAAAAGTTTTTAGTGTTGATGTTTGGTGAACCAACTTTTTGGGCATAAAAATTAGTGTGTTTAATTGTTATAAGTTTTTTGTATTCTTTTAACTTTAGTCTCCAGTTCGCCCTCCATTTGCTGTTTCCAGATTTCAGCCATTGTCTTTCAAGTTTTCTTAGCTCCCGTTTCAGCGTTCCTAGCTCGTTGTCAAACCAGCCTTCTAAATTTTTGTTTCTCTTTCTTCTTAATTTGATGGGGGCCATTTTGTTTAGTATCTGTATACTCATGTTGTTCCAAGAATCTACAGAAAAAGGCTCTAAATCTAGGTTAGAAGTCAAGTCGAAATGTGCTTACACTTTATCTTTTCCCTCTTTTAAGGGAATTCAGTCTAAAACTTGGATTTCTCATTCTTCCTCATTCCTTTTTATATTATTTTGGAATGAATTACCGCTAGATTTAGGAATGTCTCTGTCTTTTTTGGTCTTTCAAAAAAAAAAAATTAAAGACTTTACTATTTGATATTTCATTAAAATAATTATTCTATTATTCTTTATAAATATTTGTTATTTTGGATTTAGGAAGCTTGATGAGGTATAGAATAGGGGAAGATATAATGACTTATATAGTTTCAAGAGGGGTGAGAGTAATAGCTAGAGGAACCTTTTAATGTACCTGGTTGTTCCTTTTTTAAAATCCAGTTCTGAAGGGGAGGTTTATCAAGTATTTGCAGGCAAAATTAGATAATGTAGTGGGGATAGAGAATAAAGGGTGGCCAGAAATTCAAACACACATCCTGTTTTTTGCAAACAGATAGAGGAGGAGGGAGACAAGTCTCCAAAGGAACTGAAAAGTGTGCAGCAAAAGCTGTGTGCACTTCTGATAAAGAATTTATAAGATGATGTGGGAGAAAAAGGGAGTTTGCTTGTGAGTGTAAAACTAGAGGGAGAGGAAGTGTGAATCAAAGGTGGATGGGATTATAGAGGTGGTCGAGTAGAATGGGATATCTTTCAGTTCAGTTCAGTTTATTTGATATATTCATACTGGAAATATAAAAACAAGTTTAAAGTCTAAGCAGTTTACAATAAAAGAGCAAGGGGAGGGGACAAACCCATAAAATATGAGAGACCAATAAACAAGACAAGACATGACTGAAATACATGGAAAAGCCAAGAAGGACTCGTTACACTAACATGCTCTTGGGGAAAGGAAAAAACCCATTAGGATTTGGGGATACCTAATATTCTGCGCCCCCACCTGGAATACTGCGTCCAACACCGGTCGCTGTACATGAAAAAGGACAAAGTACTACTCGAAAGGGTCCAGAGAAGAGCGACACAAATGGTTAAGGGACTGGAGGAATTGCCGTACAATGAGAGGCTAGAGAAACTGGGCCTCTTCTCCCTTGAAAAGAGAAGACTGAGAGGGGACATGATCGGAATATTGTCGAGCCCTATAGTTTTAGGGATGATACGGTATATAATATAAAATATTAGATTAGATTATAAACAATTACCTTCTTAATTGCTGGTACTGATTTTCAGCATTAACGTCATAGGATCTCTAAGGGAGAGGAAGGGATAATAGATGGCATGGATGAGCAGACTGGATAGGCCATATAGTCTTTCTCTGCCTTAATTTTTCTCTGTTTCTCTGTTAACTAAGTTGGCCAGCCAAATCTATATAGAGAAATGTAGGTGGCATATGTTGAGACCAACACTCCTTGATGCTCTAGTCTCCCTCATTCCTCTGAAGCAATTGAATAGTTCTTTAATAACAAAGCAAACAACTTACAGTCAGATGATAGTTCAATGTAGTTCAAGCCTGTACATTCCTTCTCACTCCACTAACATATCACATCTAAGCTAGGAGTGTCCACACTGTGGAGATCACACCGTTCTCCAGACTTAGAAGTAATCTAAGCTGTATTTGATTGTCAGAATTAAAGGGGTGAAAAACCTGGTGGGAGAGCACCACTCTCAGGCTCTCACTCTAGCTAGCATGTGTTTAGCAAATATGGCCACTGCTCTCCTCACTTATCTGGGATTACTATGCAAATAACAGTCCAATAATGATACAGTTAAAACATGAATTAGACACTTACAAATAACAATTAATTTAAGTTCTGCATGGAATTTAGCAAGGCGCCTTCTTGAAAAGTGAACTTGGTTAGGGGTGGAGAATGGGTAGGGAATGACTTAGGTGTTAGTAGATGTCTGTGTTAGGCACCAGCAAATTAGTCCAGAAAAACCCTGGCCTAATATACTGGCACCTAACATTATGATGCCTACTGGTACCTAAGCTGAGTTAGGAAAAGCCTCAGGTCTTTTGGTAGAGCTTAAGCTCAAACCACATCCGCCCACATCATCGGCTTAAAAAACTTCCGCTTAGAGTGACTAAATGCCTTTTAAATTCTTCAATAGGGATTGGGATATTAAGCAACAGTTTTAAATTCTGTGCTATCAGAATTTTATGATGTCTCATATGTAGCCAACGTTTCACAGGTATCAGCCGTTTCTTCAGGGCTCTTGGACTTTCATATTATCATTACACAATTTGGACTGTTGCGTAGTCAATCTCTCCAGCGTCTTGCATTTAGTCACTCTAAGCGGAAGTTTTTTGAGCTGATGATGTGGGCGGAGGTGGTTTGAGCTTAAGCTCTACCAAAAGACATGCACTGATCTAAATTACACCCGATCTGAGTACAACATAGGTACTCCTTTCTATCTTTATGTCTCAGCATTGCAAATGGTTATCGTTTTAAACGTGTAGTAGTAATGAACATTAAATCATTTGTCTAAATAAGCCCTTAAGCTAATTCTCCTCAGATTTTCTAACTCATGTTTTCACTCTCTATTTTGTAGCATATTATTGGTACCTTGCTTTACGTGCATTCTTAAATTTTTCCACAAGCAGACACATGAGCATTCACATACTCGCTTAGCTCAATCTCTCATTATTAGCACTTCATGTAAACTTTTTATTCCCTCCTCAGTTTCTCATGCCTTCATTTTGCTTTCTAAATCTCTGTCAAGTTTCATGTTCCAAGTTTATTTAAAATTGACTATCCTGCCCATCAAATGGACCATCTGAGTGGCAATAGGGTTGATAGACATGACTAGAGAGGGAAGGATGGGGAACTACAATATTAGATAGGAGAGCAAGGGTAGGAAACACTTGAGGTTAGAGGTTATGTTACCAGGGACTTGCTTACAGTGCTATGCAAAGAGAGTCAGTGGGGCTAACTGAAGGCATCTGTAAAAACAAATGTCTTAAGTTGAGCCTTGAAATATTCAAGGATTGGCTGCATTCTAAGGTACACTAGAAGCATATTCCATAGTTCAGAGCCCTGGACAAAGAAGACAGAATGTCAGATATTATGAATTATTTTTCTAAAAGTGGGGACTACTAAGCGGTTTTGTTGGGATGACTTAAGTGAACTAGGTGAGGAATAGGGTGTTAGGACACACGGAAGATAGCCAAGGCTCATGAGAAGTAGAAATTTTGTGTTGTCGGTTATACAATGAGAAAGGGGGAGTCAGTGGGCAGTTTTTAAGTGCAGTGCCATGTGGTCATACTTGTGCACTTTCTTAATCAGCCTAATTGTCATATTCTGGACTAGTTGCAGGCATTAAAGGTTCTTTACCCTGAGTCCCTCATATAAAGAATTATAATAGTCCAATAGACTGATCACTAAAGAGTGTACCAGGATGTTAGTGTGGGAGGGTGGAGTAGTCTTTCTAAAAAAATGTGCTGGTGAAGGATAGGTGTTGCAAAGAATTTCTTATTACATTAGTATTTATGGATCACTAATATGTCCCAGAAGGAATACAATGTGATTTATAATTTAGAAGAGCCTGGCCATATCCAGGGATTACATTATTTCATTAGGGTTATTTATTTTTTTTAATTTAAAATATTTATATCCTTCAAGGTATTACAACCAGAACGAAAGAAGTTATTCTGCTGTTGTATCGGGCGATGGTGCGCTCGCATCTGGAGTACTGCATCCAATACTGGTCGCCGTACCTTAAGGAGGATATGGCGTTACTTGAGAAGGTTCAGAAAAGAACGACACGATTGATAAAAAGTATGGAAAACCTTTCATATGATGAAAGATTAGAGAAACTGGGGCTCTTTTCCCTGGAGAAGCGGAGACTTAGAGGGGACATGATAGAGACTTACAAGATCATGAAGGGCATGGAGAAAGTGGAGAGGGACAGATTCTTCAAACGTTCAAAAACTACAAGAACGAGAGGGCATTCGGAAAAATTAAAAGGGGACAGATTCAGAACCAATGCTAGGAAGTTCTTCTTCACCCAAAGGGTGAATGCGCTTGATATGATAGGACAGAGTACGGTTTTGGGATTCAAGAAGGGATTAGATAATTTCCTGAAGGAAAAGGGGATAGAAGGGTATAGATAGAGGATTACTATAAGGTCCTGGACCTGATGGGCCGCCACGTGAGCGGACTGCTGGGCGTGATGGACCTCTGGTCTGACCCAGCAGAGGCACTGCTTATGTTCTTAAATCTAACAATGCTAAGCGGGTTCCAAAGTTACATACATAATCAACTAAAATACAATAAAATACAAAACATAAATTAACAAACCATCACTAAACAGAACCTCTCTGGCAAAAGCCAGAAAAAAAATGCACCCAGTAACACATAAATTTAAAACATCATAAAAACTACATAACAAGAAAAGCAGGTCATACAGCTTTAATGACATGGATAATTTGGATTGTGTTCGTAAAGGCACATGATTATAGAATATGGTTTGGAGAGAAGATTTGCTATATCTAGTGCTATAGTCTTGATATTATCCTGATCAGAAAAAAAAGAAGGCTTTTAGATTGAAGGGATTAGGATGAATTTATTATCCTAAAGCAAGTTTGAGACTTGTGTCAATTTAGTGTTGATACTGTGGATGTTGGAGGGGCTCAAGAGATCTAAAGTGATAAGGACCTGAATATCATCAGCATATATGTACTGTATATGGTGAAGTCAAGTGATTGGGCTAAAGTGAGTAAAAGAGCCAGAAAGATGTTAAAAAGTATGGGAGCTAGGATTGATCCCTGGGAGACCCCAGAGATAGGTGACAATTTCTGGGAGAAGAAGTTTTGAAACTGATCATTGAAGCTCCAGTCCTTGGAATAGGATGTAAACCAGTCATATATACAGTGGGCCCAATATTCATGGCAATTTAAGTACTGCGAGTTGCCATGAGAGGCTGCGGCAGCCATTTTGAAAGACCTGCCCATGAAAATCCTTGCTAAATCACCAAGTATTTAGGTAGGCCCATGGAGGCCTACCAAGACATAGGGATAGAGTGGGGACCAGCCAGGCAGTGGGGAGGAGAGATCATCCTTGGTGGGGGTTTGAGAGGACCAGGGAATCAGAGGTTTTGGGGGAGGGGTAAATTTTAAAACAAAAATACTTGTGGGTCCCAGCCCAATTTTCAGTCTGGGCCTGCATAACTCTTATTTGGGCCTGGCTAAATATTGGTCTAAATATATAGCCTGAAATAAAAGAAAAACTGATTGTATTTGATCAAGGTGGCAATATATGTAAGTGGTGATGTTTCAGTGCTATGGTGCTGCCAAAATCCTGTCCAATTCAGATGAAATATATTTGTCTCAGTAATTCAATTTGAGAGTTGAGAATGGATTACTGTTTCAGCAATCTTAACTATGAAAAGAAGATTAGCAACGAGCCTGAAATTTGTGATGTCACTAGTGGATTGAGAAGAATTTGTTATTTTTGAATGAATAACAGCAACTTTCCAGGTGTCCGTGGTTTTCGGTGTTATAGTGAGCCAAGATCTGCACTCTTGGATTTTGGTAAGGAATAGCAGGAATACTGCATTTTTAATAAAATAAAATAAAATAAAAAATGTGAAAGAAGTATCAAATACATACCTTCTGCCTTGGTATCGTCTACCAATGGACAGGCGGTTCGTAGGGTCACAGTGCTCAGCTCAGAGTGTCGTCCACGTGTATCCACTGCATACAGTGTAAACCTGAAAAATGATAATGTGAAAAAAATTAAAAACTGACTTTTCAAGAATGACTAGACTTGAAAGGTGGTGGTAAATGGATGCCAAAGTTTCTTTCGAGAAATTCATTCTGATAAAATAAGACATGTTATGCATGGAGTAGCCATTCATATTCATAGTAACATAGTATAGTAAAACCTTGGATTGCAAGTAACTTGGTTTGCAAGTGTTTTGCAAGACAAGCAAAACATTTTATTAGATTTTGACTAGATATACAAGCAATGTCTTGCAATACAAGTACATACAGTATACACACATCACAACTGAGCCGATGGTTCTTCTCTCTCTGATACTGCAGGAGTGTAGTGACTGTTCTAAATACAAGTAAGTATACTATTTTGTATTAAAGTTTTTGGGTTTGAGTTTCCATTATTTCCTATGGGGAAATTTGCTTTGATGTACGAGTGCTCTGGAACAAATTATGCTCACAAACCAAGGTTTTACTGTAGTAATAATAATAATAATAATAATAATAATGATAACCAAAAGTTCTAGGTGTTTTACACTAAAAAAAAGCTGGACAATCAGCGAAATAAAATAATATAGTAAAAAATAAGTAAGTGAAGACAGATAAAGACCCACATGGTCCATTTAATCTGCCCAAAAGAAATAGCAGCAGCAGCTAAGTAACTTCTTGAAATGAATTGGAAAGGGAGCCAAGGTTTCTGAGGATGCATTGCAAGAGCTTAAAACCAATTACATAGTTTCAGTATCAGCCTTCATAGCCAAAGTCTCAAATTTCTTATATCTCATTTCAAGGGATATGCAATGGCCTTCCTTTATTCAAGGGGCAAATTCCATTTGCAATATTCAACACTTAACATCCCACTTAACATCCTGGTACACGCTTTAGTGATCAGTCTGCTATTCTCCTGCCCATATAAAATCCCAACAAGGGCACCACACTTTGCCTGACTGGCTGCCTCATCGGATATACACTTATCACTCTCATAGAACTAAATTTGGGCCATTTCCTATATGGCTATTTTCTATATGGCTTTAGAAATCACTAACTATAATGGTGCAATCAATGTATCACTAACTATAATGGTGTATCAATCAATGTATCACTCAATCAATGTATCTCTAAATGGTGTATTGCTCAATCAATGTATGACTTAATCACTCAATCAATGTGGTAAGCAAATTAATGGAAACACTTTTAAAACAGAGAATGGTCAAGTTTATGAAATCCTGTGGATTGCAGGTCTGGAGGCAACATAGATTCACTAGAGGTAGGTCTTGTCAGACAAATCTGATCAATTGCTTTGACTGGGTGACCAGAGAATTGGATAGAGGATGTGCACTAGATGTGGTGTATTTAGATTTTAGCAAAACCTTTGACAGTGTTCCACACAGATGTCTAATAAATAAACTGAGTGCCCTCGGGATAGGTCCCAAAGTGACGGGCTGGGTCAAGAACTGGTTGAGTGGAAGGTGACAAATAACTTACTACTTTCAAAAGATCTTGAACAGGTTAATCCAGATTCACTATCTTCTAAATGTTCAAAATTTAAAATACCTAGTCTAAATGAGATTGAAGCTATTCTTAAAACTCTGAATATCAAAGGTTCTAAAGCTGATCAAATACCACCACTTATTCTTAAACAATACTTTGACATCTTTGGACCTTTGATTCATACATTAGTTACCGAAAGTTTAAACCAACACACTGTGCCCTTGGATTGGAAAAAGTCATACATCCGTCCCATTATTAAAGATAAAAATATCAGTCATGGTGACCTATCCAATTATAGACCAATATCTAACATCCCCTTTTTAGAAAAATTAACAGAGAAAATTGTTTTCAACCAAATTTCAGAGTTTGTAGAAAAAACTAACGTGTTACATCCGAATCAAACTGGTTTTAGACAGCACCATAGCACAGAATACTCCCTGATTGGCATGACAACTTCTATTCAATATTTCTTAAATCATCATCAATCGGTGCTGTTAATTTCTATTGATCTTTCAGCAGCATTTGATATGATTGATCATCAACTTCTTCTTAGCAGACTCCAATCTATTGGGGTTACAGATGAAGTTCTTGCGTGGTTTACATCCTATTTCAGTGATCGCACATCCACAGTTCTTTTCAATTAATCTTCCTCTAAACCATCACACATTGCACATGGGGTTCCCCAAGGATCTATTCTTTCACCCTTACTTTTTAATATTTTTCTTGCACCACTATTGACATTATGCCAATCTGTAGGCTTTCATGTCTTTGCCTATGCTGATGACATTCAGCTACTGCATCCTCTAAATAATAATAATGTACTTGAAATTTCGGGTATTAATGGAAAACTTGACCAAATTTATCATTGGCTGGATGAAAACAGATTGGCACTTAATATCAAAAAAACTAATGTCATGCTTTTTCCATGGAAGGACAGTTTCCCTCTTGTTACTCCTGTCGCTATTCAAAACGTTCCCCTACAATCAGTCAAAAATATTAAAATTTTAGGGGTAATTTTTGATAATAAACTTACTTTTCAAGACCATATTAGTAACATCATGAAAACTACCTTTTACAGGTTACGTAAAATTCGCTCTATTTCTAAATTTCTATTCCCAAGTCACTTAACATTCTGATTCACTCTTTGGTGATGTCTAAAATAGACTATTGCAATTCTCTATTTAAAGGAATTGCTTTACATGAAATAAAACATCTTCAAATTATACAAAATGCATCAATTAAATTAATAACCAAATCCAGAAAATTTGACCATGTAACACCACTTCTTAAAAATGCTCACTGGCTTCCAGTTATTCACAGAATAACCTTTAAACTTTGTATAATCACCTTCAAAACTCTATATAATATGACCCCCACTTTTTTATTTAAGTTATTAATTCCATATTCTGCAAGGAGAATTTTAAGATCTAACGAACAAAACTTATTGTCTATTCCTTCACTGAAAAGTATAAATACGAGAAGGCAATTTATTTTTTCATGTACTGCACCACAGGCTTGGAATGCCCTCCCTATTTTTTTAAGGGAGGAGAAGGAATTCGGAAAATTTAAAAGTAACTTAAAAACTTTTCTTTTTAAAGATGCCTTTGCAAACTAATTTTATTAGGTTACTACTCCATTTTATTTTATTATATTTTTTAACTACTACCCTCGTGTATTTTCCCTGAATGTCTCTCTTTACTTTAATGAATTGTATTTCACCCCTCCTTACCTAATGTTAAGAGTATGTTAAACTGAGTGTAATTTAGTCTTTTTAAATATTCGTATGTATTGTACTGTTGCCTAACAAATGTAAATTTTAGTGTGTACATCGCTTAGAAGTTTGATTAAGCGATTAATCAAGATACCTAATAAACTTGAAACTTGAAACTTGATCAATGGAGATTGCTCTGAGGAAAGGGATGTTGCCAGTGGTGTACCTCAAGGTTCTGTTTTTGGGACTGTTCTTTTTAACATTTTTATAAATGATATTGCTGAAGGGTTGTCGGGTAAGATTTGCTTCTTTGCAGATGATACCAAAATCTGCTATAGAGTAGATATGCCGGATGGTGTGAATAGCAAGAAGAAAGACCTGGCGAAGCTTGAAGAATGGTCTGAAATTTGGCAGCTAAAATTTAATGCTAAGAAATGCATGGTTATGCATTTGGGCTGCAAAAACACAAGGGAATGGTACAGATTAGGGAGTGAAGAGCTTATGTGCATGACGGAAGAGCGGAAATTGGGTGTGATTGTATGTAACTATCTTAAGGTGGCCAAACAGGTTGAAAAGGTGATGGTAAAAGCTAGAAGGATGCTAGGTTGCACAGGGAGAGGTATGGCTAGTAGGGAAAAGGAGGTATTGATGCCTCTGTATAAGACTCTGGTGAGACCTCATTTAGAATATTGTGTACAATTCTGGAGGCCACACCTTCAAAATGATATAAAAAGGATGGAGTTGGTCCAGAGGATAGCTACTAAAATGGTATGTAGTCTTCATCATAAGGCGTATGGGGACAGACTTAAAGATCTCAATCTGTATACTTTGGAGGAAAGGCGGGAGAGGGAGATATGATAGAGACGTTTAAATACCTATGTAATGTAAATGCGCATGAGTCGAGTCTCTTTAATTTGAAAGGAAACTGCAATGAGAGGGCATAGGATGAAGTTAAGAGGTGAAAGGCTCCGGAGTAATCTAAAGAAATACTGTTTTACAGAAAGTGTGGTAGATGCATGGAACAGTCACCCAGAAGAGGTGTGGAGACAGAGACTGTGTCTGAATTCAAAAGGGCCTGGGATAGGCACGTGGGATCTCTCGGAGAGAGAAAGAGATAATGGTTACTGCGGATGGGCAGACTAGATGGGCCATTTGGCCTTTATCTGCCATCATGTTTCTATGTTTCTAATGTATCACTCAATCAATGGTGTATCAATCAATCAATGTATCACTAACTATAATGGTGTAATCAATGTAAATATGATAGTGATACATTGTTTGATACACCATTGATTGATTGATACATTGATTGGGGATTGATTGATACACCATTGATTGAGTGATACATTGATTACACCATTATAGTTAGTGATTTCTATAGCCATACAGAAATCATCAAGTTCCACAGAATGTACTGTTAATATTCAAGTTTGCTCTCTGTCATTATTCACAGGGAGGGGGGTGGTATTAGAAAAATTTTACAACAGAGAGAGCAACCTTGAATATATACAGTACATACTATGGAACCTGATGATTTCTATATGGCTAAAGAATGGCAAACCTTATTTATATTATTATTCTTTATTGAATTTCACATTTTTATGATAAACAACAATCATTTTGCAATCAACAGTATCCAGTAAACAGAAAAAGGGAAATAAACATTTTTTTTTCAACTGTTTGTTAGTCCACAATATTGGAGAAGGAATTTCAAAATCTGAGCATAATTCAAAGAAAGTTAATTCATAGGCAATATAATGGAAGATCTTAAGTGGACCTAATGTATTAACTGTGAGCACTTATTCTTGTTTCTCTATAGGGGTACTAGCTGTCCTAACCTCTTTATTCATAATAAATCTAGATAACTGTGAAGAATCAAAGAAAATATATCTAACTCCTTTAAAGTTAATCAAACATTTACATGGAAATCGTAATACAAATGTTGCACCAGAACGGCTTTTCAAAACCCGGCACTTTATCCGGGTTTTGAAAAGCTTCTAGCTCAGGAATGCATCAGGAGGGCATCTGTGCACATGCAGATGCAATGTGGTGACATCTTGTGTGTGTGCGCATGCTTGTGGCATCATTGCGTCACACCACATGTGCAGATGCCCTCCCGACACAGCTCCAAGCATGAGAACAGGTTGAGGGGGTTAGGCTGGGGTGGGCCTAGGTGGAGCGGAGCGGGGCTGGGTAAAACTGGGCAGGCTTGGGGGTGAGGGCCAAGGATTCAGATTTGACAATAGTAAAATCTGATAACCCTAGCCTGTGGAAAATAGTGGATGTGTGTGCCCAATACTCTGTCTTTACCCATGATGGCTACATTTAATAGCATTCTGGAATCTACAGGAAAGTGACCTGAGGGGATTTCAAATATAGTTGGCGGGTCAGTGAGTTAAATGTTCCAGTGCTCACAGGAATTCTATGAGCGTCGGAGCATTTACCTCATTGGCTCGCAGCTTTGTAAAAGCCAGCATTAATCTTTGCAATTAAATGTATAAGATGTTATAATCAGGGTCAGATGTTTCAATAGGTTTCCCCTTCAATTCACACCAACACAGAGACTACACATTTAAATATTTGTATTTATTTATTGCAACTTAAAAACCCCAATAACAATTGAGTGTGAAAGAAAACTAAATAGTTATGTCCAACAATTGTTGTTATCAGATGTTTTTTTTTAAAGAAGGTAAATTAAATTTAAATAGAAATGAATAGCAAAGCTAATTTACCATTTATGTGTGATCCTATTTACATTGATTACACTATTATAGTTAGTAATAATAATAATATTCAAACCTCAAACAAACACATCATGCTTTTCAACTTAATACCAACTTTGTTTCAGGATTTCTAGAACCACAGGTATTTGACTAGATGACTCTTAAAACCAGAGAGCATTTCTTAGTCCCAAAGTTCAATAAAATACAAAAAAGTGTATACGAAGTCTGACAATTAAGTTGACGAACTTGCCACCATGTGCTTACGTTGGCAGCACTGTACAAACAGCTCAGTAAGATTTCATAACCTTGGTATATCAGTGTCTCACAGCTGTGTTTGTGTCAACGTATGGTGGTGTCTTACTGAGTGGAGATCATCATTGTTGTTGCATGTTTTAGTATGCCATTATAAGAATGTCAGAGCTTGAATTAGAGCAATAAACAAACATTAAATTTATAAACTTGGCAAGAGTGGAAATGAAATCAGGGACATGTTAGTCCAAGTTTATGGGAATAATGCCATGAAGAAAATTGCAGTGTACAAATAGATTAAACGTTTTTCTGAGGGTATGGAAAGTGTCACTGATGAAGAGAGGTCAGGGCAGCCAGTAATGAGCAAAACTGACAAAAACATTGAAAAAATTTGTTGAATTGTGTGTCAAAATTGTCGGCTTACTGTGAGAAGCATAGCAAACCAAGATAGAGAAACAGGAAAATCTTAACTGAAAATCTTGGCATGAGAAAGGTGTGTGCAAAAATGGTCCCTCATGGTTCTTGCATCACAAAAATGCACTAGTTCAAAATTCAAATGGCACTATGTAAGGGAGGTTTTAGCCAGTAAACAAATAACTGTATTGGAACACCCTCACTACTCACCTGATTTAGTCCCCAATGACTTTTTCTTTACCCGAAGATAAAGGAAATATTGACCTTAAGACATTTTGATGACCATTCAGGAAAAAGACTTCCAAAATTGCTTTGAAGGGTAGACTAAGTGCTGGCATCAGTGTACAGCTTCCCAAGGGAGTACTTCGAAGGTAACCATAGTGATATTCAACAATGAGGTATGTAGCACTTTTTTCTAGGATGAGTTCATGAACTTAATTGTCAGACCTTGTATATGTGTAAATATAAAAATAAAGGTTTTTTTAAATCCTGTTTTTACCAGTATCACCGCTTTGTTGTGTTGGGTACCACTGAGTTGTTCTCCTACCACCTGTCTGGAGCCAGCAGCTCCTCTGAAGATCCAGATGTTTGCTACTATCCTATCTGTAAACAAATGAAAGGAAGCAAAACCCTAACCTCCCTTGATGAATGCAGACTAAAGTAAGTGTCTTCTTAGGCAAAGGCCATGTATTTCTAACTAAATATGCAAAAGAACATATAATTCTTTAATCCCTAAGCTGACCCTCCCATGAAAGAAAAAGCTCACAATAATGGTCTCTTAATGAGACAGTTGCTATTAAATGCAGCTTCTCCCAAGCTTCCAGCCTCTGTTTGATCTCCCTGCAGCTCCTATGCTCCTAGGCTGTACATGAGCCCAGCCTCTGAGTAGCTCTCAGCATTTCCCTCCGGATTCTCCCATGTAAGTGTTTTAAATTTATTATTTTTTTTCTTTCTGTTACACCTCTCTGTTTCCCTCTCACAGATGACAGAGGATATCCACAGTGAGCCTGGCTAATGACACCCATCATGTACCTACAAAATGCCACAGAGGAGGACTACAATAAGTGACATAGGAGCACCAATGCCATCATTGAGCACTCAAGAACTGCTTCAGATGCCTTGACTATTCAGTAGGGAGGGGAGCTGCTCTACCAACCAGAGAAGGTGACTCTGATATTCATGGCCTTTTTTGGAGGGCTCTATAACCTTGACCTCCAAAAAAGGCAGCCCCTCCTAAACTCCCCAACACCAGCAGCAGTCACTGGAACCAGATGATGAGGATTTGCCCCCTCACATAGCTTACCAGGGTGTATTCCCAGAGGGGGGTCCGCCCCAGACAATGTTTAATATAAACTTCCAGTAAAGGTCAGTGACCAGGTTTATTAATGCTGAACAGCTCTTATAAACCCCAGTAATTCTACCTCTATCCCCACCACCTCCCACAACACCCCAACACATAGCCCCCCAACACCCACACAGTAAGACCTAAATCCAGAGCCCCCTGCCTACTTCCCTCTCCCCTTCCCTCAGCCCCTCCCTCCCCATCCCCTCTGAGCCCTCCATGATACCCCTCTTATTGGTACAGAAGTACAGGAGGCAGCTTCTGCAGCCTCAGAGTCACTGCCAGAGTCTTCATCCTCTATATTGTCTGACCCAGGTACAGCCTTGTGGAATGCCAACTATTTCATGGGATGTCCAGATGGCTGGCATGGGTCAGGTCCCAGGATTGGGTCATCTTTCACATGGCCCCGTTTGGCTGGCTCTTTGCCTTTTGGTGCTGGCCTAGTGCTGGAGGTGGAGGGGGGGGGGGGAGGAATAGAAATATGTATACAAACACTGAACCATAAAGAAGCCAGGCTCTGCATGCAATAAAATACCACAGAAACAGTGGTGCATATCCCCTAATACTGTACAAAATATAAAGATAGCAGATGTAAATTTAAAAAAAAATTTACAAATCCATAGCTTGTCACCCCTACAGTATCTCACTAACTCTATCCTCTTCCCCCATCCAGCATATGCCCTTTTTCTTTATTCCCTCCTTCCATCCAGTATGTGTTCTCTTTCTCCACTTCCTTTCAGCATCTGCTGCCTCCTGTCTCTCCTCCTAACTGATATCCAACGTCTGCCCCCTGCTCTCTCTCCCTTCACCTCACTTCCATCATCTGCCTGCTTCTCTCTCTCTCTCTCTCTGTCTGCTTCCAACCCAATTCTATTGAATATTTGCCCCCTTCTCTCTCCCTCCACCCCAATTCCATCGAGTTATCTTGCTCCCTCACCTCTTCACCGCTGCTTTCCCATACGCTCCTGATGGCTCAAGATATTAAACCTCAAGCACCACTTAACTTCTTCCCCTGGTTGGCCTCTTCTCCCTCCCTTCCCCTCACCTTTGCAGTCACCTTTCCATTTCAAAATTGATGTTTTCTTTTTCATATGGGCCCCAGCATCGACAGCAACCATTCTCTTGCATATGACTGCTCGGCCCAAAGCTTTCCCTTTGACGCAAGCCACCTAGGCGGAAACAGGAAGCTGCATCAGAGGGGAAGCTTTGGGCTGAACAGCCACTTTCAAGAGAACGGTTGCTGTCAATGCCGGGGCCTGTCTGAAAAAAAAAAACACATCAATTTTGAAACGGAAAGGTGACAGCGAAAGTGAGGGGAAGGGAGGGAGATGGGCCAACAAAGGGAAGAAATGCCCATACCGCGGGGACCCCTGGAGCTGTGGGGCCCAGGGCAGCTGCTCTGCCTCCCCTAAAAATGGCCCTAAAGCACCACACCAGCGGGCCCCCCTGACATTTTCAGGCCCCTGGCATGTGCCTACTTTTCCTACCCCTTAATCCTACCCTGGGCTTGCAGCTGAGTGGCTGATCCTGCTTCCTCTGTTTTTGGGTACCATGTTCACTAACAACAGAAATAAATTGAAAATGACATTTATATAGCTGTTTCTAGACATCTAGGGTGTGGCTCGTAGGATATCCTGGAGAAGAGACGGCTCAGGAGTGATATGATAGAGGTCTATAAAATTCTGAGTAGAGCGGAAAGGGTAGATGTGAATCGCTTGTTTACTCTTTCCAAAAATACTAGGACTAAGGGGCATGCGATGAAACTACTAAGTAGTAGATTTAAAACAAATCAGAGAAAATATTCCTTTACATAACGTATAATTAAAGTTTAGAATTTGTTACCGGGGAAAGTGGTGAAATCAGATAGCTTAGCAGGGATTTATAAAGGATCAAATTTTATTTATTTATTCAATTATAAATATAAAAATTCCAATATATTTATAAAGAAAAAAGAGAGACTTACACACAAGTTAAACAGGAAACAAACAAGAGATAAAATAAAACTCAATATGAGATTATCAGTCTCTCTAATAAAGCCCACATTATGGGAGAAACCATTCATCTTCCATCATGGGATCTGATAGATATCAAAGGTAACCTAAAAAATAATATCAATAGTGCAGTGTTACATCTTCTACAATATTTTAAGGACTACGTCCCCGTGGAGGAACTGGAAGGAATTACTCCTTTCCCCTCTAGGAAAAACCGTAACTGAGAGGAGTCAAAAAAATATACGAATATTGATCCAAAAGGATCAAACATTTTCAGGGATATCTAAGCTGAAATTTAGCTCCCAACGACAGTACAGAATGTGTCAATTGTAAGAACCCTTTCCTTCTGGTCTGTGTTAACTTTGAAACATCTGGGAACATGGAGATTTTAAGAGTCCATAAAGGTCACTTCTTTAAGCCTAAAAAAACAGCCTCTTTGTCTTGTTGAAAGACAAGTCACCAGAAGTATAGAGTATGAGATGGCTTCGTCCTCTGAGGTTTCTAATATTCTTGTTAAGTCCATTAGACTCGCTGGATCAGGTGAGACCTCAGGTTGAGAGACCTTCTTAGATACTTGAAGGTAATATATTCTGTGTAAAAGTGGACGTGCAGACTCCGGGTATTTAAACGATTCCTTAAGAAATTTATAAAATAAATCTCTAGGAGACATTGCTAGTACTTTAGGAAAGTTAAGTATTCTCAAATTTAACATTTTAGTGTAATTTTCCATTTTTTCAACTTTCCTCACTAACAATAATCAATCTTGCATTAAGGTAGCTTGAGTCTTTTGTATCCCTTTAACCTGAGGGGACCAAATTTTATTAAACATTGAAAGTGACTTAGATTTTATTTCAATAGTAATGGTGGTAATGTCCAATGATATAAAATAAGAACAGCATAGGCTGTAAACTCAATCAAAAAATGAAGGAAAAAGCCTCAGAAAGGGCCCTCCCACCTCAACCAAAAAGGTTACAAAGAAGTGGTCGAGCGGTCACCTCATTGGCAAAAAACCTTCAATATGTGTTAAAGCCTTATGCTGTGCTCTGCTTTGCTAATGAAATTTAAATGATAGAAGAAAATTCTCGGTTCACAGTTGCTTGTGCAGATCAGTACTGATCTGCACAAGCAACTGTGTGTGGAGGTTGCGACCCAGTTCCTAAGATGGTATGAAGAAGATTAGAGTATTCTTGAGAGAATTGTCACTGACAACGAGACTGTGACCCGGAAAGCAAAAGAAAAAACATGAAGGAAGTGGTTTTCACCTGGCTTCAGGAACAGCTGAAAAGCTTCTTTGCAGGAATGCAGAAGCTAGTTGAATAATACAGCAAATGTGTTGCCTTGAATGGGGACTATGTGTAAAAGCGATATGTTCAATTCCTCACAGTTATTCCTATTAAAGCCGTTAAATGCATTTTGCCTTTACTTTTTGTTTTACCCTCATACATCAACTTTTGCAATTATTGGCAGAGAATGTAGTGACAGCATTTAGCCTAGCAGGCAGTAACATCACTTAGGCTGATAATTTCCCACCATATATATCCATATGTCCTGATGAAAATGCAGTTGGTAAAGTCCACATGATATGGGAAGTATAGGTCTCATGTCCTCAGTGATGTTGTCAGATACTTGTGAGCTGAATTGGCTACTGTTGGAGACAGGAGCTGGCCCTTGATGGACTGCTGGCCTGTCCAGTATGCTCACTGTTGTGCCCCTCTGGGTCTGTCTCTTGCCAAGGCAGCTGGCATTCCTTCAGCACCTGATGTAGGAGCCTCAGTATCTGACCCATGACCAGCCTGTGTTGCTGAAACTCCTGCAGAAAGTCTTTAAGCATGACTGAGACTTGCTACAGGAGTTGCATATGGGACTTGGGAAATAATCCCTATAGGGGATGCTGCCACAGCAGCAGGTTCTTGGGGATGGGTGGGTGGGCCCTGAGGCTCCTCCATCTCCTCTTCCTCCTCTTTACCCTCTAGGGCAGGCATGTCTGCCCAGGGGTCCTCCTCCACCTCGTTGCCTTAGAGTGGCACTTCCTAGGCACTCAGGTAGACCTCTACCTCCTGGGCCACCTCCTGCTCCTCCTGGCCCTTCTCCTCAGTTTGTTGGCCCTCCTTCTCCACCTTCTGGCACTCTTCCTCCTGCTCACATTGCCCTGTGTATGGTAAAGACATAGAGTCAGAGTGATCACAACAAACATGGGTTGCGTAGTAGTGCTGCTGAGGGTCAAGAGGCAGAGAATGGCCAATATATAGTTCTTGGGGGGGGGGGGGGTTCAGGCATCAGGGAGCCAGATCTGAGGGGTGGAATCAATGCGATATCATAGCATAAAACCCTGATGGGTGGCCTGGCAGTTTGCAACAGAGGGTGGGGTAGTCCAGCAATAATGCACCATTGGGACCATTGGGTTTGGACAGGGTTGTGGGAGTAGACATGTTGGGAATCATATATATTCTGATGCTTCCTGAAACCCACCAGGGAAGCTTGTGTTTTGCCCCAACTGTGGAGGCCTCCCTTTGTAGATGGCATGGTTGTGGTTTGAGGGTAGGGGATATGATCTTTGGGTACCAGTCTGTGTGTGGGAGTCATGCTAACTGATAAAGATTATTTTTGGGTGCATGTGGAAGGGAGATGCACATATGGTTATAGGTGGGATTCTGTGGGATGGGGAGGGGGAGAGAGAGAGGCTTTAGGGGAGGCCTTGTGCTGTAAATATGTACTGGGTACTGGTTTTGGACTTTCAAAAATGTCTTGCAAAGCAGCATCCCAACCTGTGGTGTATGCAATGAGTGTGGTTTGGGGTGTGTGAGGGGTTATCAGTTTGAGGGGCCAGGAATATAGCAAGTGCCCTCTGTTATTATACTATCCTTCATCCCTTTCCCTTCTGTCAGCTGATTGTGTGGTGTAGTGGTTTGGGCTGAGGTGTTGTAGTGCCAAGGTTTGGGGGTTCAATGCCTACTGTTGGTATTTGTGGTGACTGTTTATTTTTTCCCCAATTACAGCAATGAACAATATATGAGCTTGTAGGAGAATGTATCTTTTGAAACTGATGGGTACTAGTGGATATATGATTTCTTCCCCCTCTCCCCCGATCCTTCCCATGCCACCTCATTGATTGAGGTTCTGGGGGGTTGCAGGTGCAGAGAAGAGGTGGGTATATCACATATAGGACATAATGGGGGCCAGGGAGGTTGTAGGGGGTAGTTACGTCGAACTTTGAGGCAATGTCTCATATACCAGATGAGGACCCCGACCCTGACCCTGGCTCTGCCAATGACCCACTCATGCTCCACCTAAAGTGCCCTGCCCTGCGCCTGCCTCCAAGTCTTGCCCCTAACCTGCCCCACCACCCAGTGCAACTTCTATGTCTCTCCAGCCCCCCACCTGAGTTTCTCCTATGTCCTCACGTACCTCCTCAGTGCTGCAATTTCAAATTTCGGGCAACCAACAACCAGCAGCATTAACGACATGATTCTGCTGCCATTGGCCTGCCCCAGAAGCCTTCGCTCTACAGCGTCCCACCTACATGGGAACAGGAAGTCACTGCAGAGTAAAGGCTTCTGGGGCAAGCCAATGGCAGCAAGATCAGGTTGCTAACACTGCCGGATGTTGGCTGTCCAAAGTTTGGAAATTGCGATGCCAGAAGATGTACATGGGTGTGAGGATAGGCCGATGGGAGAACCATATTTATTTCCAGGGTGAGGGCTGAACTGGAGAGAGTGAATCCAAAACCCAGACAAACTCTGTCCAGTCCAGGAAACCGTCCAGATATCCGGACATGTCTGGGTAAATCTGGACAACTGGTAACCCAACCTGAGGACCCCAAATTACCTGCAAGACACAAGTTAGTGGAAAATGGTGTCAGGTGATGGGCTTTCTTGGCTTCACATATTGTACATGATTGTTACTTGTGACGTGCTGTGCTATGCTTCACACATGACCTTAGACGAATAGTGACAGGCTACTTGCAGGGAGTGGGGGGGCTAGTGGGGACTGACATCATTGGAGCCCCTCATATTAGGAGGCCATAGGTGTTATGTGGGCCCCCTGACAGCTCCTTAGGCTCTAAGGAGCACAAGCTGCCTGTGTCTAGAACTTAGATAGTGGAGGGTAAATCATCAGGCCCTCAGGGAGGCATTGTGTGTGGGGGGGAGGGGGGAGGGAATCCGCTCATAAAATTTGAAGAAGTGTCTCCTATAAAGGAGGGACAACTCAGGAGAGCCTCAATCTCTTATTGTGAATAATTTGGCTCTCACCTTTCCCCATCCTCTCTCACTCTCTTGCTCACACACTCACTCACTTGCTCACACACTAAGGGTGGTGCTCTCTCTCTGTCTCTCACACTCTCTCTAGCTGTCAGTCTCACACTTTCTCACACACACTAGCACTCTCACTCTCACTCTCTCTATCTCTCACGGTCACTCTCTCAGTCTCTTTTTTGATTTTTTTCTATAAGTACCTCTTTTCTCTCTCCCATATTAATCATCAATCCCCACAAACAAATGTTGTTCCACATGCAGGGCTATATATAGGCATGCAGCACATCAAGAACATCCTATTACTACTGCTATTATATTTTGACATCATTGGGCCCTATAATCAAAACACCTGAATATCCTGTAGAATGGGACTTAGACAGCAAATTTTCAGATGCTTATTTGATTTATGAAACATCTTATTCTTTTTGAACATGTTTTCAATTATTGTCTTATTTTATGGACATCTGGACGTGTGGGGGTTGAATTTAGATGTCCTATCAAAAATGTCTCTCCGCATGTATAAATTTTCTTTTCAACATTTGCTTATGCACTTGCTAGTGACAAAGTACCCAAAGATTTTTGTATCTCTTCTGTAGGCCAAGGAAAGGGTTAAAAAAAAAAAAAGTACTGTATACACAAATTGAAAATTCCAACCATGCATATTTTATTCTTCTGACCTCAACAAGCTTTTAGGAATACCCCTTTTGAATGTGGCTAAAATGTAAGCACTTCCTGAACCCTGAGTATATTTTTTGTGGATCTGAGGACAATTTTTAGCTAGGCCACTTTATCCAAGTAACTTGCTATTTACTGAGTGCATGGTTTTAAAAACTGGCCTCTACATACTGATTTTTTGACCAAAAACGCATTATAAAGATATTAAATATCAGAGACATTTAAGACAAGCATTTGAATTTTTGTTTATCTTTTAAAGAGTATGAGATGTTCTCTTTAATGAACAAGTTTCATGGTGTGCATTGTTTATGAAACAATGATCTTTTTAGGCTCAAGAAAGATGATCTCCTGGCTCTAAATCAAAGAGGCAAATAACCTAGTTTTCCAAGTTTTGTTTGAAAGGTTTTCATATTAGGAAACTCCAAAAATGTTTTGAAACAAACATTGAGAAAAAAGGACTAACACAACTGCAGTGGCGTACCTAGCATATGTGACACCCGGGGCCCATCATTTTTTGACACCCCCCACCCATCTGTATGAAAAACATGATTTTTAGTAACAATCCACAGATCACACATGAATACCTAGGAAAAGGCAGCATCTTACATACTGCAGTGAGCAGTACATCAATACACCCATTGTAAAACTAAACAAGCCAGACTAGTACAGATCAATCCTACACAATCAAACCTAACTGAAAACCATGTCTTTTTGAACACACAGAACACAGAAAACCCCATCGCCTAGAATGTAATCACAAACTAACCCCTCCCCCTTTTACAAAACTGTAGTGTGGTTTTTAGCCACGGTGGTAACAGCTCAGATGCCAACGCTAAAAAACGCTCTATAGTTTTGTAAATGAGGAGATAGAATAAAAATACGTAGACAAAGGTTAAACTGAAGCACCAAGAAGCTGGACTCTGCATACAATGCAACAATACAGAAACAGTGATGCATCTCCCCTAAAGCAAAAAAAATAAATAAATAAATAAATATAATTTTTTTCTATCTTGTTTTCTCTGGTTTCTGCTTTCCTCATCTTCTTGTCACTCTCTTCCTTTCATCCACTGTCTACCCTCTCTCTGCCCCTTCTATATAGCATCTTCTCTCCTTCTATTCCACTTCCAGAAACTCTATGCCACCCCCTTCAATCTCTCCCTTCACCCCCATTGGTCTGGCATCCATCTTCTTCCCTTCCCTCTTCCAATGGCCTGGCATCTCTTTCTTTTCCTTCCCTCTCCTACACCCCCATGGTCTGGTATTTCACTTTCTCCTCTCCCTTCCCCCCACTTCCATCAGCATCTGCACCCTTTCTTTCCCTCCAACCCAATTCCATGCAGTATCCTTCCCCCTTATGTCCCTTTCCTCTTTCCCTGCACACCAATTCCATTAGCATCTGCCCCTTTCTCTCCTTCTACCACACTTCCATACCACCCTGACCCCCTTTCTCACCCTCCACACCCTTCCATACCACCCTGACCCCTTTCTCACCTTTCACCACGCTTCCATACCACCCTGACTCACTTTCTCTCCCTTCACCACCCTTCCATACCACCCTGACCCCCCTTTTCTCCTTCTACTACCCTGCTATGCTCCTTTCTCTCTCCATCCAAATCAGCAAGGTCCCTCGATGACTACTTCTGCTGCCTCTGCTCCAGAAGAGGTAAGTGATGTCGGAGGGGGGTGGGCGGGCAGATGCAGGGAGTTGCAGCAAGGCCCCACGATGATTGCGGCTGCCGGTCCACCCCCCTCCAACGTCACTTACCTCTTCCGGAGCAGAGGTGGTAGACGCAGTCATCGTAGGACTTTCCTGCACTTCAGCACAGCTGCCGACTCTGCTCCGGATAAGTACGGCAGCCGCGCTAAGGTGCTGTTTAGAGCAGCGCAGGAGATTCTGGACCTGGCCGGCTGTGCACCTCCTTGGAGCGTGCACCCAAGGGTGGACCGCCCCCCCCCCTTGGTACCCCACTGTACAACTACACCCTATAATCTCAAGTTATATGACATTTCTGCCTTCAAAGATATACACAGGCCAAAGGCCTCACTTTCACACTTCTGAAGTTACAGTCCATAATAGCTTACATAAGAATATAAGAATTGCCTCTGCTGGGTCAGACCAGTGGTCCATCCTGCCCAGCAGTCCACTCATGCGGCGGCCCCCAGGTCAGAGACCAGTGCTCTAAATGAGTCCAGCCTCACCTGCGTACATCCCAGTTTAGCAGGAACTTGTCCAGCTTAGACTTGAAACCCTGGAGGGTATTTTCCCCTACAACAGATTCCGGAAGAGCGTTCCAGCTCTCCATCACTCTCTGGGTACATTTGTATGGAATCTATCCCCTTTTAACTTTAGAGAGTGCCCTCTCATTCTCCCTACCTTGGAGAGTGTGAATAGTCTGTCTTTATCTACTAAGTCTATTCCCTTCAGTATTTTGAATGTTTCGATCATGTCTCCTCTCATACATAGGGAAAGGGCCAGAAAGCAAATATACTTACCTGCAGCAGGTGTACTCTGAAGACAGCAGGCATATATTTTCACATGGGTGACATCATCCACAGAACCTGGTACAGACACTATCTACTGCAGTGTCACTTTAAATTTTTTAGGCAGTGCTCATACTGCATGCGTGTTGGTTCCTTCCTGCCCAACATTGGCTCATGGGACTATCAATTCAGTAACAAAGCTAAGAAGCTAACAAGAGGAGGTGGATAGGTTGTAAGAATAAATGCCTGCTATGCTACAGATAAGTATCTTTGCTTTCTCTGAGGACAAGCAGGCATAATATTCTCACATGTGAGACTCTCAAGCTGCCAAGATCATGTTTCTGGAAGAGATCAAATATTGAATTACAGGAACCTGGTGAAATCCAACAGGGTTGGAGAGAAAGCTGTTTTGAAGTAGAGAATAGATTCTACAGAACTGTTTGTTCAAATGGACTGTCTCTTCTGGAGTTTTGCTCTAAACCAGGGGTGCCCACACTTTTTGGGCTTGCGAGCTACTTTTAAAATGACCAGGTCAAAATGATCCCCCTCAAAGGTTGACTCCCCCCTGAAGGCCTGCACTACCCCTTGAAGGACTGCACCCCCCCCCCCCGAAGGCCTACCCTCCCCACATCCCCTAATTCCAGCAGGGAGCAGTCTGCAGAGAGGATCGCTGGTACTTTAGCGATCCTTGCAGGTTGCCATAGGCCTCAGGAGCTGTTTTCCCTCTGCCCCAAGCCTGTCTCTGACTTAGAGGAGGGGCAGGACCACGGCAGAGGGAAGACAGCTCCTGAGGCCTATGGCAACCTGTAAGAATTGCTAAAGTACCACCTGTCACCGGCCGTCTCCCATTCGTCCCCTTTGGAGATCCCCACAGGAATAAGGAAGTTAAATTAATAGAATACTTAGGCACAGAAAAACAAAGAAATACTTCCAAGAACTGCCTGTCACAATGCTCATTAGTGGAACTGAATAAAAGACAAGTACAATGGATTTAGAAGGGGGACGATCCGCCCGGGAGCACGGCTTGGAGGGGTGCACAGCCGGCCAGGTCCGGGTCATCCTGCCTTTCTTTTCCCCCGGTCCGCGCTCGGGGCTCGCGCCTGCCTGGTCCCATGCCGACGCTCGAATGGTGCCGTCAACTCCCGCGAGTCTCGCGATAACCAACAGCACCATTTGGGCGGCGGGTGCGAGCCCCGTGCGCAGACCGGTGGAAAGGAATGGCAGGAGGACCCGGACGGCTGTGCATCCCTCCAAGCCGTGCACCCGGGGTGGGGGCGAACCGCCCCACCTCGGTACACCACTGATTGGGAGGCCGATTTTGGGGTTTTTAAAATTGTATATTGGGCAGCATTAGGCCTCGCTCTTACCTCAATCATTACAGGCACTTCTATTTCTTGTGATGCGCTGAGCTCCGTCCCCCACCGACCTTCACCCCACCCTTCCAGCACTCTGATTGGCCAGCGTTCTTTAAGAGGCGGGCCAGTCAGGAGGGGAAAAAAAGAGAAGGGAAGAAGGGAACCTGCTGTGCGATCGACTGGGGTCGCCTGAGCGAACGACCTGTAGATCGCGATCGACGCGTTGGGCACCCCTGCTCTAAACAGTAGTGAGAGGTGAAGGTATGGATCAAAGACCAAGCAGCCACTCTGTAAATGCTTCAATAGAGGCGGAGCAGAAATGAGCTTCCAAGGCTGCCATAGCTCAAACATTGTAGGCTGTTACATAGCCCTGCAGCATCAGCTCTGCTTCAGTATACACAAAAGAAATACAGTTCACCAGTCAAATAGAGTCTGTTAGGGTCAAAAGACACAAAGAGCTGTGAGGATCCTCTATGAGATTTAGTCTAATCAAGATAGTATGCCAGAGCAGTCCATGACATTAAGATGGGAATGTGGCTTTAGAAAAAGGCAAAATGATGGATTGGTTGAGGTGGAATTCTGAGACAAATTTGGGCAGGAATTTTGAATGAATTCAGAGCACTACTCTGTCATGATAAAATCTTGTGTAGGGAGGAACAGCGACAAGTGCTTGAAGTTCACTCACATGGCATGTATATGTGAGGGCTATGAGGAAAACAACTTTTCAATTAAGAAGTTTGAGAGAGCAAGTTATGAGTGGCTCAAAATGAGACTTCATAAGAGTAGACAGTACCACATTAAGATCCCAGGCAACAGGTGAAGGCCTGATAGCTGGTTTGGTGGTAAATAATACTTGTTATCTAAGGGAGAGTGAAACTGAGCACTGAGATGTGCTCAAACTGTTGGTTTTTAGAGCAGAGTCAGTGAGGTGAAGAAGGTAGTCTAGGATGTATGGAAATGGACATGTGACTGCTTCAAGAGAATTCATTGCATACCAGGAAGAAAATCTCATCCATTTAAAATGGTAACATCACTGAGTGGAGGGTTTTCTAAATACTTCAATGACAGCAGAAACATAGAGTATGACGGCAGAAAAGGGCCGTCGGCCCAACAAGTCTGCCCACTCGAATAACCCACCCCCCTAAGCACTTCCTCGAAGTGAACCCACATGTTTATCCCATTTATTCTTAAAATCGAGCGCGTTGTTGGCCTCTACTACCTGAAGTGGTCGATCAACCACCCTTTCAGTGAAGAAATACTTCCTAGTGTAACCATGAAATCTCCCACCCCTGATTTTTAGCGGATGCCCTCTTGTCGCCATAAGTCCTGTGAGGAAAAAGATGTCTTCTTCCACCTCAATATGGCCAGTAACATATTTGAACGTCTCTATCATGTCTCCCCTCTCTCTGCATTCCTCGAGAGTGTATAGCTGCAACTTACCTAGGCGTTCTTTATATGGGAGATCCATGAGTCCTGAGACCATCCTAGTGGCCGTTCGCTGAACCGATTCCATTTTCAGCACATCCTTTTGATAGTGTGGCCTCCAACATTGAACACAATATTCCAAATGTGGTCTCACCATGGACCTGTACAGCAGCATTACCACCTCGGGCTTTCGGCTGACGAAACTTCTCCGGATGCAACCCAGCATTTGTCTAGCCTTGGATGAAGCTTTCTCCACTTGATTGGCCGTCTTCATATCTTCACTAATGAAGGTCCCGTTCTGTAATAGTTCTAGTTAAGGTCTCACCATTCAGAGTGTAGATTCTGCATGGGTTTCCGCTACCAAAGTGCATAACTTTACATTTCTTGGCATTAAAACTCAGTTATAAAGAAAATAAAGAATCCCTTCTACAAACTATCCAATAAATCATAAAACTCAAGAGACATGAGTATAATGTACAAAAGTTATCATATAATAACCACTATAATGCTTTATTACCTTAATTAATATAATTTTTAAAATTATTTTAATTTCTTTAAATTAATTTTAATAGTCATCAAAACACTTAAAACACATATAACCACAAGATAAAAAGACATAAACAAAAACAAACACAGATACGAATACAAATATAAATATGAATATAAATATAAAGATGGCACACAGGGTACGCTGTGTTCATAAAGCCAAGAAGCAAAAGGCAAAATTGAGCAAATACTTAGCTGAAAAGTCCGATGAGCTAAACATAGCAGAGGAGCGACGAAGCCATCCTTAAACAAAGCCAAGTCAGTTCACTTCAAAGTTCAAAATCCAATCGAAGACTAAAGTGCTGATGTGCGATGATAACTCCAATGATGTGCAATATAATTCCAATGATGTGAAGAGGTCTAAATCAGGTGCAAAAAGGTGCTTTAAAGGATGCTTTAAAAGACATTCCACACTTGTCCAGACACAATGCAGAGCCTAAACGGCAACAAGTTTCTTGCCCTTCCTCAACACAGGCCGTGTTTCGATAAGGTCTTTATCAAGAGGAGGAACTGAGCGGGTGGAGAGTCTAGGCCGGAACTACCAACAACAATGCAGAGCTGGCGGAAGTTTAGCCCTGCGTTGTTGTTGGTAGTTCCGGCCTAGACTCTCCACCCGCTCAGTTCCTCCTCTTGATAAAGACCTTATCGAAACACGGCCTTTCTTGAGGAAGGGCAAGAAACTTTTGCCGTCCAAACCCTGCATTGTGTCTGGACAAGTGTGGAACGTCTTTTAAAGCATCCTTTAAAGCACCTTTTTTGACCTGATTTAGACCTCTTCACATCATTGGAATTATATTGCACATTATTGGAGTTATCATCGCACATCAGCACTTTAGTCTTCGATTGGATTTTGAACTTTGAAGTGAACTGACTTGGCTTTGTTTAAGGATGGCTGGGTTGCTCCTCTGCTATGTTTAGCTCATCGGACTTTTCAGCTAAGTATTTGCTCAATTTTGCCTTTTGCTTCTTGGCTTTATGAACAGAGCGTACCCTGTGTGCCATCTTTATATTTATATTCATATTTATATTTGTATTCGTATCTGTGTTTGTTTTTGCTTGTGTCTTTTTATCTTGTGGTTGTATGTGTTTTAAGTGTTTTGATGACTATTACAATTAAAATTAATTTAAAAAAATTATATTAATTAAGGTAATAAAGCATTATAGTGGTTATTATATGATAACTTTTGTACATTATACTCATGTCTCTTGAGTTTTATGATTTATTGGATAGTTTGTAGAAGGGATTCTTTATTTTCTTTATATTAGTTAGTTCTGAATTTCCTTTGCTTTTTGATATCTCTCAGTTTTGATTAAAACTCAGTTGCCAAATAGTAGACCATTGCTCCAGTAAAAGTAGGTCCTGTGTCATAATGTCGGGCATGGTACCTCCGCCCACTACGTTGCATAATTTAGCATCATCAGCAAATAATGCAATTTTACCCTGAAGTCCCTGAGGCAGATCCCGTACAAAGATATTAAATAGGATTGGATCCAGGAACGATCCCTGCGGTACTCCACTAAACACCTCCGACGTTTCGGAGGGAGTATCGTTTACCACTACCCTTTGATGTCTGCCACTGAGCCAGTCTTTAACCCATGCAGTTAATGTTTCTCCTAGTCCCAGCAAGCTCATCTTCTTCAATAATCTATGGTGTGGGACACTATCAAAAGCCTTACTGAAGTCTAGATACACTACATCCAGGGACTCTCCTTTATCTAGTTTTTTCGTTACCCAGTCAAAGAAGCTGATTAGATTGGATTGGCAGGACCTACCCTTTGTAAATCCATGCTGATGGGGGTCCCTCAGCCTCTCATCATCCAGAACTATATCTAATTTATGTTTAAACAACGTTTCCTTAAGTTTACACCCTATTGATGTAAGACTTACTGGCCTGTAATTTGCAGTCTCTGACCTGCATCCCTTTTTGTGAAATGGAATGATGTTAACTGTTTTCCAGTCTAATGGGACTTTTCCCGTGCTCAGGAAAAGATTGAAGAGCTTGGCTAACGGTTCTGCTAGGACATCTCTCAATTCCCTAAGCACTCTGGGGTGCAACTTATCCGGTCCCATGGCTTTATTCACTTTGAGCCTTGACAATTCTTGGTAGATGCTGCTGGTGGAAAATTCAAAATTCCTAAATGGGTCTTCTGAGCTCTCCCTTGTTTGCAGCTGTGGACCGGATCCCAGCATCTCACAGGTAAATACTGAGCAGAAGTATTTGTTCAGTAGTTCGGCTTTATCGGAGACCGATTCTGCAAAGTTGCAGTCGGGTTTCCTCAGGCGCACTATCCCATCAGTATTCCTCTTTCTATCACTAACATACCTGAAAAATGATTTATCCCTTTTTAATATTCCTAGCTAAATTTTCTTCCATCCGGAGTTTGGCGTTTCTGACCTCTGTTTTAACAGTTCTAGATTTCTCTAGATAAGCTTCTTTGGCTTCTGGTCGTTGTGATTGTTTGTAGGATACAAATGCTCTTTTCTTCTGTTTTACGAGTTCCAAGATCTCCGCAGAGAATCATTGGGGTTTGTTATTTCTCCGCTGTTTACTCATGGTTTTTATAAAGAGGTTGGTTGCTTCCTGTAGGGTAGATTTCAGAGCTGACCACATTACCTCCACATTATCTGTTGTGTCTTGGTTTTGCAGTGCCTCATAGACAAAATCTCCCATGCTCTCGAAGTCAGTTCCCTTAAAGTTAAGGACCTTCATTGACGTGTTCGACCTTGTGGATCCCTTCCTGAGGTGAAACCACACCATGCTGTGGTTGATGGAGGCCAACGCCTCACCTACCGAAACCTCTGTGATGCTATCTCCATTGGTGAGTATCAGGTCCAGAATTGCCTGATCCCTAGTGGGCTCCATTACCATTTGTTTGAGTCGTGCTCTTCGTATAGAGGTTAGTAGCCTTCTGCTGCTGCTGGCCATAGCTGAAAGTTTATTCCAGTTTACATCCAGCATGTTGAAGTCCCCCAACAGTACAGTGTCTCCATGCAGAGTAATGGTCTCGATGTCTTCGATTAATTATTTCTCTAAGTCGTCCTGTTGTTTAGGAGGTCTGTATACAATGCCCAGATACAGGCATTTGCCACTTCCCCTGGCAAGGTTCCCTCTTAGGGACTCCCCTGTATACTTGACCCCTGTGATTCTGGTAATTTTGATTTCCTCCTTGATATATAGCACTACCCCTCCTCCGTTTTTGCCTACCCTGTCTCAGCGGAGTAAATTATATCCTTACCTCCCCTCTTCGGAACTTGAGCTCTTTTCAAGTTTTCCGCAAACATCTGAAAACCTGGCTTTTCTCAAAAAATGTAAGTCTCCCTCTAATTTAGGAATCAAGGAAACTCTTATATCTTGGCATCCCAAGTCCTCTAAATTTTCTTCACACTTCTACCTCTAACCCTCTGTTATAGTTCTTTCCTATTTCTCCTACTGTAAACTGCGTCAAGCTCTATGAACGTGGAGATGATGCGGTATACACAGCATAATTACAAACAGATATACTTGGACATCAGAATACACATAAGATATATATGTGGGTTGATTCATAAGTCATAGCAATTATTATTTTTCTCTTGAAAATGTGCCTACAGTGGAAATTTAGTATATACGTTTGAAAGTGTATGACATGTATGTACTTAACGTTGCCACCAGATGAAAGATGAGTGCAGAGGTCTGGAATTGATCACTACCCAATGTCAATATTTCGGTGACATATGTGCATATTGGAAGTAACTACAGTTTAACAAGATAGCAGTTCTCCATGGCATAAATGCAATTGATGGTATTCACCACCTTCTCTGTTGATGGCAATGAACTGCGAACAATCTGGGAAACTATGTTGAAGGATATTAACAGTTAAACAGTTTGTACACTGTATGCCATAATAAAAAGATGATTTAAAATGGTATGTTTTTTTATTTCTCCCCTACCAGAGACCTGAACTCATCTCTTATCTGGTGGCAACATATCACACACTTTCAAACATATATATTAGATTTCCAGTTTTAGGGTATTTTCAATAGAAGAAAAAATTGCCATGACTTATGAATATATATTTATTTTTTTATATAATAATTGTTTTAACTCAGGTTGTTTTAACTCAGGTTAATCCATATTGATTTTAAGTTGTCTTTTATGTTTTTCTGCCATTGTGTTTCTTTAGTATTAAAGATTTTGTTTATATTGAGCTTGCTTTCTCTTATTTGTTATAAACCATCTTAAGCTAACATAAGAAAAGTAGTCCTTTAACTAGATTTCTTTACACATCTGGGGGGGGGGGAAGGAGAAGGAAATGTACTTTGAGTATAAAATTATTTTATTATAATTGTATTCACGTAATAGTTCTTCTTGTATTATTAATTGGGAGGGGGGGAAATGATTGTTTCATGTATTAATTGTGTATTTCATAGTGCATTTTATGCAGTGTTTATGTTCAATTAATTGTTTTGCACTGTCAAAGTTTGAAATTCAATAAAGATTTATATATATATATATATATATAAAAAGAAAAGTAGTCCAGAAATTTAAAATAGCATTTAGAAGAAATACATATGATGAAACTCATATACATCTATAGATAGCCTCAAACATTCCCATTCAGAGATCACAAGTTTAAGTTTTAAGTTTATTAGGTTTTTATATACCGCCTATCAAGGTTATCTAAGCGGTTTTACAATCAGGTACTCAAGCATTTTCCCTATCTGTCCCGGTGGGCTCACAATCTATCTAACGTACCTGACACCCCACTACTACAACAAGCAAGTGCATCTTACACAGATGCACAGACATTAACCGCTGGATTCTGTATAGGTCACCCACAATTTGGTATGCAATTTTGGGTGTGGATCACAGATTTGTGCATAACCTGATTAGCTAATTAGGAGATAACAATCAAGTGTTGGCATTAGCAAGCACTTAATTGACGGTAATTAGGATTTGCACGTGGATCTGCCCTAAAAACACACCTGAATATCATAGCTCACAACTCCAAAGGGGTGTGACCATAGAAGGGACATGCACATGTCGGAGCATTCCCAGAAATTAGGTGCAATACAATAGACTCTCAGTTAACCAGCACCCATGGGGATTGGATAGATGCCGGATAAATGTAGTTTTTGGTTGCTTCAGAGTTACTATTAAAAATAGGCCTAATTAATACTATACCCATTACTAGTGTTGCTCGATTCACAATTTGGCTTCCCCTTCTGGCATCCGGTTTCCCCCCTGGACTCCTGCTTCCCCCCCCCCCACCCGGCCTCCCCGCACCATTTACCTTTGAGGAGCAGCCTGCAGACAGGATTGCTGTGCTAGCGATCTTTGCACTGCTTTTGAGCTGTTTCCTCCGCTGCGATCCTACCTCTGATGTCAGAGGAAGGGCGGGACCGCAGCAGAAGAAACAGCTCCGAAGCAGTGCAAAGATCTCTAGCATGGCAATCTTGTCTGCAGGCTGCTCCTCAAAGGTAAACGGTGCGGGGAGGCCAGGGGGAAAGCCAGACACCAGTGGGAGGCCTTCCGGAGGGGGGAGATGAGCAGTCCTTTGGGGTGGGGGGTGGGACAGGCCTTCAGGGGGGATAGGCAGGCAGGCCTTCAGGGATGGGATGCAGGCTTTTAAGGGGGGGACAAGCCTTCAAGGCGGGGGACAGGCCTTCAAGGGTGGGATGCAGGCCTTTAAGGGGGGGACAGGCCTTTATGAGGGGGGAACAAGCCTTTAAGGGGGGGACAAGCCTTCAAGGGGGGCAGACAGGCCTTCAGAGGAGGATAAACCTTCAAGGGGGGGACAGGCAGGCAGGCCTTTGGGGGGGATGCAGGCCTTCAAGAGGGGGGGACAGGCAGGCCTTCAGGGGGGACAGGCAGGCCTTCAGGTTAGGGATGCAGACCTTTAAGAGGGGACAGGCCTTTAAGGGGGAAACAGGCCTTCAGGGATGGTGGCACAGGCCTTTAGGGGTGGGGTGCAGGCCTTCAGGAGGAGATGCAGGCATTCAGAGGGGGACAGACCTTCAGGGGACAATGGGATTTAGGGAGGGAAGGAACAGAAAAGGAGAAAAGTTGGACACAAGGTATGGTGTGGAAGGGGGGAATAGAGATACTGGTAGGAGGGTAGTTGGGAAAAGAAAGGGATAGATGGTAGACCCTGGGGTGGTGCTGGATGAAAGGGTAGTTAAGAAAAGGTGGATCTGTGGAGGGAGATGAAAAAATGGAAAGATGCCAGACCTCCTGGGGAGGGAAGGAAAACAGAAGGGGAGGACAGAGATGGCAGATGGATGGTTAGCACAGAGAAAGAAGAAAGAAGGGAACCCTGGCAAGCAAGTTATCAGAAGACAACCAGAGCCTGGGACCAACAAAATTTGAATAATGACCAGACATCAAAAGGTAGAAAAACGAATTTTATTTTCTGTTTTGTGATTACAATGTGTCGGATTTGAAACGTGTATCCTGCCAGAAACTGGTGTTAGACCGTAAACATGAGCTAGGATTTAAAAGAGAGAGGAAAAGTCTTTTTTGTTTGTTTATTTTGTTTACACCACAGTGCCAGTGTGGTTTAGAAGAAGGTAAAGGGGGTGAAGAGGCTATAAAATAAACCCACCAGGGTGTTTGAAAAAAAACATTCAATTGGGCAGGAAAATCAAATCGAATCGAAAAATCCATTCAATAGGCTGAATCGAATCAAATTTTTTTTTTCTTGAATCGGGCAGCACTACCCCTTACTATGCCATACCAAAAACTGTTCCAGACAAACTACTGGACATGTGGTAGGAAAGGTTTGAGCGTACTCGGGTGTGGCATGCCATGTTTACACTTAAATTTCTGCCAGAAATTGATTTTATTTTCATTTTTATTTAAAGTATTACAGTATTTGATTTTTTTTGCTGGTTGCTTGAGCTCTGGTTAACAGAGAGTCTACTGTACTTGAATTTGCTGCAGGTGTAAATACTTATACTCAAAGTTAGGTGTGAAATGTGTACTAAGGGGTCCTTTAACTAAGGCGCGCTAATGCTCCTTAGCGCGCTAAACGCTAACGCGTGCTAATGCTTCCATAGGATATAATGGACACATTAGCACGCATTAGCATTTAGCGCACGCTAAGGCACACTAGTGTGCCTTAGTTAAATGACCCCTAAGTTAGCATTCACTAAAAGTTATTCCATGCAGAGCACCTTTACAGAATACTACTACCTTAGTACAGATCATCTCAATGCCTAACTTTGGGCACCATTTATTGAATTTCCTCCTACGGGAGCAATTCTGTAATGAAGGAACCAAGATTTATGTCCCAGGAATGTGCTAAAATGACCTGCATAAGTATTCGAAATGCTATAGCACCTATTTTGCAGATAGGCATATGCATGGGCTGAGTCTGGGGACAGCACACATTTGCATGCATAGATTAAAGCATGCCAAAATCTGCACACATTATTTTGTGATTTCGGATATCTGGTCCAGGTGTACACTACAGCAAGGTGGAATTTAAAACTGATAGTGGTGGAGAAGGACAGAGAAGAGCAATTTCACAGAAAAGGTGTAAGGAGAAATGAGATGAGAGGTAATGAGGAGCTGTAGAATAAATTAATTTGGAAGTCATTAACCCCATCTTTTATGAAGCCAAGTTAGGTTTTTTTAAATCACTGTTTATGGCGGTAAAAACTCTGATGCTATGAGCGTCAGAGTTTTTACTGCTGCCGCTGATGATGAAAAAGCCTAATGTGGCTTCATAAAGGGGGGAGGGGGTAAGAGAAGCCTGTTACAATGTAAGGCTTTCCTACTGCTGAAACCTACAGTAGGGTTCTAGATGTGAGATGCACCTTTTTATTAAAAATATCCTTGTAAATGTCTGGTAACAATTAGAAATAATTCCTATATCTTTTTGGATCCTACTCATCTGGAAAGTTTCCTTCACAGTACAGTTGGATAATTTTTTTTGTTGTTTTGGGGTAAAGAAATATGAGTTTGCTTGCTGAACAGGGAATTGTAATTTAAAATTTCTTTTTGGGATTTATTTCTTTGTTATTCACTTGATTCTCCATAATGTGGGCTAAATGCTTAATGCGTTAAGTTAATTACTATTGATGGGAAAATTTTCCCTTGCAAATTGCTTTATATGTTATCTAATCTAATACAAAATTTCTGAATCACTATAATTCCATTTAGTTCAATGTGATTTACATCAGAAAAAAGCCATAATAATTATATGGGAAGATACAATTCTTTAGATAAAAATATATTCTTATAATTCTTTAAATAAAAATACAAACTTTACAATCTATCATATAAAAATGTTTTAAGCATTTTACAAAATATCCAATAACTAATTTCTGTCCTTATTTACCTAGCTAAATCATTCCAAACAACAATAGCAGCATATGTAAAATAGGAGTTAAATTGTCATTTAAAATATCTACCTCTAAAATGTACTACTCTATCAGATGAATAATGTGGACGTGAAAAGAACAGTGAGATGATCAGAAGCCTCTGCCTGTATAATATAATGAATCAGACAGTTTTAAACTACTGTATATATGTTTCTTTATAGGCAGCCAATGAAGTTTCTTATATAATACAGAAACACAATCATATCTCCTCACAATCATATCAACCTCACTGCAATATTTTGAATCAGCTGCAATTTTTTTTAACCATTTTTGAGTTTACGTTCAAACACAAAGAATTACAATAGTCAAGTTGTAATAAAAATAACATTTGTATTACCAGTACAAAGTGATGTTACAAAAAAAAAACATTTTACTAATCTCAACTGTCTCATTACATACATGGTTTTCTTTCATAAATTTGCAATTTGATCCTTGTATGTCAAGGAGGGGGGGTCTAATATAACCCCTAATACTTTGGTTGTTATTTGATAACATTAAAAAAATTTCTGTTCAATCATTTTTATTGAAGTTTATATTTTATAATAAACAGTCAGCAATTGACCAGTAAGCAAGTAAATATTAGATTAACAATGGTACATAATGTCAATCACTACAACTGAATGTAACATAAGTAGGAAACGTCCTACAACAAACCTAACCAAAGGATGAGCTGGACAGACCTGGGTGACAGGTCAAAAACGCGCAAGACAATCGCGCGCAGACAATCGCGCGCAGACAAATAAGCGCAAAGACAATTGCGCGCAAGACAATTCAGCGCAGCGACAACTCCGCGCAAGACAATTCAGCGCAGCGACAACTCCGCGCAAGACAATTGAGCGCAAGACAACTCAGCGCAAGACAACTCAGCGCAAGACAACTGAGCGCGCCACTAGAGGCCGCTTGACCATCGGAGGACACGCGCACGTACAGCACGTGAACACGTCATCACGTCAACGTTGACTCTTTGCGTTTTCAACATAAATCACGTGAATGCATTTTCGTTACCATGGTTACGTTATCTCATGATATATATTCTCCGAACACGTCATCACGTCAACGTTGACTCTTTGCGTTTTCAACATAAATCACGTGAATGCATTTTCGTTACCATGGTTACGTTATCTCATGATATATATTCTCCGAACAGCATTTATATACAAGTCACGTGAATGCATTTTCGTTACTATGGTTACGTTTCTACATTATATATGTCCTCCTTCCTTTCCCGCCTTCCTTTCGCTGCCTGACCGTGTCCGTTATAGGTAAAGATCTGGTTTTGCTGGTACTTGATCTATAACGAATATTTGTCTTGCGCGGATTTATCTCGCCTCTGGTGAGAGCGAACGTCCACATTTCTTCATTTACAGGTATGTTTATATTTACGCTTCACGCGCAAGAAAAGGGAGGGGGGGTATGGTTCATAGACAATTGCGCGCAAGACAATCGCGATCATAAAACTCAGCGCAATTGATCCTCAAGTTTATATAGGTATGTTGATATTTACATTTTCAGTTCTTGTATTGCGCGCAATTGTCTATGAACCAGTGATATTTACGCGCAATTGTCTATGAACCGCGATTTGGTCCCGTATTGTCTATGAACCGCGATTTGGTCCCGTATCTAAACGCACAGGTCCTTAAAAATCTTATCTTGCGCGCAATTGTCTATGAACCAGTTTATATTTACGCGCAATTGTCTATGAACCGCGATTTGGTCCCGTATCTAAACGCACAGGTCCTTAAAAATCCGCGTTCTGCGCCACTTTTCGGGTCCCTGCCACATTTAGTCTCTGGCTCTGACAGAGTTGTATGATAATTTAACTCTGAAGGATCCTAATGCTTTCCCTTCCCCATGCTAGGATCCGTCAGAGTTAAATTCCCATACGGTGCCGGGTCAAAAGCGCGCCGGCGCGCCGGGTCAAAGGCGTGCCCACCCTATTGAGCGTAGCGCGCGACGCCGCGCCTTTCTAAATTACTGTTTTTAGGGCTCCGACGGGTTCATAGACGATTGCGCGCAAGCCGCGCCGCTCTAAATGACCGTTTTTAGGGCTCCGACGGAGGGCGAGGGGGGGAGAACCCCCCACTTTACTATAATGTGGAGGGTTACGACCCCCAAACCCCCGATAACGCCGGCGCGATGTCTATTAAGTAAACAGAAGGGGGTTCCCGAACAAAACCCCCCATCGGAGCCCCTAAAAACTGTAATTTGGTGCGGTGCGGCGGCGCGCCTTGCCTTAAATTGGCTTTCGTCTTTCGCGCCGTTGTCTATGAACCTTCTCATCCAGCCCTGTCAGGGGCAGGGACCTGAAAAGGGGCACGGAACGCGGATTTTTAAGGACACCCCGTCTTGCGCTTAGTTTTCCCGCATGTTAAAAGAGCGAGAAGGTTGAGGTATGGTATTAAGATTATGTATAATGTGATGATGGATATTAATTGGAAGCATAATTGGATGGAGTTATAGATTTTAAAAGTAATAAATATCTAAAAAAACTTGTTGGCATGAGGTAAAAACTCTTATGCCAGCAACACTAGTATCTGAATATGTTTAATTTGAGGATTGTATCATGATGTAATGATGCAATATTATTGGGTAAGTGCATGAGAAAAAAAAAAGGAAAATATCAGCACAGGAGTCACCATTCAACATATACGTAATAATTTTAAAGTATCTAGTTTTGGGTACAATTCATTATGTCACATTATCAAAATGGAAAGAACAGTAACAATAAAAAAGGGAGACATTAACATCTTACTGTAATGAATATACACTATTTTCTATTTAAAGATACACTGTCTTATTGTTGGGAGGGTGTCTAAATTATACTATTATCATTCATATTGGGAAAAGTAAGAGTGGGGAAGTGGGTTGGGAAGGGAGGTACTTGATTGACATGTGATGTATTTCATTTTAATGTTTTGATTCTTGTACACATGATGTGTCATTTAAAATGAATAAAGATTTTTTAAAAAACCGAGTGTGCTCACGGTTTATAGTTTTATAAAGGCATTGGGTACCATTTTCTTTTGCAGGTATCATACATAAGAGGATATTCACATTTACAGGTATATGCATAGCTTCATTTTTTGGTTTTGCTAAATTGGAACAATAGGATAGGATAAATAGTCTGATGGTAGGGCTTATTGGGGTACACTTTTAGCCTTGGGTGTGTAGTGAGGGTGATTGTATACAATTGTTGTGGGTCCTTGTTTTGGGCCTCTCTGCCTTCCTTCTGTCTGCGATTAGGTATAATGACGTTCTTAATCCATGATGGTTGGCAAGCCAGATTTTAACTATTACAGGTATGATTGCAAAGGTAAGTACAGACATAGTGGGTGTTGTTTGTTATATCTATGTGCTAACCTTATAAATTTTAGTCTTGCAGTCATGTGCTGAGGGATATGAATTTGCTGAAACCCTAGTGTTGTCTAGAAGTTCAATCTTGGAGGCAACGTAAGTACAGAGGTATAGGGATTTGTATGTCCTATGTATATAATAACCTTATCTAATCTACTACTGAAGGTGACTACAATCAACAGAGGACATTCAAGAGACCACGATCAACAGAGGACACACATCTTCAGTGTTTTGCTGACAGGAATCGCACCCTTGCAGGTATATGGTGTTGTGCCATAGCACTGAACTTTACATATAGGGATTTGTATGTCCTATGTATATAATAACCTTATCTAATCTACTACTGAAGGTGACTACAATCAACAGAGGACATTCAAGAGACCACGATCAACAGAGGACACACATCTTCAGTGTTTTGCTGACAGGAATCGCACCCTTGCAGGTATATGGTGTTGTGCCATAGCACTGAACTTTACATATAGGGATTTGTATGTCCTATGTATATAATAACCTTATCTAATCTACTACTGAAGGTGACTACAATCAACAGAGGACATTCAAGAGACCACGATCAACAGAGGACACACATCTTCAGTGTTTTGCTGACAGGAATCGCACCCTTGCAGGTATATGGTGTTGTGCCATAGCACTGAACTTTACATATAGGGATTTGTATGTCCTATGTATATAATAACCTTATCTAATCTACTACTGAAGGTGACTACAATCAACAGACTACAATCAAGACACCACAGTCAACAGAGGACAGACATCTTCAGTGTTTTGCTGACAGGAATCGCACCCTTGCAGGTATATGGTGTTGTGCCATAGCACTAAACTCTACATATGTATGGCCTAACCTCACCTATTTGACCTTTGCATGTTTTTTTGTGTGCTGGAGATTGGTGGGGGGTGAACATTAAGTTTACATGCATGTTATAATTCTTGCAGGTACTGGTTCAGGGTTGAAGGTCGACTACAGTTCCTGAGGGTTTCATCGATATACTTCCAGTCTTACAGGTATGATGTTCTTTTGAGTAGTGCATTCATGATATAGGCAATTGTATATCAATTGCAAGTCAAAATAGGATAATGTTATTAATTGTATGGTTTCAGGAGTGATTTGACATAGACATGGAAGTAATAACTTCACAGCGTGGGAGAGAGCACTGGGTTAATGAGGGCTATCGATATCGGCGTGACCGAGTGATGGCAGACGGATCCACGTCCTGGAGGTGTGTGCGCCGTGACTGTGTGGGAAGAAGAAAGAGGCTCGTTGATGGATCTTCTGTTGAGATAACGGCGCATGTGCATGCACCCAACAATGCTAGAATTGAAGCTGATCGAATGATGGGAGACATACGTGAAAGAGCTGTGGCTACGGTTGAAAGGCCACGTCAGATCATTCATGGCACAACAGCTGGGACAAGTTTAGAAGCAGCTACATTATTGCCTGCATACACCTCCATGCAGAGAACAGTTAATAGAAAGAGAAATGCAGGCCATCTAGCAATGGGTAATCCCAGGTGCATAAGAGACATACAAATTCCTGAGCCGCTACAAAGAAGCACACGTGGTGAACAATTACTGTTGTGGGATTCAGGTGAAAATGATGAAAGACGCATATTCATTTTCACTACAGAATCTAATCTTGAGGTGTTGGAGCAACATGGACATTGGTTCATGGATGGGACATTCAAAGTTGCCCCCCATTTGTTTGTCCAAGTCTTTACCATCCATGCATTTGTAGACAATCGTGCACTTCCCATGGTCTACGTGTTGTTGAACAGTAAAAGGGAGGAGGACTATGAACGTGTGTTGAGGAAACTGCTGGAAACCAGAAACACGTTGGCACCATTGACAATCTTGATGGACTTTGAGAGAGCAAGTCTGCAAGCTGCCCGCACTGTATTTCCCATTGCTACAGTTTCTGGCTGCCTGTTCCATCTGGGTCAATCATTGTGGCGCAGAATTCAACATGAGGGACTGACCGCCAGCTATAGAGATGAGGAGAGAGTAAGAATGTTCACCAAAATGCTGTTAGCATTAAGTTTTGTTCCTGTGGATGATGTTGCTGAGTGTTTCCAGACCTTGGAGGAGAGTCGACCAGATGAACTGACCCTGGTGTATGACTATTGGGAAGACAATTACATCGGGAGATTGCGGCCAAATGGGAGACGGGTGCCACCTTTTCCTATTCCTCTGTGGAATATGCGCTCCCGTGTGGAAGATGGACTGCCTCGGACCAATAATTCCGTTGAAGGTTGGCACCATGCATTTCAATCCTCTGTTGCATGCCACCATCCAACCATCTTTAAACTCCTTGAACATATACAGCGTGAGCAAGATCACACAGAACAGTTGCTTGCTCGATTCCAGGCTGGTAACCGCGCACCACCCAGCAGTAAGAGCACGTATGTGAGAGTGACGCAAAGACTAACAACGCTGCTGCCAACATATGGTCAAACACCTCTCTTTCAATATCTCCGTGGTATAGCACATAATCTGGAACTGTAGAGTTTGATGTTGAAGTTCAGGTTTTCCTGTTGCTATGCTACAATTGTGTGCACTTTGAGATTTGAAATTTGCTTTGACATGTCCATATGGTCTCCCAAGCACATATGCTGCAGGAACAGGAGAGACACTTTGAAATGTCTATGTCCCCCTCTCCTTTTGGTGGCCCGAAAGCTACAGGCCTGCAAACTGTTGTGCTCAGGATCTCTCCCCCAGGAGTTTCTCTGAAGCCCTCCTCTGACCCCTACCTATCCTAGTATCCACTGCTCTGACATGTGCCAAGCGTGAAGGTTTTTTATGCCGAGCAAGGTAACCCACTCAAGCATACTGTACTCGCTTTGACATTTTCAAGGTGTTGTGGGTGGTGTTCAAAGGCTTTTTCCTTCACGTAGGGAAGGTCAGATGGTGTCTTGGATGGAGCGGCTTCAGGGAAAGCGTCTGTGTTAAGGAAAATTTGAAAAACTTGAAATTGTACATTTCCTCCCTTGTTTTTGGTGGCCTAGAAAGTACATAAGCAGAAATGTCAGTCAGGTGCTGTCATGAGATTCAGAAAAAGACGAGGACCCAGAATGGGTTGACAGGGGTGCAAACCTGATGGTGGCAGTCATGTGTTGGCCTTTGCAGGACCCAGAATGGGTTGACAAGGGTGCAAACGTGATGGTGGCAGTCAGGTGTTGGCCTTTGCAGGACCCAGAAGCAGAGTCCCCCCCCCCAGCAGAATGTCAGTCAGGTGCTGTCTCTGAAGCCATGAGATTCAGAAAAAGATGAGGACCCAGAATGGGTTGACAGGGGTGCAAACCTGATGGTGGCAGTCATGTGTTGGCCTTTGCAGGACCCAGAATGGGTTGACAAGGGTGCAAACGTGATGATGGCAGTCAGGTGTTGGCCTTTGCAGGACCCAGAAGCAGAGTCCCCCCCCAGCAAAATGTCAGTCAGGTGCTGTCTCTGAAACCACTGCTCTGCCAATATCTCACTCTCCCACTACTGTTGGTTAACTGCTCTGCCAACTGTTGCTCTCACTCCACAGATGTTGGTTAACTGCTCTGCCAATATCTCTCTCTCCCACTACTGTTGGTTAACTGCTCTGCCAACTGTTGCTCTCACTCCACAGATGTTGGTTAACTGCTCTGCCAATATCTCTCTCTCCCCCTACTGTTGGTTAACTGCTCTGCCAACTGTTGCTCTCACTCCACAGATGTTGGTTAACTGCTCTGCCAATATCTCACTCTCCCACTACTGTTGGTTAACTGCTCTGCCAACTGTTGCTCTCACTCCACAGATGTTGGTTAACTGCTCTGCCAATATCTCTCTCTCCCACTACTGTTGGTTAACTGCTCTGCCAACTGTTGCTCTCACTCCACAGATGTTGGTTAACTGCTCTGCCAATATCTCACTCTCCCACTACTGTTGGTTAACTGCTCTGCCAACTGTTGCTCTCACTCCACAGATGTTGGTTAACTGCTCTGCCAATATCTCACTCTCCCACTACTGTTGGTTAACTGCTCTGCCAACTGTTGCTCTCACTCCACAGATGTTGGTTAACTGCTCTGCCAATATCTCTCTCTCCCACTACTGTTGGTTAACTGCTCTGCCAACTGTTGCTCTCACTCCACAGATGTTGGTTAACTGCTCTGCCAATATCTCTCTCTCCCACTACTGTTGGTTAACTGCTCTGCCAACTGTTGCTCTCACTCCACAGATGTTGGTTAACTGCTCTGCCAATATCTCTCTCTCCCACTACTGTTGGTTAACTGCTCTGCCAACTGTTGCTCTCACTCCACAGATGTTGGTTAACTGCTCTGCCAATATCTCTCTCTCCCACTACTGTTGGTTAACTGCTCTGCCAACTGTTGCTCTCACTCCACAGATGTTGGTTAACTGCTCTGCCAATATCTCTCTCTCCCACTACTGTTGGTTAACTGCTTCTCTGAAGCCCTCCTCTGACCCCTACCTATCCTAGTATCCACTGCTCTGACATGTGCCAAGCGTGAAGGTTTTTTATGCCGAGCAAGGTAACCCACTCAAGCATACTGTACTCGCTTTGACATTTTCAAGGTGTTGTGGGTGGTGTTCAAAGGCTTTTTCCTTCACGTAGGGAAGGTCAGATGGTATCTTGGATGGAGCGGCTTCAGGGAAAGCGGCTGTGTTAAGGAAAATTTGTAAAACTTGAAATTGTACATTTCCTCCCTTGTTTTTGGTGGCCTAGAAAGTACATAAGCAGAAATGTCAGTCAGGTGCTGTCTCTGAAGCCATGAGATTCAGAAAAAGATGAGGACCCAGAATGGGTTGACAGGGGTGCAAACCTGATGGTGGCAGTCATGTGTTGGCCTTTGCAGGACCCAGAATGGGTTGACAAGGGTGCAAACGTGATGGTGGCAGTCAGGTGTTGGCCTTTGCAGGACCCAGAAGCAGAGTCCCCCCCCCCAGCAGAATGTCAGTCAGGTGCTGTCTCTGAAACCACTGCTCTCACTCTCACAGATGTTGGTTAACTGCTCTGCCAATATCTCACTCTCTCCCACTGTTGCTCATTTAATTTGAAGGGTGTGTATGGTCTTTCTTTTTCAAAGGTCGTATAGCAAAATGTGTGATTTCCACACATGGTGCATGAACAGATGATACACTTTAAATTGTCTATGTCCCCCACTCCTTTTGGTGGTCCAGACTGTTGTTTCTACTGTTTCACTTAAACTGTCTGTTAATTTGCTCCTGATGTTTTTTCACTGCTATAACCACATCCTTACTCACTGTCACTGATGTTTAACTGCTGTGCCACCTTTAATGGATATATTATTGCACACTTGTTTATGATTTAAAACGAATAAAGATATAATTCAGTATGTTGTACATAAAAGATCATGAATGGTGAACTGAAAGATTTTGTGTTGTTGACACTGCATTTGAACATATGTGTATTACATGTTTATCACATATGCAATATTTTAATAAACATTTACCAATGTTTAAAACATTTTGTTGTTTCTTTATGTTAGTATGACATTAATAACTATGCCATTAAATGTAAATTTGTATTGTACTATCCAACTAAGTAACACGTAAGGACACAATGGAAACAATTAAGTGTTAGAAAGAATTGCAAGTGCTGCATTTAAATTAAAATTTGTTTTTTTTTTTAACACTTGATGTAAGATTAAAACATGAATAACATTTCCTGAAATCATATTTATTCCGACATAATTAAATACATAATTTGCCATAATACAATAATAAGTCAAGGCTACTGGATTGTCCTTCATCCTATTTATTTGAGGCAACATTGATTTCTAAACTAATAATATATATGGACAATACAATAAAAGATGATCTAATGTCCCAGCCTCAAGATGATAGTGGCAATATTTTTTAGGCCAAAGTTGTGGCCATTGAGATGCATCAATTGAATGCTTAATCTCAATGCTCCAAATGTCTCTTAGACCATGTTTTGTTGTTTTATTTACAAGTCCAGCTATTAAGTTATACCACCTGAAAGCATAAAATATTGTGATTTATTTAGACCAAATATATGTTGCAATTGTGAAAGGTCAAGCAGTTTACTATTAGTTATTACATCCTCTAAAGAACATATCCCTGCCAACATCCAATGCTTCCAAATGAATACATCTGAAGTTCTTCCACTAAATGTACATTTTCTAAAAGGTTTATTTCATCCATTTTCAAGTTCACAATTCCAATAGAAAAATATAATTTTCAATTCCTTCATTTATGTAGGTTAAATCATCTCCTGTACAATTGACCTGGTGGCATATTATCAGTGCAGAGTGACTTAGATTCCATTTTCATGTTAACATTAGGTCACTTAACTTTAGGACAAAGATAAGAATGAACAAACGACCCGATACACACCTTAGGATAATGATACCTACTTTCTGCATTGAGCAGTAAAGCACAGTTACTTACCGTAACAGGTGTTATCCAGGGACAGCAGGCAGATATTCTTAACGCATGGGTGATGTTACACACTACTCACTAGATATTCTTACGTCCCACCCTCCTCCCCGGGTTGGCTTCTTAGCTGGCTTATCCTAACTGGGGACCACGCTCTCCTCCGTCGGGCGTGAAGGCACTCGCGCATGGTGCGGCCAACTAGAACTTTCTAGTTAAAAAGGTCTGTACCGGGGCTCCGTCAGTGACGTCACCCATGCGTTAAGAATATGCCCGACGGAGGAGTGCGTGGTCCCCAGTTTCTTCGTTTCCTCTGATGTTGCGGACCTTGTCCAAACTCCGCAAGGACAACGCCACCATGATTCTTATCGCACCTCGGTGGCCTCGCCAACACTGGTTCTCACTCCTGCTCCAACTCAGCTCCAGGGAACCCATTCTCCTTCCTGTGTTTCCTACTGTACTTACGCAGCAGCATCAGTCTCTACTGCATCCCAATCTGTCTTCGCTCCACCTGACAGCTTGGTTTCTCTCGGGCTGACCTCTCCAGAGAACCTATCTCAGCCGGTCCGCCTCATCTTGGACGCCTCCAGGAAGCCGGCCACCCTCCAATGTTACCATCAGAAATGGACCAGATTCTCCTCGTGGTGTCTCCGGCATCATCAGGAACCCACCTCCTTAGCGGTGGAAACCGTATTGGAATATTTGCTCTCGCTGTCCAATGCTGGCCTCAAAACTACCTCCATCAGAGTCCACCTCAGTGCCATCACTGCGTTTCATGAGCCCATTCTCGGAAAACCCCTCACGGCTCATCCTCTGGTTTCCAGATTTATGCGAGGGCTCTTCAATATCAAACCACCCCTCAAGCCTCCTCCAGTTGTCTGGGACCTGAATGTGGTACTCTCAGCTCTCATGAAACCTCCATTCGAGCCTCTTGCCACAACTTCACTTAGACTCCTTACCTGGAAGGTGCTTTTCCTGATTGCCATCACCTCTGCCAGGAGGGTTAGCGAACTGCATGCACTGGTTGACGACCCACCGTTCACTGTTTTTCACCATGACAAGGTTGTTCTGCGCACCCACCCTAAATTCCTTCCCAAGGTGGTCTCAGCTTTTCACCTCAACCAGTCCATTGTGCTGCCCGTCTTCTTCCCTAAGCCTCACTCGCATCCTGGGGAACAGGCGTTGCACACGCTGGATTGTAAGCGTGCCCTTGCTTACTATCTTGATCGTACCAGAGCTCACCGAACATCCCCTCAGCTATTTTTGTCTTTCGATCCCAACCGTTTGGGTCATCCTGTCTCCAAACGGACACTTTCCAATTGGCTTGCTGCCTGTATTGCATTCTGCTATGCTCGGGCCGGTCTCTCACTGGAAGGAACTGTCACGGCCCACAGAGTCCGAGCTATGGCTGCTTCTGTAGCTTTCCTCCGTTCCACGCCCATCGAGGAAATCTGCAAGGCGGCCACTTGGTCCTCAGTTCACACATTCACTACTCACTACTGTCTGGATGCGTTCTCCAGACGGGATGGACACTTCGGCCAATCTGTGTTACAAAATTTATTTTCCTAATGGCCAACCATCCCACCTCCCTCTTTGTTAGCTTGGAGGTCACCCATGTGTTAAGAATATGCTGCCTGCTTGTCCTGGGATAAAGCACAGTTACTTACCGTAACAGGTGTTATCCAGGGACAGCAGGCAGATATTCTTACGTACCACCCACCTCCCCGGGTTGGCTTCTTAGCTGGCTTATCCTAACTGGGGACCACGCACTCCTCCGTCGGGCGGGAAGGCACTCGCGCACGCGCGGTGCGGCCAACTAGAAACTTCTAGTTAAAAAGGTCCGTACCGAGGGCTCCGTCGGTGACGTCACCCATGTGTTAAGAATATCTGCCTGCTGTCCCTGGCTAACACCTGTTACGGTAAGTAACTGTGCTTTCTCTGCATCCCTCTTCACAAACATATGTGATGTATGACTGTATTAATATATTAGGAGTGGAAAATGATGTGTAATAATTACAATAATTTACTCATGACTCCCTGATCTTTTTAAAATTAATAGAATTTTATTGTTCTTATGTGTTTCCCATATTCAAACACTGTAATAGCTTATTTATTTATTTATTTATTCAGATTTCCCATTAACGCTAATTGTGTTTCAATCAATTACTACAAAACTATATACTATAAAATACACACATACTCAATTAATATGTGCATTTCATCACTACAATGTAGTAAAATCTGTTTGACTATTGACCATTTAACACGTGTTTTAGATAACCAATAGCAGCGCTGAAAAGGGGAAATCTCACGATATTCACACAACATCGGTCATGTGACTGGTATTTAAGCTTTGCAATTAGGCCCCCCACCCGCATTTACAAATATCACCATTTATTCAGATTTCCCATTAACTCTGTTCGTCCGCATTTTTAACTTGCGCTCATTATACTAAAACCCGTCAATTGCGCACTGGGAAACTAATCCGTCAATTGCGCGAAAAAGTACTATAACTTTAGTATGATGATATACGTCATCATTATGCACTAATGGAGACAAGCTGATGTCATCACGCGTTTCAACACATATGCGCGCCATGCTAACGCTAATTGTGTTTCAATCAATTACTACAAAACTTTATATTATAAAATACACACATACTCAATTAATATGTGCATTTCATCACTACAATGTAGTAAAATCTGTTTGACTATTGACCATTTAACACGTGTTTTAGATAACCAATAGCAGCGCTGAAAAGGGGAAATCTCACGATATTCACACAACATCGGTCATGTGACTGGTATTTAAGCTTTGCAAAAACGTCATAGATTCACAGAGAAGATGGCATCCTATGTGGGTTTCCGTGGACGTAAGCCCAATTTCTCCGAGCGTGAAGTACTCATATTAACTGAGTACTTCACGCTCAATGCTAAACTGCTTTTCCCCGTTAAGGGGAAAAGACGCAATATAGGTGAAATGGACAGGGCCTGGGGAGAACTTGCGCAGCTGTTCAACGCCCGCGCTATCACACCGCGCTCCGTAAGTATTTATCAAATACATGTTGTTCATAGACAATTGCGCGCTGACAAATTGGCGCGGATAAAGAATTTATTTTTTTGCGCGGAAGGCAAAAATGGATACGCATCTCCTGAAATCGCGCACTGCGTCATCATACATCTGCTGAAAAATTTTGCAGTTGATAATGGTGTCTCTCATGTACTTATTTGATTTAATTAGCTGTATTCCAGTCGGGTTTTCAAAATTTACATAATTATTATGCTTGCAATCTATTTCCATGCACTGCTTTCAATGCATATATATATATCATGTCTGCGCGATTTGTCCACGTGCTATTCTCTATGAACCATATATCATGGCTCACTCATGTCTCTCCATTATGTAATAGGTTGAGGATTTGAAGAAAAAAGCCCGCGAGCTCAGGCTACATCACCCTGCATGGGTCCGGGCTGTCCGCCGCAATCTGTACAACACCCCAGGTATGTTACAGTAAAATATCGGGTGGGTATAAGGTGTGCAGTCATAATATCTGTGTTGAACAATCATGTATTTTAAACGTTGACAGGTCAAAAACTCGAAAGACAATCGCGCGCAGACAAACATTTTAAACATTAACAGTTTTTCATATACTTCTGACACTACATGCATTTATGTCTTCAGATGCGAGTGAGGAGGAAGAGGAGGAGGAGGATCAGGAAGAGGAGGAGGAGGAGGAGGAGGAGGAGGAGGAGGAAGACACCCCTATCCCTGACCGGCCGTTCCTTATCCCCCGCAGACGCCCCACCTCCCAATCCCCTTCCACCTCCGCCCAGTCCCATCCAACGTCCCAACCCCCTTCCACCTCCGCCCAGTCCCATCCAACGTCCCAACCCCCTTCCACCTCCGCCCAGTCCCATCCAACGTCCCAACCCCCTTCCACCTCCGCCCAGTCCCATCCAACGTCCCAACCCCCTTCCACCTCCGCCCAGTCTCATCCAACTTCCCCCCACCGACGCCCTAGACCACCCTCTAGGATCCCCCTAAAAAAACGCCCCAAACCCTGCCCTGCCCCTTCATTCCCAATGCCCTGTTCCCCCTCCCTCCCACCCCCTAAACCCAAGTTCTGCCTTAAACTTTTCCCTGAAATTCGACCCTCTGTCATCACCTCTCCCCCAGCCCTCCCACGTACCTCAATGAGTACTGCCTCAACCCCCATCCTGGACAGATTTAGCGACCTCTCTGTCCAGTCCGGTAAGTGTTATGATATTTTTATTCTGTAATTTTTGTACTGTAAAAGCTTTTATTCATTTTTACAACGTACATCAAGTGTACAATTAATAAACACATTTATGATTTAAGACATCACTTGAATTTTAATAATATAATATAAAATGCTTAGGTTTGTTCATATGTAACAAAAACAACCAAGTTTGTCTCATAGATGCTTCCACTGTACATAATTGTCTTTTCAATGTCCACCTGCTTTTCATGCTCTTTTTCATTACAGATATATTGGCATCCCCCTCCTCTTCGCCGCCTTTGTCAACATCCCCACTCCCCATTCAAAGCCCCAACCGTTGTTCCACCTGTTTTGCCCCCCTCCGACCCTCAACCAGAGATTGTGGGACCAACCCTGCAACGGCCACCACCCCTGTTGCAGCGACCACTATTGTGGCTCACGCTGCCACAAACACAGATCCTCCGCCCAGTTCTGTAACAGTGGAGGACATTTACACGGCGGTGGTTACCATCTTAGCAGGGGTGGAGCACATGAACGACTGTGCTGAAGAATCCGTTCGACACATTCGTCACGTGACAGGGGCACTGCAGGTCTTGCTAGAAGCACTTCGCGGTACCCCTCCCACCCCGTGAATGGCTCCACTGTTAACGAGGGAGCTGCACCCTCTTGTCACCACTCCTCCCTCCCCTTCTTCCCCCCCTGCCTCACTCCCTCCCCCTCCTGCCCTTCGCCCTCCCAGAAAAAATACAAAAAAAGTATAAAAACAACTCCCTCCCCTTCTTCCCCCCCTGCCTCACTCCCTCCCCCTCCTGCCCTTCGCCCTCCCAGAAAAAATACAAAAAAAGTATAAAAACAACTCCCTCCCCTTCTTCCCCCCCTGCCTCACTCCCTCCCCCTCCTGCCCTTCGCCCTCCCAGAAAAAATACAAAAAAAGTATAAAAACAACTCCCTCCCCTTCTTCCCCCCCTGCCTCACTCCCTCCCCCTCCTGCCCTTCGCCCTCCCAGAAAAAATACAAAAAAAGTATAAAAACAACTCCCTCCCCTTCTTCCCCCCCTGCCTCACTCCCTCCCCCTCCTGCCCTTCGCCCTCCCAGAAAAAATACAAAAAAAGTATAAAAACAACTCCCTCCCCTTCTTCCCCCCCTGCCTCACTCCCTCCCCCTCTTGCCCTTCGCCCTCCCAGAAAAAATACAAAAAAAGTATAAAAACAACTCCCTCCCCTTCTTCCCCCCCTGCCTCACTCCCTCCCCCTCCTGCCCTTCGCCCTCCCAGAAAAAATACAAAAAAAGTATAAAAACAACTCCCTCTCCTTCTTCCCTCCCTTTCCATCCACCCCCCTCCACACTCCCACCCCTTCACATCCATTCACACCATACCCACCCCACTCCACCCACAGTCTCCAGCATCATGACTCGCCTGCCTCCTACCGTCTCGTGGGATCTTCAGTCCTCCTGTGAGTGTCTCTCTATCTCTCTCTCACTCTCTCCCTCCCTTCCTCCCTCCCTCTCTCTCCCTTACCACAGTGTTTTCTTTGCCCTCCAGCCTCCTGTGTCGCAGCAGTGGTGACTACAACTTCACAATTCATGTCTCCAGCATCATGACTCGCCTGCCTCCTACCGTCTCGTGGGATCTTCAGTCCTCCTGTGAGTGTCTCTCTATCTCTCTCTCACTCTCTCCCTCCCTTCCTCCCTCCCTCTCTCTCCCTTACCACAGTGTTTTCTTTGCCCTCCAGCCTCCTGTGTCGCAGCAGTGGTGACTACAACTTCACAATTCATGTCTCCAGCATCATGACTCGCCTGCCTCCTACCGTCTCGTGGGATCTTCAGTCCTCCTGTGAGTGTCTCTCTATCTCTCTCTCACTCTCTCCCTCCCTTCCTCCCTCCCTCTCTCTCCCTTACCACAGTGTTTTCTTTGCCCTCCAGCCTCCTGTGTCGCAGCAGTGGTGACTACAACTTCACAATTCATGTCTCCAGCATCATGACTCGCCTGCCTCCTACCGTCTCGTGGGATCTTCAGTCCTCCTGTGAGTGTCTCTCTATCTCTCTCTCACTCTCTCCCTCCCTTCCTCCCTCCCTCTCTCTCCCTTACCACAGTGTTTTCTTTGCCCTCCAGCCTCCTGTGTCGCAGCAGTGGTGACTACAACTTCACAATTCATGTCTCCAGCATCATGACTCGCCTGCCTCCTACCGTCTCGTGGGATCTTCAGTCCTCCTGTGAGTGTCTCTCTATCTCTCTCTCACTCTCTCCCTCCCTTCCTCCCTCCCTCTCTCTCCCTTACCACAGTGTTTTCTTTGCCCTCCAGCCTCCTGTGTCGCAGCAGTGGTGACTACAACTTCACAATTCATGTCTCCAGCATCATGACTCGCCTGCCTCCTACCGTCTCGTGGGATCTTCAGTCCTCCTGTGAGTGTCTCTCTATCTCTCTCTCACTCTCTCCCTCCCTTCCTCCCTCCCTCTCTCTCCCTTACCACAGTGTTTTCTTTGCCCTCCAGCCTCCTGTGTCGCAGCAGTGGTGACTACAACTTCACAATTCATGTCTCCAGCATCATGACTCGCCTGCCTCCTACCGTCTCGTGGGATCTTCAGTCCTCCTGTGAGTGTCTCTCTATCTCTCTCTCACTCTCTCCCTCCCTTCCTCCCTCCCTCTCTCTCCCTTACCACAGTGTTTTCTTTGCCCTCCAGCCTCCTGTGTCGCAGCAGTGGTGACTACAACTTCACAATTCATGTCTCCAGCATCATGACTCGCCTGCCTCCTACCGTCTCGTGGGCTCTTCAGTCCTCCTGTGAGTGTCTCTCTATCTCTCTCTCACTCTCTCCCTCCCTTCCTCCCTCCCTCTCTCTCCCTTACCACAGTGTTTTCTTTGCCCTCCAGCCTCCTGTGTCGCAGCAGTGGTGACTACAACTTCACAATTCATGTCTCCAGCATCATGACTCGCCTGCCTCCTACCGTCTCAGCTCCCACATCTGGACTTGGCTTGCCAGCTCTCCTTCGATGATCAGAAAAATCTGACATCATATCTATGATACTTTTAAAAATACATTTTAATATACAACTTATTGAAAATAAAGGACAACTGCGTACTGGATAAATGCAAAACCTTATCAAACATAAGTGTTAATTTACATGGCTGTGTCAACTAGGTAGAATTTGTAATGCTACATGATTGACACCTTATCTTGTTTAGAGATGTTCTTAATAGAGTATAACACTTATCATGCTTAATCCTTTAAGTATAAATTAGATGAAATGCATTGAGGTGATATGTTAACATCTTTCCTTTCGTGCACACAAAATGTGATAGATGTATAAGGTGTACACCTGACATAATTTTAGTCACCCATCTCCCTGTATGCCTCTTGTAAGGAGATGCACATTTAGTTTGCTTTAAATCCTGAACTACTTACCATCAATAAAACAGGGGCACTGGTCTCCTGACGTAATAGCATGTATTTAATACGTACTTCCTGAGTGCTGTGTCAAAGCACTAGCATTGAACAGGTGCGCCAGTTTCCCCCAGACCCAATCGATTTCACCTATATTTCTAACTTTCCTCTTGATGGGGAATAGCAGTTTAGCATTGAGCGACATGTACTCAGTTAATCAGAGTACTTCACGCTTGGACAATTTGTGTTTCTGCACACAAAATCCATAATAGGAAGTCATCTTCTCTGTGTATCTATGACATTTTTGCAAAGTACTCAGTTAATCTAAGTACTTCCTGAGTGCAGTGTCAAAACACTAGCATTGAACAGGTGCGCCAGTTTGGCCCAGGCCCAGTCCATTTCACCTATATTTCTAACTTTCCTCTTGATGGGGAATAGCAGTTTAGCATTGAGCGACATGTACTCAGTTAATCAGAGTACTTCACGCTTGGAGAACTTGTGTTTTGGCACACAAAATCCATAATAGGAAGCCATCTTCTCTGTGAATCTATGACATTTTTGCAAAGTACTCAGTTATTCTAAGTACCTCACCACAATTGTGGCTCACACTGCACACAGACACACACACACTGACTGAATGAGAGCCAAAGAGTCAGTTTTCTCCACACTATGTCCATTTTTCAAATGTTCCTGTGCTTGATGGGGAAACAATACTTTAGCATTGCACAAAACATACTCTATCTGGACTAAATTTATGTATGTTTCTCTATATATGATCTTTTAAAGTTCATAGCCTTTTACATCCTCCAGTTCAAACACTGAATCTCAAGCATACAGAATACTTTTCTTTCTGTGAATTTATGCTTTCGCCCTCATCATCATCCTATTTTTAGACCAATTTCAAAATCTTTTCAATTTCAATATTCTTATAATAATCTTTATCATTCAATGTTATTATTTGCTGTTCACATCATGTTTACTTGTGTTCAATAATACTTACTTTGCATTTAACTTTGCCCTGGGAGATCTATGTTATCCATTCTATATGTTCACTGTATTATGCTTTCTTCAATAATACAGTTACTCAGAAATAAAAACATTATAACACAACTATTGATTCCAGAATTTATTTTACACTCACAAACTCCAATGACATTATGAACTTATAATGACTAACGTCATTTAACAAATTGTTTATTATTGTCTTTTAACATATTAAAACACTTCATAAAATCAATAACTAGAAAGCTGCAAACAAATTGTGGACAGTTTTGTTTGGGTTTTATTCGGTGGGGAGGGGCAGTGAAGCTTGTCTTTAATCTTTGAAATCTGTTGGGCCTGAAGACAACTCAGCGTGAAGACGACAGAGCATGAAGACACTTGTAAGTTTGAACATGAATAACGATTTAAACAAACAAAGAAAATGACATAATGATCGTCATAAACACTTAAAACATATATTATGTCATATAACGATTATTAAGCTAATTCAGCTTTACAAATTTTTACAATTCATACAACAAACATATCATGCAAGACAAACAGAAATAATGAAACTTAGCATTTGACAGATGGATCAGATGAATAGACACTGCAGGCATCAGACTATGGGCATTTCATTATGACCCCAATGCAAACACCCACTATGCCCATTTACCTTCCACTATTACAGGTCTCACAGTCCACAATTAATGTGTCTGGTAACGGGACAAAAACACCTGGGGAAAAAATTTGGAACTATCCCAAAATCTGCAGCCTGGAACTGGGTAACCTGGCCACCCTGTTACTTTGATTTATTAAACTCTTTTTTCCAATATGAGAATGACACGAACTAAATTCACCATCCTGTCCATATGAGTTATGTAGCTGTCCTTGTCCCTCTCCCATTCCTATCATCTCTGCTTTAACAGTGTCAGGTCAAGACCACACCAAGACAAAGGCCGCTGAGCGCAGGGCAGAGGCATGTGCCTAACAAAATTAATAATGCATTTTTAAGGTCTCCAAAATAATGAGGGAAGTTGCCTTGCCTCGCGCTGAGTTGCTCGCGCTCAGTTGTCAGTTGTCTCGCGCTCGATTGTCTGCGCGATTTTGTCCGCGCGCGATTGTCTTGCGCGCAATTGTCTATGAACCGTTTTGAGCTCAGTTGCTCGCGCTCAGTTGCTCGCGCTCAGTTGTTTTGAGCTCAGTTGTCTTGCGCTCAGTTGTTTTTGAGCTCAGTTGTCTTGCGCTCAGTTGTCTTGCGCTCAGTTGTTTTTGAGCTCAGTTGCTCGCGCTCAGTTGTCTTGCGCTCAGTTGTCTTGCGCTCAGTTGTCTTGCGCTCAGTTGTTTTTGAGCTCAGTTGCTCGCGCTCAGTTGTCTTGCGCTCAGTTGTCTTGCGCTCAGTTGTCTTGCGCTCAGTTGTTTTTGAGCTCAGTTGTCTTGCGCTCAGTTGTCTTGCGCTCAGTTGTCTTGAGCTCAGTTGTCTTGCGCTCAGTTGTCTTGCGCTCAGTTGTCTCGCTCGTACACATTCATGAAAATAATTTGCGCTCAATTGTCTTGCGCTCAATTGTCTTGCGCTCAGTTGTCTTGCGCTCAGTTGTCTTCACGCTCATTTGTCTTGCGCTCAGTTGTCTCGCGCTCGATTGTCTGCGCGATTTTGTCCGCGCGCGATTGTCTTGCGCGAAATTGTCTTGCGCGCAATTGTCTATGAACCCAGACCTGCACAGTGGAGCATGAGCCAAAAATACAATAGGAGGTGAAGCGGGTTTACTTACGCTCAATTCCCTGATGAAGCTTGGTCGCAAAACAGGGAACCCTGTTGGAAACTGTGGAGGTATATTGCCAGTGGTGAGGAGTTTTTAGCTGCTGTGTTTTGGGCTCATTCTCCACTGTGCGGGTTTGGTCCTGCTTCTACATCCCAGTACCACTATGAAGATTATGATGAATACTACATTTACAAAAATAAGTACGATGGTTTTTTTTTTTATATAATACAAAAAGTTTATGATAGTGTGTGATATTTTTTCCACTTATCTTGGAGTTGTTGACCAATAATGTGTCTGCTTGTCTCAAAGTTGATATTTTGAGAGTGGCTTGTCTATACGGGTAGCAATTGTTTTGCACCCCTATTAGACACTGAGGTCTTTTCTCCATTTTTTGATGAATGCATGTCTGTAGTACTGGGTAGACATTGGGATGTAATTTAGGTGTATATATTTTTTGGACATCCTTTCTTGTTTGAAAGTTTCTCTTTATAATTTGTACCATCTTTGGAGTATGAACATTGTATTTTAGTACACATGCCAAAACTTTAGAATCTTCTTCTTCATTGTTCTTCTTTTGCAACAAATATTCCCGGTGATTGTACCTGGCTCATTTGGCTGCACCTTGCACAAGAGATTTTGGATAACATTTATCAATAAATGTCTGCTTCCCTTTCTCCACAGTCCAAAGATAGAGCATATGCGACGATAACGTAAAAATTGAGACAAATGAATGTTCTTACGCATATGTCTAGGATGCATGCTAGTAAAATGCAAAGTTGTATTCCTATCTGTGGGTTTCTGATACACAGTGGTATGAAAATAACCAGAGTGAAAACAAACTTAAACATCCAAAAATTTGAGCTCCTCAACATGGTATTGAAACTCAAACTGTATTGTAGAGTGACATCCTTCACAAACAACTTAAAGAATCCACTGTGTATATCCATATTTAAAATATGTTGTTGATATATCTCCTCATTTCACAGAATCAGACTCCTGAGGCAGGCCTTATTAGGCCGAAACAGAATCGTGTTAAGTCAGTGTTATATTACCCAATAAATGAGATCAAGCACCAACCAGTCACCTTCTTTGTTTGCTTTCTAATAATAATAATAATAGTTTATTTTTATATACCGCCATACCCGGGAGTTCTAGCTGGTTCACATCAATCAATCATTATACATACAGTACAAATATATATTTAAAATTGAAATCATCTAAAATTTCGGCAAAGTTAAAAGCTTACAGTGGGAAGATACAAACAATTTAAAATGAGATAAAAATTATAAGTAAGTAATAAGATACATTAGGTTGCCAGTCTATTGAATAATTGAATTTTTATCTGTTTTCTAAAATCAAGATAAGAGGAAGCTTCTAATGCAATTTTGGCAAGCCATGTATTCAGTGTGGCCGCCTGAAAAGAAAAGGTTCTGTTGAATCTTTTGTAATGACAGGATTTTATTGAGGGATATGCAAACAAGTGTACTCTTCGAGAGCTCTTATTACCGTATTTTCACGCATATAACGCGCGCGTTATATGCGTTTTTACCTACCGCGCATACCCCTCGCGCGTTATACGCGTGAGCGCGGTATACAAAATTTTTTTTACATAGTTCCCACCCCGCCCGACGCCCGATTCACCCCCCCCAGCAGGACTGCTCACACCCCCACCCCGAATGACCGCTCGCACGCGCTCCCACCCGCACCCGCATCCACGATCGGAGCAAGAGGGAACCCAAGCCCTCTTGCCCGGCCGACTCCCCAACTCCCCGACAATATCGGGCCAGGAGGGAGCCCAAACCCTCCTGGCCACGGCGACCCCCTACCCCCACCTCGCACTACATTACGGGCAGGAGGGATCCCAGGCCCTCCTGCCCTCGATGCAAACCCCCCCTCCCTCCAACGACCGCCCCCCCCAAGAACCTCCGACCGCCCCCCCAGCCGACCCGCGACCCCCCTGGCCGACCCCCATGACACCCCCACCCCCCTTCCCCGTACCTTTGGTAGTTGGCCGGACAGACGGGAGCCAAACCCGCCTGTCCGGCAGGCAGCCAACGACGGAATGAGGCCGGATTGGCCCATCCGTCCCAAAGCTCCGCCTACTGGTGGGGCCTAAGGCGCGTGGGCCAATCAGAATAGGCCCTGGAGCCTTAGGTCCCACCTGGGGGCGCGGCCTGAGGCACATGGGCCCAACCCGACCACGGAAAGTCAGGGAGGGTGAACGGAGAGTCGGGACAGCGCACGGAGAGGCGGGGCAGTGCACGGAAAGTCAGGGAGGGTGAACGGATAGTCGGGACAGTGCACGGAGAGTCGGGGAGGGCGAAAGGAGAGTCGGGGTGGCCAGAGGAGAGTCGGGGCGGGCGAAAGGACAGTCGGGCAGCATGCGCGGTATACCCGTGAGCGCGGTATACAAAAGTTTTTGTACATAAAATCGTGGTTTCTGCGCGCTATACCCGTGTGCGCATTTTACACAGGTGCGCATTATCTGCGTGAAAATACGGTAATGTAACTCAGGGTAAAATGAGGGGTAAGATAGCCTGGTAGCATGCCAAATACTGCTTTGTAGCAGATCCATGAGAACTTAAATAAGACTCTGGATTCCAATGGCAGCCAATGAAGCTTTTGATAGAATGGAGTAATATGCTCCCATTTTTTTAAACCAAAAATAAGACGAACAGCTGTATTCTGAACTACTCTCAACTTTTTGAGAATTTTCTTAAAAGCACCCAAATATATGATGTTACAGTAGTCCAGAATACTTAAAATGGAAGATTGAGTTAACAAGCGAAAAGAGGCTTCATCAAAGTACTTCTTGATGGTGCAGAGTTTCCAAAGCACTGAAATGCTATTTTTAAATATCAAATCAGAATGTTTTTCCAATGTGAGGTGTTTATCCAAAGTTACTCCCAATATTTTTAAAGATTGTTCAATAATGTAATCCATCCCATTTACATGTATCATTGTTTCTTTGATTTTATCATTGGAATATCCTGTTTTCTCCAATTTACTGTTCATATCTTAATTTTGACTGGATAAATGCTCCATCAGAGAGTGCTAGGGAGGTAAAATTCCAAGATATAATAAATGATTGCTTCTTGGAGCAACTAGTCCAGGAACCAACAAGAGGAGGAGCTATTTTAGATCTAGTCTTTAGTAGAATACAGGGCATAGTACAAGAGGTAACAGTGTTGATTCCACTGGGAAACAGGGATCATAAAATGATCAAATTTGAGCTAATATCTGGAGTGAAGTCACAAAGGAAATCTACTGTAGCAATATTTAATTTTCAGAAAGAAAACTATGATTAAATGAGGAAAATTGTTAAAAAGAAGCTAAAAGGATCATCCACAAAGGTTAGGACTTTAAGGCAGGCATGGACATTGTTTAAAAATACCATCTTGGAAGCCCAGACTAGATGTATTCTATATACCTGTATTAAGAAAGGTGAAAAGAAGAGCAAATAGCAGCTAGTATGGTTAACAGGTGAAGTGAAAGAGGTTATTGGAGCCTAAAGAACATCTTTCAAGGAATGAAAAAGGATCTGAATGGAGAAAACAAGAACTAACATAAGCACTGGCAAATTATATGCAAAGCACCGATAAAGAAGGCTAAAAGAGAATATTTATTTATTCAATTTTCTATACTGTTCACCCAGGAGAGCTCAGAACGGTTTTACATGAATTTGTTCAGGTACTCAAGCATTTCTCCCTGTCTGTCCCAGCAGGCTCACAATCTAGCTAATGTAGCTGGGGCAACGGGGGGAATTAAGTGACTTGCCCAGGGTCACAAGGAGCAGCATGGGTTTGAACCCACAACCCCAGGGTGCTGAGGCTGTAGCTTTAACCACTGCGCTACACACTCCCCATGAAGAGAAACTCGCCAGAGGCAAAATATTTACAGTAACATCCTTTTAAGTACATCAGAAGCAGAAAGCCCGTGAGGGAATCCGTGGGACTGTTGAATCATCAAGGAGCAAAAGAGGCCATAGTGAATGAATTAATTCTTTGCTTCAGCCTTTACAAAAGAAGACATAAAAAATCTATCTGAGCCAGAAATGGTTTTTAAGGGTGACGATGAGGAATAACTGAAAGAAATCTTGATGAAACTTTTAACAAAATTCCTCGTGAGAGACTCCTGAGAAAATTAAAAAGTCATGGTATACTATAGGATATAATGTTCTGTTGTGGATTAGCAATTGGCTATTGGACAGCAAACAGAGAGTGGGGTTACACGGACATTTTTCTCATTGAAGGAGGGTGAATAGTGGACTGCCACAGGGATCTTTACTGGGACTGGTGTTATTTAACATATTTATACTGTAAATTATCTGGAAATTGAAATGACAATTGAGATAATTACATTTGCAGATGACACTAAACTATTCAAAGTTGCTAAAAAGACTTGCAGACTGTGAAAAAATAGCAAGAAGACCTTAGGAAATTGGAAGACTGGGCATCCAAATGGCAGATGAAATTTAATATGGACAAATGCAAAGTAATGCACATTGGGAAGAATAATCCAAATTATAGTCACCAAATCCTAGGGTCCATTTTAGGGAATCAGCACCCAAGAAAAAGATCTAGGTGTCATAATAGACAATATGCTGGAACCTTCTACCCAATGCGCGGCAGCGACCAAAAAATGCAAATAGGGCGCTAGGAATTATTAGGAAAGGGATGGTAAATAATGCCTCTCTCTAACTCTATGGTGTGACCTCACCTTCAATATTGTATTCAATTCTGGTGCTGATCTCAAAAAAGATATAGTGAAATTAGAAAAGGTTCAAATAAGAGTGGCCAAAATGATAAAGGGGATGGAACTCGTCTCGTTAGAGGAAAGGCTAAAGAGGTTAGGGGTCTTCAGCTTGGAAAAGAGATGGCTGAGGGGAGATATAATTGAAATCCACAAAATCCTAAGTGATGTAGGATGGATACAAGTGAATCATTTTTTAACTCTTTCAAAAATTAAAAAGACTAGAGAACACTCAATGAAGTTACATGGAAATACCTTTAAAATAAATAGGAGGAAATATTCTTTTGCTCAAAGAAAAGTAAAGCTCTGGATGCCAGAGGATGCGGAAACAGCAGTTAGCATATCTGGGTTTAAAAAAATGTTTGGGCAAGTTCAGGGAAGAAAAGTCCATAGACTGCTACTGAAATAGACATGGGAATATTGCTACTATTTGGATTTCTGCCAGGAACTTGTGACCTGGATTGGCTATTTTGGAAACAGGATACTAGGCTAGATGGACCATTGGTCTGACCCAATATGGCTATTAGTATGTTCATCAGCATAGAGATAATACAAAAAGCCACATGAGAGGATGAGAGTACTAAGGAAACAAGTATAGAGAGAAAAAAGAAGAGCTTCCAGGACTGAGATTGGTATTCCCATCTGAGAGAAGGAGGAGAAGCAGAATATGGAGAAGACAAAGAGAGGCATGATGATAGTGAAGAGGATGAGATGCTCTCAAATGCACATGACTGGGTGGAAGAAAATAAAGCTCAAGAACAGATGAGAAAATGGCTGTCGAGATAAACAATGTATGGAGTGGGTAGTGGAGTCTTGAGGTCTGTGATGGAAGTAGGGAAGAAGATTGGGAAGAGTTAGTATTAAAAAGAGAAAGTGTAGTGGAGCCATAGGAAACAGAAGAGAAGTGATATATAGAACCTTAGGATATATATAAACCTTGTACTGTGTTCCTCAGATCTTCCTTTTGAAACTCAATAGGTATAATACATACAAGCAACATATTGAGGTGAGCTTAAAAGCTCTTAACAAGCAGATCAATGACAACCAAAAGAACTGAGCTACTCTGGTATCTTTCTCCCACATTTTCTGGGTCTCTTGGTATATACCAGTAGCTATATTTTCTCTCTCTCGCTTCCTTCTATAATTGTTCTTCCTTTTTCTTGCACAAGTTTAGTACTTCTAGTTTCCCGTATTTTATACTCTTTTCCTCCATGACTTTCACGTCAGACTCCGAATTAGAAGACGGAAAGCAGCCCCCTGACCCACAACTTCCTGTGCCTTAAACTCTTAATCATGTAGCAACATACCAGAGTTTTGGGCACTTTGTCTGGGGCACCTCCGTAAACCTATCCTGACTGTAAGCCTTAGGGAACTACATTCCTTTTCGTTATTTAGCACAGAATAAACAAGAAAGCCCTGTGTAGCTTTTAGAGCCTACAGCTCAGCAAATCGCTTTGATGCTGCTTCAGGAGAAGCTGGAAATGCCGCAGTTATCGCTTGAATTATTCAGATACAATCTTGTATCTGAAGGCACAAGAAACTGACAGCAATGCAAGCTTTAATGGAGACAGTGATAAAATATTTGCAGAAGATGTGAAATCTGTTACATTGTAGCAAACACTCTCAAGTTAAAAAAACATATTGCCTTAATATTTGACCCAACTAGGTGGAAGAAACAATTTATTTCTTGTCACATAGATAACATTGGTCTGAATGAGTACGGTACTCTGTTTTTCATATTTAAGGCAGCTATCTATCCTCTGCCTATTCCTCTTTTTGCAAGGAAAATAATGTTTATTAAAGGAATTAGTATAAAGAACAAGATCAAATAATAAATATAATTTAACTTCATCTGCTGGACTTCATTCTATGCCAGGTTACATAAGAACTGCCACTGCTGGGTCAGACCAGTGGTCCATCATGCCCAGGGCCCTAACTGAGACTAGCCCTACCTGCGTACGCTCTGGTTAAGCAGGAACTTGTCTAACTTTGTCTTGAATCCCTGGAGGGTGTTTTCCCCTATGACAGACTCTGGAAGAGCATTCCAGTGTTCTATCACTCTCTGGGTGAAGAAGAACTTCCTTACGTTTGTACGGAATCTATCCCCTTTCAATTTTAGAGAGTGCCCTCTCGTTCTCCCTACCTTGGAGAGGGTGAACAACCTGTCCTTAACTACTAAGTCTATTCTCTTCAGGTTAAAGTTGCATCAATCAGTTTTCCACAGGGAATCCTTCATTCTTAATGTATTATCTAGTACTACACTTCTGCAAATTCATCACAAACTGTTGACATACTAACGGAGTATATTTATAGTATATTTATATTGATACTCAATGTAGCTTTGATATTGGAAGTTAATAAAAGGCATGCACAGAAGATAAAGATGTAAAGAACTCAGTTAATGTACCAATTATCTATTCAATGCCAACAACTTTGCCACAAGATTAGATGAACAGCAGTAACATGTCACAGGAGTAAAGAAACTCCAAAGAACTGAATCTGTCACAGAAGCAGAAGCATTGAAAGTGCACAGGACAGAGAAAAAGCAGTCTCTGATTGGGCCAATCCAGGCAGAGCCAGACTAAGGCATTTTTCATGGAGTGAAAAATCGATCCACTTGTACTCCACTCAGGATTTTGTAAACTTCAATCATATCTCCCCTCAGCCGTCTCTTTTCCAAGCTGAAGAGCCCTAACCATTTTAGTTTTTCTTCATATCAAAGGAGTTCCATCCCCTTTATCATCTTGGTCGCTCTTCTTTGAACCTTTTCTAGTGCCACTATATCTTTCTTGAGATAAGGAGACCAGAATTGAACACAGATGTGCTGAGGGCTCAGGAACCTTGGATTGCCATCTGTCTGGATTCTTTTAGCATTCTACAAATGTATAAATTCTCAGGCTTGAAATAAAAATGATGGATAAAGTATCTGGATATTTTTTCACAATTTAGCCCTCTGTAGCTCTATAATCCTTCCCCTTCCAGTGCAAGTATGGTAGTATCCAGTCAATGAGAAGACTTCTAGTCACAAGAAGGAGGGGCTGAGCTGCAAAGGTTGTGGCTAAGTCCTGTCTGGGGTTTTAGAGAGAGCTGTGAAATTAGTGAGTATTCAGTTAAAAGTCTGAAAGCAAAGATGGAGGAGAGCAGACAACTGTTTGTGAGAAAGTGCTGGCGATAGCTAAGGAAAAAGCCTCGTTAGACTTGTTTTTTTTTTACCTATAAGGGAGTGCTGTACCCGAGACTTTCCAAAAACTAGAAGGCTTTGAAGCCAGAAAAGCTGATGTGATATTGACAGCTTACCAAAATGCGGAACTAACTGGGTTATTTAAATTCTATATGAGATGGTATTTATACTTACAAATAATAACATAACTTTATTATTTTATACCGCCACAATCATACAACTTCTGGGCGGTTTACACTGAAGAGAACTGGACAATCAGCGATTTACAAAATACAAATAGTAAAAGTAGAACATATTTCTCAAGGATAGTCGGTATAAAATTATTAAATTCAGTAAAACTTCTGTTTAGGAAATGAATCTGTTGAACAATGCAGTCTTAATTTCTTTCTGAAAAGCGCCATAGGTCAACCTGGCTCCATTGATATAATTGCCTAACCAAGACTGCTGTTTACTTGCTTGAAACATGAATGTTCTATCCAAAAAGGACCTGTATTTGCAACCAGTGATCCTTGGGTAGGCAAATAAGTTACAATTTCTGGTTATCATATTAGGGCTGTATAGCATGAAATGAGATAAAAGATAGGTAGGGGTTATTCCCCAAACCGATTTAAAACAAATGAAAGAAAACTTAAATATTATTCGTGCCTCCATTAGTAACCAGTGCAGTAGTCTATAGTAGGGACTAACATGATCACTTTTCTTCAGTCCAAATATTAAACGGACAGCCGTATTCTGTACTATTCTTACACCAGATTTTTCAATTATGGAATTTGGAGTTCCAGAAATCTTGAGTACACAAATCAGCAACCCTCACCTAGAGTATTAACAACTCATCTTCACCCTGATAACATCCTCAAGTCATTCTTTACAAATAAAACAAAAAACTGGTGATCCTTTAAAATCCAAAAGATATGGCCGTGTCATATTTCCATAATAATAATGCATTGCTTTAGCTGGGATGAGTTCTTCCAGCACTTCATGAGTGGAAAAGTCTGCTGGAGCTCTTATTTTGAACATTTGCATGCTTGGAATAAATATCTTGATGATGAGAATGTTCTGATCATTACCTACAAAGACTTAAAAGAGAACCTGGTGGTGGGCGTCAAACAGATAGCTGAGTTATTTGAGTTACCTCTGACTTAGGAGCAGATCCAGGAGATTGCAAATAAGAGCACTTTTCAAAATTTGAAAACAAAATCTCAGGCGATTCATGGCAGTTTTCATCAGATCCTCGTCTGAAAAGGTGATATTAGAGACTAGAAGAACTAGTCTCCAGCACAGAATCAAGAAATGGGTGATGGCTTTAATAAATATTTAGCAGGAACTAAACTTGGAGCAAAGCTGAAGTACGATGTTCACTGCAAGGCCTAAACATGACAACATAATTTCTGAAGTAATCGTTTCCTCTGTAATCCCCCTACCTGAGCACTGTGTATAGACGCACCTTCTTGTCCAGTTTGTCTGTCTTGACTAGATTATAAGCTCTTTTTTTTTGTTGTTGTTTTTTTTAAAATAAATTTTTATTGGAAAAGCAGCCAACACCATAACAAGGAATCATAAGCTACAGCACAACAGTATGAGTGAACAAAAAACAACAAAATAAGCATTCCCAGGAGGACAGCAGTAACGCTCAACCATGAAAAGGCCAATACAGATACCCCAGTGAAAATATGTGGTGCAGAAACAATACAAACAAACAATAGCAATGCTGGTATTGGCTTGAAGTCGTCCTCCACCTCATAGGTACAGAACTAAGTCGATGAGGAAACCTCCTCGAAAACAAAGCAAGGCTGCCTAACATTTAAGATAAATTGACTCTATGTCCCATACATGTCAAACATTCTCCCAACACATACCTTCCAGCAAGACACACCATACCAACCTCACCAGCCTGTGTGCGTGGATGGTGAGCTTGGGGGGTTTGACTGGAGTATGGCTGGTGAGATTATAAGCTCTTTTGATAAGTAGTAGTAGTTTGGGGAAATGAGGTTGTGGAAAGGGAGTAGGAATTTAAGAAGAATGGGAGTGTGAAGGGACTGTTGCCAAATGAGGCAAATAATTGGCAGCAAATGTAAAAACTTTGCATCGGTGGTGTAGTAAGGGAGAGGGCAGCGGACTACTCTGGGCGCTGTCTTGGTGGGGGCACTGGCACCTCTCCTCCTCTCTGTCCTGTACCTCTTTGGCTCTTGGCCCTATGAGAGAGAGAAAGAGAGAGAGAGAGAGAGAGAGAAGAGGGAGAAATTCTGGCTCCTCTGAATTATCCTCCTCTGGAGCGACCTGCATATATTAAAAACAAGAAAAGAGAAAAGCTGAACAGCCAGGTTGTTCAGCTTTTTTCTGTTCTTCCCCCTACTGGTTGTATGTTCCTTTGCAATTACTAATAAAGATATTAAAAAAAAAAAAAAGAAGCAAGAAACCAGGAAAAGAATCAGTTGGACTGCTAGATGACTAAGGGATGAAAGGGACACTCAGGGAAGTCAAGGCAATAGCAGAGAGATTAAGGGCCTCTTTTACAAAGCCGCGCTAGTGGCTGCCCTGCGCTAACGGCTCTGAAGCCCATAGAAATTTAAAAGGTTTCAGGGCTGTTGCCACGCGGCTTTGTAAAAGAGGCAGCAAATTAATTTTTTACTTCAGTCTTCATCAAGGAAGATGTGGGGGAGATACTGGTGCCGGAAGTGGTATTCAATGCTGATGAGCCAAAGAAACCGAAACAAATCTCTGTAACACTGGAAAATATAATAGTTCAATTTGACAAATTGAACAGTAGCAAATTGCCTGGACCAGATGGTATAAATCCCAGAGTGCTGATAGAAATGAAAAATGAACTTGCAGAGCTATTATTAGTAATTTATCTTTTAAATTCAGCATAGTACTGGAAGACTTTAGGGTAGCCAACGTAATGCCAATTTTTAAAAAGAGTTCCAAAGGTGATCTGTGAAATTATAGACCAGTGAGTCTGGCAATGGTGTCAGGCAAAATGGTAGAAACTATTGTAAAGAACAAAATGGCAGAATATATACATAAGCATGGATTAATGAAACAAAGCTAACACAGAATTAGTCAAGGGAAATCTTGCCTCACCAATAATTACATTTTTTTGAAGGGATGAATGAACATGTGAATAAACGTGAGCTGGTCGATATTATGTATTTGTATTTTCAAAAGACATTTGACAAAGTACCTCATGAAAGTCTTCTGTCTTTTAGCCATAATAGGAAATTACCTCCCATCCCATGACTTTCTAATTTCCTCAGAAAACAGAGAATAGGTTTAAATCAGGGGTGCCCAATAGGTCGATCACGATTGACCGGTAGATCGCCAGGGCAAAGTGAGTCGATCGCGGAGCCCATCCTGGGCTCCGTGATAGACTCACTTTGCCTTGGTGATCTACCAGGCCGATCAGCCTTCCTCTCCCCGACGTCAATTCTGCTGTCGGAGAGGAAGTTCAGGCCAGCCAATCACTGCCTGGCTGGGCGGAACTTCCTCTCCGACAGCAGAATTGACATTGGGGAGAGGAATGCTGGTCGGCCCAACGCAGGGAAGCAGAGAGAGCTTGGGGCGGCAGTGGCGGCTTTGGGGCCTGTTACCCGATGGCGGCGACGGCGTGGGGGCCTGTTCCCCGATGGTGGTAGCAGTGGCTTGGTGGAGGGCAGGGAGAAAGAAAGAAAGGGGGCAGGCAGGGAGACAGAAGGAAAGAAGGGAAACAGAAAAAAAGAAAGGGAGGCAGGGAGAAAGAAAGGGCAGGGAGAGATGAAGAAAAAGTTGGGAGAGGGAATGAGGTCTGGACGAGAGAAAGCATACAATCTGAAAGAAGGGAAGAAAGATTGGATGCACAGTTAGAAGAAAGTGCAACCAAAGACTCATGAAATCACCAGACAACAAAGGTAGGAAAAATGATTTTATTTTCAATTTAGTGATCAAAATGTGTCTGAATTTATATCTGCTGTCTATATTTTCCACTATGGCTCCCCTTTTACTAAACCACAATAGTGGTTTTTAGCGTAGGGAGCCTATGAAGGTCAAGAGCAGCGCTGGGCATTCAGCACAGCTCCCTGTGCTAAAAACTGCTATTGTGGTTTAGTAAAAAGGGAGGGGGGTATATTTGTCAATTTTTGTATGCTTGTTACTGAGGTGACAGTGCATAGAGTCATCTGCCTTGACCCCTTTGAAAAAAAACCCGGAATAGGAATAATAATTAACATTTTCCAAGCATACAGTGTGCTTTGTGTTTTTTTTTAAATTTTATTGTTGGTAGATCATTTTGACTTGGCCATTTTAAAAGTAGCTCATAAGCCCAAAAAGTGTGGGCACCCCTGGTTTAAATGATCAATATTCTCAATGGAGAAGGGTAAATAGTAGGGCTCCCCAGGGATCTATGCTGGAACCTCTGCTTCTTAATATATTTATCAATGATCTAGAGATATGACTATCTAGTAAGATAATTAAATTTACTGATGACACAAAGTTGTTCAAAGTTACTAAGTTGCAAGAGGATTGTGAAAAATTGCAAGAGGAGCTTGTGAGACTGGGAGACTAGGCATCAAAATGACAGATTATGTTTAATGTGAGCAAGTGCAGAGTGATGCATGTGGGAAAGAGGACCCTGAACTATAACTAAGTGATACAGTGATCTACATTAGGAGTCAATGCCCAGAAAAAGGATCTAGGTGTCACCATTGAAGATACTCAGCTCAGTGGGCAGAATGTTAGGAATTATCAGAAAAGGAATGGAAAACAAAGATGAAAATGTTATGGGGTAATAATTAAAAAAAAGTCTAAAAAGTGTCCTAAATGGCTACTTGGCGATCAAAAAGGCTGATCTACTCACTTAGCAAATTTGACCACATTACTGCCGCCTATGTTGACTCTCACTGGCTACCAATCAAAGCAAGAACTCAATTCAAATTCTACTGTCTTCTATTTAAAGTAACCCATGGTACTGCCCCCAGTTACCTAAACAACCGCCTATACCGCTACAGCACACCCAGAACAAGGAGAACTCAGAACCTTTTCACCTTCCCCCCTCACAATGGCACCCGACGCAAGAAACTGTATGACAACCTTCTAGCGACACAGGCAGCGAAAATTGACCCTGCCATCACCAAACTGATGAGCAAAACAACAGACATTAAAGTGTTTAGAAAAGAAATCAAAACAATTCTATTCAAAAAACACTTCCCTACTTACTAATCTCCTTCCTACTCGCACAGGCTCTCTCCCCCATGTTAACACATTAGTTAACTCCTAGAACCATACCTACCAATATATATTCAGAAGCCTAAATAAACTCCCTCCATCACTATCCAATAAACTTCTTTTTTCAATGTTAGATATATTTTTTTTGTTACTCGAATATATTATCCTCCACTGTATTCTGCAATTTAAGTGAATCTTTGCTATATAACTCTCTCGAAAAAAATACAGATACCTTCTACTTGTAACTCTCTACTGTAACATGTAACCTACATGAATCTTTGTTATGTAATTTCTCTTGGAAATGTCCAGATCTCTTCTAATTTTGTAATCCGCTTAGAACCGCAAGGCACAGGCGAAATAGAAATCACTAATGTAATGTAATGATCGTCCAAGTACCCATAACCAAAGCTGGTTTTTAGACGTATCTAAAAACAGCTTAGGCCTTTCCCCTGCCTCTAGACACACAGAGAGAAAAGAGGTGTGTTTAGAGGAGGGGAAAGGGCGGGCAGTGTGCGGGAGATGGGCCGACCTACACCTAGGCGTACAACAGGTATAACCAAAACATTAACAGGTTGCCTAGTCGGCACTTAGACCTTTTTGACTTAGACGTAGTCAAACCAGGTCTAAGTGCCAAAAAAGGGGCCGCTGAGCTGATGGCTGCTGGCGCCATCAGTTCAGCAGCCCGGCAACCTACCCACAGCAACCATCGCGGAAGGAGAGATGCCTCATCTCCCCTACCGCGATGCCATCACTCCTCTACCCGAACTGCTGCGACCTGCGGCAGGAGAGATGCCCTATTTCTCCTGCCGCGGGTCGTGGCAGCCGACTCCAGAATGGGACCGGATTGGCCCAGCTGTCCCAAAGCCCCGCCCAAAGGTGGGGCCTAAGGCACCTGGGCCAATCTGGAAGACCTGTGGGCGGGGCTTTGGGATGGCTGGGCCAATCCGGCCCCATTTTGGAGTCGGCTGCCTGCCGGATGGGCGAGTTTAGCACCCGTCTGTCTGGCCAACTTTGAAAAGGTACGGGGAAAGGGGGGTGGGGGGTCGTGGGTTCAGCTGAGGGGGTTGCGGGTTGGCGGGGGGTGATCATTGGGGGGAGGGTGGTTGCGTCGAGGGCAGGAGGGCCTGGGATCCCTCCTGCCCGTATTGTAGTGGGGGGTGGGGGTAGGGGGTCGCCAGGGCCAGGGGGACTTGGGCTCCCTCCTGGCCCATTCCAGTCGCGGGGGGGGGGGGGTCGCCGGGGCCAGGACAGCTTGGGCTCTCTCTTGGCCCACTCGAGTCGGGGGTCGCCGCGGGCCAGGAGAGCCTGGGCTCTCTCCTGGCCCATTCGAGTCAGGGGTCGCCGCGGGCAAGGAGGGTTTGGACTCCCTCCTGGCACAATCGTATTCGGTGGGGGGGGGGGGGGTGCACGATCACTGGGGATCATCGGGGGATGCCGCGGCTGCCACGAGGAAAGAGGGCTTGGGCTCCCTTTTGCCCCGATGTTGTCGGGGTGGGAGTTGGCAGTTCGACATGGCAGGAGGGCTTGGGCACCCTCCTGCCTGGATCGTTGTTGGGGGGGGGGGATTCTGTAACCGGTGTTGTTTTTGACGTTTGGGGCTTAGGCGTTTTTTGTTTCATTATGGCTAAAAAATGTAGACGTCGTGTGGGTGTACTTTTAGACGTAGTGGTGATTGGGCGTTTAGGCAGAGGAAGGCCATAATCAAAACAAGGACGTTTGGTTTGGTTATGGACACTTTCCCTGCTTCTGCTTTGAACGTTTAAGGACTTAGGCCAAAAAGGGACTTAGAGGGTTTTTTTGATTATGCCCCTCCACGCCTTTGTATCACTCTATGGCAGTGTCTCATAAACTTTGTCAAGCCACGGCACACTAAACGTAGTGGCCGCAGCTCAAGGCATCTAGAAGTGCACGAACATTGACATGATCATGTCATGCAAATTCATGACATCATGTTGACATCTGAGCATGTGTGAAGACCCTACAGATGGGCCCTGAAATGCTAGTAGGGGGTGCCGGAAGAGAAGACGCACGTAGAGGAGAGGCGCTTGCTCATTTCCTACAAGATGTGCCTCTCACTTTGAGAGGCATGTCCTGTAGGCAGTCAGTTAACACCGGTGTCTCTCCTTCTCTCTGTGCGTCTCGTGGCACACCTGAAATCTTGGGAGGCACACAGTTTGCAATACACTGCTCTATGGTATGGCTGCACCTCGAATACTGTGTGCAGTTTTGGTCGTTGTATCTCAAACAAGTTATAACGGAATTAGAAAAGGTACAGAGAAGAGCAACAGAAATTATGAAAGGGATGGGATGACTTTCCTTTGAAGAAAGGCTAACGTGGCTAGGGCTCTTCAGCTTGGAGAAGAGACGGCTCAGGGGAGACATGATAGAGATTTATAAAATACTAAGTGGAGTGAAAAGGGTAGATGTGAATCATTTTGTTTTCTCTTTCTAAAAATACTATGGGGGCATGTGATGAAGCTACTAAATAGTAAATTTAAAATAAACCGGAGAAAATATTTCTTCACTCAATGTGTAATTAAACTCTGGAATTCGTTGCCAGAGAATGTGGTGAAGGGTTTAAAATTTTTTAGGATAATTTCCTAAAACAAAAGTCCATAAGCCATTATTGAGATGGCTTGGGGAAATCCACTGCTTATTCTTAGGATAAACAGCATAAAATCTATGTTACTACTTAGGATTTAGCTAGGTACTTGTGACCTGGTTTGGTCACTGTTGGAAGCAGGATACTGGGCTTGATGGACCTTTGGTCTGTCCCAGAATGACAACTCTTATGTTCTTAAATCCCCCTAAAAATGACTTCAGGAGTGTGTGCTGAGCAGGCAGGAAAGGCTGTTGCTTTGGCCTAGATGATCTAGAAAAAGCACTGCTGCTGGTGTGAACCCTTGACTTCTGACACAAGCTCTCTTAGAGCTTTCTGATAAAACAGGAAAAGATCTCTTATAGTGCAAGGACAAACTCGCACCTTCTATTTCTACTAACTGGATCTGTAGCCTGGAAAACACTATAGAGTTTGAAGCTCTTCTAATGTTTTGAGATGTCTGTGTTTATTAAAATTTGCTATACTGCCTGGATATGTGCGATCATGGTGGTTTACAAGAAAATATAATAAAGTTTCCAAGTACAAGTTAATAGTTTAAATACTAGCAGATACATGGAAAACTCTAAGATATATAAGCAATTTAACAACTATTCCAATTTGCAAATCTACAAATCAATCTATATGGGTAAACTCCAGGATTCAAATTGGAGGAGAAAGACTACTCTGGAAGCATTGGATGATAGCAGGAATACGTATATTAGATGATATCATTTCTAATGGTACTATGCTTGAATTTTCACAGTTGCAACATAAATTTGGACTGAATAAATCAGAAAATTTTAGATGGATGCAACTGAAGCATGCCATTCAGGTGGGGTTCCCTGACTGGAAAAATCTTAATAATCATTATAGTATGGAATTCCTTTGTTTTCAGACAGACTTCCTGGGTCACCAGGCCTCCCAGTGGTATAAATTATTAAATGGATTTACTAAGAAGAAATTAAAAACTGGTTTAAGAAATATTTGGAGCATTGAGATTAAGCATGAAATTACTGCATCTCAATGGCCACGAATTTGGTCTTGGAGGATGAAATGTACGGTTTCAGCATCTATGAAACAAACTTGGTTTTTTCTGTTGCATAGAACGTTATGGACCCCTGTTAGATTACAAAAACTAGATAGTTCTTTGTCTAATAGATGCTGACATTGTCATTTAGAAGTAGGAACTTTAGATCATTTATTGTTTCATTGCCCATACATTATGAATTTTTGGAAATCAATTTGGGACCAAATTAATAATTTATTAGAAAACCCAGTGGCATTGACTTATGATACTGTAATATTTGGTATGGAAATGAGAACCAAAAGTCAGATTTCGGCAAATAACAACAAATTATTACTAATAATGACTGGAGTTGCCATTCAACAAATCACATTTAACTGGAAAGATTGGAAGAGATTAAACTACAATTTCTGGTGGAACTCTTTATGCCATATTTATAAAATGGAAAGGTTTATTGCAGTACAACGGGGCTATCTTAAAAGGTTTCAGGATATATGGAAACCATTAACGAAATATTGTAAGGATTAAAGTAAAACTGATTCCCTTATTTTAATTATTATTTTAAGATGCAGGGGGGGGGTATTTTAATATCACATGTTTTATATGATAATAAATTCAAAACAATAGGCTTGAACAGTGTACTTTTACAAGGTGTTATTAATTATGCCACCCAAGGTGATGTTGTAAATCACCCTTTATACCTTGTAACTAAGGTGAGTCAATCAGTTTATATGGCCCTCAGAGATGCCACCAGGGATCAATATGATCATATCCCTTGGCTTTACACACCCTATCGTCATCGGGTCAATATCAAATGTGAAAATGATGTGAACATTTTTTTCTTTCTTTTTGCTTTTTACTTTTACTAATTTTACTCGTATGTGTTAAACTCTCTTTGCTAATTTTAAAACAATAAATATGGCTAATGAGTTTAAGGTCGATACTTAGCTTCACCGGGATGGTTAGTAGCTGTTGGTAAGGGATACATATCTTAGTGAAACTTAGATCGGGTGGCCAGCCGTGTAAAATTAACACAAAAGGGATAGTAGCCCTGAAGAAACCCCCTTTTTAGGGGTGAAACATGTTGGCATATGTATCCCTTACCAACAGCTACTAACCATCCCGGTGAAGCTAAGTATCGACCTTAAACTCATTAGCCATATTTATTGTTTTAAAATTAGCAAAGAGAGTTTAACACATACGAGTAAAATTAGTAAAAGTAAAAAGCAAAAAGAAAGAAAAAAATGTTCACATCATTTTCACATTTGATATTGACCCGATGACAATAGGGTGTGTAAAGCCAAGGGATATGATCATATTGATCCCTGGTGGCATCTCTGAGGGCCATATAAACTGATTGACTCACCTTAGTTACAAGGTATAAAGGGTGATTTACAACATCACCTTGGGTTATATGATAATAAAACATATGGGTGGGTGGAATGGGATAGGGATGAGGTTAAGAATTTATGAGATGTATCAATGAATAATTCTAAGTGATGTATTTATTATTTATGTGAGTGAATATATTATAACACTTTATGTAATCTTGAAAATGAATAAAGAATACAAAAAAAAAAAAATAGTTTATATACTGCCTATCAATGGAGGTTGGCTAAGCAGTCTTACGTTCAGGAACTCAAGCATTTTCCCTATCTGTCCCAGTGGGCTCACAATCTACAGGACATGGCAAACCTGGGGCAATGGAGGATTTAGTGACTTGCCAGTCACAAGGAGCAGCACTGGGCTTGAACCCACAACCTCAGAGTGCTGAGGCTGTAGCTCTAACCACTAAGCCACAACAAGTTAAAATAGGACAGACCTACCTTATACACACAAGATATCACAACATCCCCCCCCCCAAAAAAAGAAAAATCTATATCTTACAAACAACCCATTCTCAATGCTTCCCCATAATTGAAATGATAGGTAAGCCAAATGCTTCAGTATAAAAATATGCTTTTAACTGTTTCTTAAAGTTCAACACATGAATATCTGTGGAAACTGGTTCCAAAGGGCATGTTTCTGTGTAGGAAACCCAACATGCTGAGCTATTGAAGAGGATAACCAACCTATGAAGGGAGATCGATCTAAGTATCCTTGCTAAAGTATGAGGAATGATTAGTGATCCCAGATAGGGAGGGGAAAGCCCCCTTCAGGGATTCAAGAAAAGGTTGGATAAGTTCCTACTGGAACAGAACATACGCAGGTAAGGCTAGACTCAAATAGGGCACTGGTTTTTGACCTAAGGGCTGCCACGTGAGCGGACTGCTGGCCATGATGGATCACCAGTCTGGCCCATCAGCGGCAAATCTTATGTTCTTATGATAGAAAGCTTTATGTACTAATATCAACAATTTAAGGTCCCCTTTAATCTAGCCATGTTAGGGTTTTTTATCACCAGTCACTGCGGTAAAACTATGAGCTTTTACCACAGTGGCCGGCAATAAAAAACCCTAACACGGCTTGATAGGGGGGGGGGGATAAATTTGATTCTGTACAAAATAAGTAACCAGTGGTATCACAGATACAAAGGTTTAACATGATCATATTTATGTGTTTTTTTCCAACGGATGGATCGCAGTGCTCTGTACTGTTTGTAAATGTTTCAGATTATAAATTGGCAAATCTGTATAAACTATATCTTTGCAGTCCAATTTGAGATATAAGAAAAGTATGAATCAGTGTATGTAAGCTATTCTCAAACATATACCTAAAAGCATACAATTGCCATAAGAACATAAGATTTGCCACTGCTAGTTCAGACTAGTGGTCCATCATGCCCAGCAGTTCGCTCAAGTGGCGGCCCTTAGGTCAAAGACCAGTGCCCTATTTGAGTCTAGACTTACTTGTGTATGTTCTGTTTCAGTAGGAACTTATCCAACCTTGTCTTGAATCCCTGAAGGGTGCTTTCCCCTATAACAGCCTCCAGGAGAGTGTTCCAGATCTCCACCACTCTCTGGGTGAAGAAGAACTTCCTTACGTTTGTCCGGAATCTTTTCCCTTCTAACTAGCGAGTGCCCTCTCGTTCTCTTCACCTTGGAGAGGGTGAACAATCTCTACTAAGTCAATTCCCTTCAATATCTTGAATGTTTCTATCATGTCCCCTCTCAGTCTTCTCTTTTCAAGGGAGAAGAGGCCCAGTTTCTCTAGCCTCTCATTGTACGGCAACTCCACCAGCCCCTTAACCATTTTTGTTACTCTTCTCTGGACTCTTTCAAGTAGTACTATGTCCTTTTTCATGTACGGCAACCAGTGTTTGACGAAGTATTCCAGGTAGGGACGTACCATGGCCCGGTATAATGGCATGATAACCTTTTCAGATTTGTTCCTGATCCCCTTCTTAATCATTCCTAGCATTCTGTTTGCCCTTTTTGCTGCCGCCGCACATTGCGCAGACAGTTTCATTGACTTGTCTACAAGTACTCCCAAGTCTCTTTCCTGGGGGCTCTCTCTGAGTATAGCACCAGACATCCTGTATTCATGCATATGATTTTGGTTACCGACATGCATCACCTTGCACTTATCCATGTTGAACCTCATTTGCCATTTCACGACCCATTCCTCGAGCGTATTTATGTCTCTTTTTAGGTCTTCGCAATCCTTCTATGTCCTCACTACTCTGAATAACTTTGTATCATCTGCAAATTTAATCATAAGGTATTGAAACTTTTGTTCACCACAACAGAAACTTGATCCTCAAACTGCAGATGCTGAACTATTTGGATCCTCAAATATTTAAATGTGCCTTCTAGTATGATGGATTCCCCAATAACACTGGTACTTGTGAAGGTGAAACTCTGTCACCTTATATCCAACATCCAGTAATTTTGCTTATGTTTAGAACCAAAAGATGAGTAAGCAACTTGTCATCCAGTTAGGTAAACCAAGGGAAAAGGAGAAAATGTCTGTGAACAAGGGAGGAATAGAACCTAGACTTCTCAGAATATCTATGCCTTTTTTTATGGCACTTAAATTCTCAAGTGAGGTATCCCTCTGCTCCATTAACATCCAGTTCTTAGACAAACAATCCAGAAACTATAAAGACCCACTGCCATTATCTGCTGGAAATAGAGAAATTCCTCCACAAGGGTGACTGCAGCTCTTACCAACTGATGTCTTCAGAGACAGCCCCAACTTTCCTTTCAGTCATTGCTCCTCTGTCAGCAAATGTTATCTTCAGCAAGACAGAAGAAATGGAGAGCCTCAGGTGAGGGAAGGGGAATCCAATTCCACAAAGTTTACCCTTAAATGATTAATTATTCTGCAATATCAGCAGCCCTTCTTCACAGAAATTTGCCCATTCTACCCCTAATTTCTGATAAACAAGTTCAGAAGTTAAAAGTAAAGGCCCTGATTCTATAAAAAGCACCTATGTTAGGAGCCTGGAGTAATACATTTAAAATAAATTATTTAGTACAATGTTTGCAATTTCTAGTAGGTATTACTTCCAATTACAAAGTCATTTATTTATGTACTCATTCCTCACTCTTTCTTAGTGAATCCAGAGAAAAGCTTCCATATTTGTACTTTTCCCTTAACACATATAAATGCAAGTTTCAATCCTTATAAAAAGTTCCTATATTTATTTAAAAAAACACAATCAGCAAAAGAACACAGTAGAAGACTGCTATAACATCTTCAAATCCAAAACTGAAGCTGGTAGAAATACATTATATTTTTAATTCAGTGGCAAGTCATTTGACTTCCTTTGATTCTGAAACCATAAACATTGGCACAACATGAGCAATGAGCTTGGAATTCAAGCTAAACAAAAGCAACCCAAATTATTTTTGTTTCAAAGCATCTTGCTTTTTTGTTGTTTGTATTATTTTACAAAGGATTTTTTTACATTCTAATTCACTTCTTTAAATTACTTTAACTCACAGCATTCACAGGCAACAACATTAAAGTGCATTTTTGTGGCTTCTGTGGGAAGACTAATTTTTATGAAACTTGTATTGACATTCTGACACACATTAATTCCCACTGCTATTAAAGCTTACAGAACACAAATAAATACAATGCACTGGCACTTGCTCCCTTTCTCTAATACTCAGTATGAATCAAACAAAGACATAGTCAGAATGACGTAACATATTGAGCTATTAAAAATAAACAACAGTTTGTCAAATGTTTTTTTAACATCCTACTTTTATAAAATTACCTCCACTTTGCTTGCTGGATCCTACCTGCACTAACAACTGCATGTGAAAAGAAGGGAATGGCATAAACAATATTAACCTCCAATGTCTTAATCTTCTTTCATATCAAGTCATTCTCTATTCACTCCAATTTGGTTTCTGGCCTGTATTCCAGAGAAACAATCTTTCTCAAGGTCTCCACTAAACAGTTCATGGCCCAAACCAAGAATATCTTACTCGCACGTCCTGCAATTCTGAGCACGTTACAGAAAACATACATAATTCATAGACAAGTACAATCAATAACATTCAGCAGACATACAACCATGAGGGAAACTAAGAATCAGATCCCAATCATGTTCCTTGTTATCTTGGATAAGTCTGGTACTAAAATCAAGAACCCTCAGGGGACAGAGGAAAACCTACTATACCTGACTGTAACTCATCAAGTGTTATTAGTGAAAAGGCATGAGAGAGATCCAGATCCCTTCTCTTCACTCCTTTTGACACTGTTCATCACTGTCCATTCCTTGATAATCTGTCCTCACTTGAGTTTTGGGATTCTGTTTGTTTAAGATTTCCTCTCACTCTATTACCCCAGGTACAACTTGTGCTATGCAGATGATACAACACTCATCACCAGCAGCAAAGAAGACGTGCTATATCTACTGAGAAAATTCAAAACCAAAAGTCATAACATGGGATTAGAACTGAACATGAACAAGACAAAGATCATCAACATGGAAAATGAAGAAAATTTTGAGCTTGTAGGTGATAGAATAGAAGTTGTAAAGGATTTCAATCTCCTGGGCTCTTTTGTAAACAAAGAAGCAACCAGTAGGGAATAACACCGGGTCACTCTTCAATGAAGGCTCTCGACAAAGTATTCAAATCAAGGAAATAACACTTCAAATGAAGATCAGACTTGTCCACACACTCATTTTCTCAGTAGTCAATTATGGATGCAAAAGCTGGACACTACGGAAAGAAGACAGAAAGAAAATTGACTCTTTTGAACTTTGATGCTGGAAAAGGATTTTATACATGCCGTGGCCCGCCAGAAGAACTAACAAATCGATTCTATAAGAGATCAAACTGGTTATGTCACTCGAAGCCCAAATGATGAAGTTACGTCTGTCTTAGTTTGGTCACACTTTCAGAAGAGAAAGATCATTGGAGAAGGACATTATGTTTGGCAAGATCAAAGGAGCCAGGTGAAGAGGGTGACTTGCAATCAGATGGCTGGACATGCTGAAAACAACAATGGAGATGACACTGGAGGACTTTACTGGACTAGCACAAAAACAATCTCTTTTTAGATCTGTACTTCATTAAGTCATTAGGACTTGCACATGAGTCAATGGCACCTAACTAACAAAAACTTAAGTTATGAGCCCACTAGGGACAGTGATAAATGTAAAGCACATTAGAGGTATATGAAATTCATAGCCCTTTACCTTTTACATCATATTTTGTGTGTTACTTCAGGTGGATCATCATCCATCAATATACCCCTATCAATTAGTGTGCCTCAAGGTTCATAAGAACATAAGAATATAAGTACTGCCATCTCCAGATCAGACCTTAGGTCCATCAAGGAAGGGCAACAAGGTAAGGAAGCCAACAAGCCAAAAAATAACACATCTAAATACTCAAATAAGTACATAAAAGCAAAAACAAAGCAGACACAGAGGGCACATACATACGTAACAACAGCAGGACACAAACTGCTATCCTAAAGTTAGGAAATCCAACCAACACAGAACACCACAACACTAGACAAATGCAGCACACTAGAAGTGGATACAGGGAAAAACATATAACTAGGGAATAGGAAAGTAGCAAGAAACAGGCACAGAAGAGAACACACACACAGAAGAGAACACACACTCAAGAGAACACACACAGAAGAGAACACACACAAGAGAACACACACAGAAGAGAACACACACAAGCAAAAAGGAACCTGTGAAATAAAAGAGAGTACTCCAAAGAAGCGGATAGAAATGGAAGCAGAGGGAATCCAGAAGATGAGCTTTACAGTGTTCTGCACAGTCTGTCACATGTATGACTACCTCCCCTCGGGAAGGCAGTCATATGTATGCGGTCAGTGTCAGGAGCTGAAAAGCTTGAAGAGGGAAGTCAGGCAGCTGAAGGACAGGATACATCACAGAAGACCCACTCAGGACAGAAGAGGACTTCACGAGAGGGAGACACATTGAGGATGAAGTGAGAGAACTTGAGGAATTCATTGAGGAGGCCTACAGGAGGAGGGTGGAAGAACACGAACATCAGAGGAAAGATGAAGACACACCAATCTGGAAGGGAGAACAAGGGGATGATGACTCCAAGGAAGAAACCCACAGAGGAATCCTGCAGGAAGGGGAGGAAAGGTATAGTCGATGCCCAGAAGAAGAAGCAGCGAAGCACTCCAAGAACACAGACCTGCGACCGGAGCGAAAACTGAAGAAGGGAAAGTCTGCGATCCTAGTGGGAGACTCAATCCTAAGGCAAGTAGACAGTCACATAGCATGTGGGAGAGAGGATCGACAGGTGATCTGCCTCCCAGGAGCGAGAACAAAGGACATCGTTGACAAAATCGGAAAGATCTTAGACAGAGCAGAGACGGAAGACACTACAGTAATGATCCACATTGGGACAAATGATTTCAGCAGGAGGGACTACAGTAGAAGTGCACAGATAGAACAGTTCAAGATTCTGGGAAGGAAGTTGAAGATGAGGACTCAGAAGATTGCATTTTTGGAGATCCTACCAGTACCAAGGGCAGATGTGAAGAGGCAGACAGAACTACAATCAATAAATGCATGGATGAGGAGATGGTGCGAGGAAGAGGGGTTCCACTTCGTGAGGAACTGGACAATGTTTTGGGGCAAGAGCAAGCTCTTCAGGAGAGATGGACTGCACTTGAACGCCGCGGGAATTAGACTTCTAGCAAACAACGTCAGGAGAGGAATAGAGCAGGCTTTAAACTAAGAAGAAGGGGAAAGCCGACAGTTGACCAAGTGTCGACGATTTGGAAGAAGGTATCCCATGAAGATACTAAGTGGGTAAAATGCTGTGAAGAAACAATGGGCAAAACACAGGAGTTGACTGATCCAGAAGAGGAGGATAAAAGGATCATAGCACAGGAGAAGAAAATAAAGATCGAAGCACAGGGAAAGGAAATGAAGATGAAAAAATACCAGGACTTAAATTGCATATATACTAATGCAAGGAGTCTAAGGAACAAAATGGGGGAATTAGAAGTTATGGCCAAAACTGAGAACCTAGACATTATTGGAGTATCCGAAACATGGTGGAATGAAGAAAACAAATGGGACATAGCACTGCCGGGGTACAAACTCTATCGCAAAGACAGGTCAGGTCAGAAAGGAGGAGGAATAGCCCTATACGTAAAAGAAAGCATACACTCGATCAGAGTGGACACAGCAGCGATGACCAACAAATTGGAATCGCTATGGGTTAAAATACCGGGAAGGAAAGGGCTCGAGATAAAGATGGTCCTGTACTATCGTCCACCTGGGCAAACTGAAGCTGCCGATGAAGAAATGGAAGCCAAGATGAAACGAGAATGCAAAAGCGGTAACACGATTATTATGGGAGACTTCAACTATCCCGGGATAGACTGGAGTCTTGGAAACTCAAAATGTGCTAGGGAGACCAGATTCTTGGAGGCTATACAGGACTACTTCATGGATCAGCTTGTCAGAGAACCGATCCACTCTGGATCTAATCCTTAATGGGCTAAGAGGACCCGCATAGGAAGTGGAAGTAGTGGGACCATTGGGAAACAGCGATCACAATATAATCAAGTTCAAAGTTGAAGTAGGAATATTGAAGGGAAAGAGAATCACAGCGACAACTCTCAACTTCAAGAAAGGAACTACGAAGCAATGAGGGTAATGGTAAGGAAGAAACTTAGGTACAGCTCAAAGAAATGGCAGACTGTAGAGCAAGCCTGATCTTTATTCAAGGATATGGTGAGCAAGGTGAAAAATCTGTATATCCCCAGATTCAGAAAAGGGTGCAAAAAGAGCTGAACAAAAGACCCGGCGTGGATAATGAATGAAGTGAAGAAAGCAATAGGTGATAAGAAGAATTCATTCAAGAAATGGAAAAAGGGTACAACCGAGGAGAACAGGAAATAACACAGGAAGTATCAAAAAGAATGTCACCTCGTGGTTAGGATAGCAAAAAGAGAATATGAAGAGAGGCTAGCCAGGGAAGCACGAAATTTCAAACCGTTCTTTATATACGTTAAAGGGAAGCAGCCGGCTAGGGATGAGGTGGGACTGTTGGATGATGGAGATAGGAAGGGTATGGTGAAGGAGGAGAAAGAAGTGGCAGAAAGACTAAACACATTCTTTTCATCAGTATTTACAAATGAGGACACATCCAACATACTGGAACCTGAACAAATCTTCAAAGGAGAACAAGAAGAAAAATTAACATCCATGGAAGTAAACCTTGAAGATATACACAGGCAGTTAGAAAATTAAAAACTGACAAATCACCAGACCTGGACGGAATCCACCCTAGGGGTTGAAAGAGCTTAAGGAGGAAATAGTGGAACTACTACAGAAAGTTTGTAATCTATCCCTGAAAACAGGCGTGATCCCGGAGGATTGGAAGATAGCCAACGTTACGCTCATCTTTAAAAAGGGATCAAGAGGTGACGTGGGGAACTACAGACCGGTAAGTCTGACCTTAGTTCCGGGGAAAATGGCGGAAGCACTGATAAAAGATACCATGGAGGAGCATCTAGAAAGGAATAAACTTAGGAAAACAAGCCAACATAGCTTTTGCAAGGGAAGATCGTGCTTAAAGAACTTATTGCACTTCTTCGAAGAAATTAACAAACGGATGGACAAAGGGGACCCTATTGACAGTGTATATTTAGACTTCCAAAAAGCCTTTGACAAGGTACCCCATGAACGCCTACTTCGGAAACTGAAAAACCATGGGGTAGAAAGAGACGTACACAGATGGATCAGGAATTGGTTGGCAGGTAGGAAACATAGGGTAGGAGTGAAGGGCCACTACTCTGACTGGAGGAGGGTCACAAGTGGTGTTCTGCAGGGGTCGGTGCTCGGACCACTGCTATTCAATGTATTCATAAATGATCTAGAAACAGGGACAAAGTGCGAAGTAATAAAACTGTCCAGGTTCCCAGAGGGATTTCTAAAACCCGACAGTTTTGGAGGCCCCAAGCTTGGGGCTGCATCCGGAAGGCTCCTACACATGTGCGGATATCAACGTGATGTCACATGTATGTACGTAATGTTATTGTGCCAACATCTGCACATGCACAGAGGTCCTCCAAACGTGGCCCTGAGCTCAGGGAAGGAGACACAATATTGATGTGGGGGCGGGGATAAGGGTGGAACAGAGTAGGGTGGGGCTGAGGCAGAATGGGGCAGGGTTGGGGGGCAGAGCGGAGCAGGCCAGGTATCCTTGTTTTTTTAATGAGGAAATCTGGTGAACCTAACCATACCCTATAATGGGGTTATGGTAAGATGTGTATCTGGGCCTTTTTAATGTGAAGTTCACTGCATTGCCTCCTAAGGTGTCCCACTGCTCTGCTGGGATGTCTGTGTGGTCAGAGTACTAAAAATGATGGCCCCTCCTACATACCAGTGGCTTGTTTCATATGTTTTCCTTGGACATGGTTTTTCAAATAAATATTATTCTTGAGTCATCAATCCCGTTAACCTACGAAGCCATAATTTGTGGTACGATATTGCATATTAAGCCTTCTTTAGATAGATATAAAAGCCGGCACTTCTTGATTATGACCAGAATAGCCATCCAGATGATTACACGTAACTGGAAGAGTTACGATAGACTGAATTACACATTTTGGTGGGCAAATATTTGTTCCACGTATAAATATGAGAGAATGAATGCGGAGTGTTTGGGGGGTCTAATATGATATTCAATAAGGTGTGGAGCCCATTGACTGCATATGTTGAATTGCAATGAAAAGATAGACACACTGAGGACAAGCCCAACTGAGAAATGGCCATTTTCGAAACAAAAAGACACACTTTTTCTGTTTTGAAAATGGTCATGTTTGCTAATGGATTTTTGTGCGTGTTTCTGCAAAATGTCCAAATTCAGATTTGGACGTCATATTAAAAATGCCCCTCCAAATACAACATCCTTAACATTCAGAGCCCACTCTGTTTTTTAAATACATTATACTAAAGTCCCTCTGTTTCCAATCTCTTCTTTCAGAGCAAGAGTATTCCCTATTAGACATCAACTTGACTCTTGGGCTTGAAATTGTACTGGCCTCAAGGAAAAATCTGAATTTAGTGTCTCGCTTACAAATCTGACTTATATCTATCATCATCCCTTTTCACCATGCTCTTATTTCATCTGCCCTCTCTAGTTTATTATCTACCTCATCATCTTTTTCTGCTTCCGTTACAATAGAAGCTTTTGCTGCCCTTTTTTCTTTTGCAGAAATTACATTGAAACATATCTGTTTGGAGTGCCTTTATTACTACTTACAGAGCTACAGTACCTGCAGCAGCTAAGCATGTAGCTCATTAATCTGGAAACATTAACATTAAGTTTTTGGTCAGATCCTGATCTTTAAATCAGCTTTAAGGCTTTAGACAGTTACTTTGTGTTCAACTGGTACGGGATGGGGGTAGCTCTTCTTCTGAAGCATTTTTTTAAATTTCAACTTACAATATTACCACAAGTAAAAAATGTGTAAACAGAAAATCGATTTCATCAACATAGGGTTACCATATGGCTCCAGAAATGGAGGACAGATTGAGACATTTGAGTTTTACTTTTATTGTTTTCAACAGTGCAGTAGAAAGCCCTGTAAGGAAGCCCGGTAGTGGGAGGGTTCATGGGGACCTATACATAAGCAGAGAGAGAGAAAAATCTGGCCCTGTATGGCAGACCAGTCTTAACAGGTGGGACTCGTACAGCAGCAGAAAGCCCAGTGGTGAGAAACATAGAAACATGATGGCAGATAAAGGCCAAAGGGCCCATCTAGTCTGTCCATCCGCAGTAACCATTATCTCTTCCTCTCTCTAAGAGATCTCGGGTGCCTATCCCAGGGCTTTCTTGAATTCAGACACAGTCTCTGTCTCCACCACCACAGTCTCTGTGTCCACCATTGTTCCACACATCTACCACCCTTTCTGTAAAAAAGTATTTCCTTAGATTACTCCTTAGCCTATCACCTCTTAACTTCATCCTATGACCTATTATTCCAGAGCTTCCTTTCAAATGAAAAAGGCTTGACTCATGCGCATTCATATCACATAGATATTTAAATGTCTCTATCACATCTCCCCTCTCCCACCTTTCCTCCAAATTATACAGATTGCGATCTTTAAGTCTGTTCCCATGTACCTTATGATGAAGACCATTTTAGTAACCTTCCTCTGGATCGACTCCTTCCTTTTCATATCTTTTTGAAGGTGTGGCCTCCAAAATTGTAGACAATATTCTAAACGAGTTCTCACCAAAGTCTTACACAGGGGCATCAGCTTTCTCCTACTGACCATACCTCTCCCTATGAAGACACAGGGGGATTGCAAAGATCTACAACGTGACATAATCAAGCTTGAGAAATGGGCATCGACATGGCAAACGAGGTTCAATGTGGATAAGTGTAAAGTGATTGCATGTCGATAACAAAAATCTCATGCACAAATACAGGAAGTCCGGGGAGGTTCTTGGAGAGACCTCCCAGGAAAGAGACTTGGGAGTTCTAATCGACAAGTCAGTGAAGCCGTCCGCGCAATGCACGGCGGCGGTGAAAAGGGCAAACAGAATGCTAGGAATGATAAAGAAGGGGTTCACGAACAGATCGGAGAAGGTTATCATGCCGCTGTACCGGGCCATGGAGCACCCTCATCTGGAGTACTGCGTCCAGGACTGGTCGCCGTACATGAAGAAGGACATGGTACTACTCAAAAGGGTCCAGAGAAGAGCGACTAAAATGGTTAAGGGGCTGGAGGAGTTGCCATTCAGTGAGAGATTGGAGAAATTGGGCCTCTTCTCCCTTGAAAAGAGGAGACTGAGAGGGTACATGATCGAAACATTCAAAATACTAAAGGGAATAGACTTAGTAGATAAAAACAGATTGTTCACCTTCTCCAAGGTAGGGAGAATGAGAGGGTACTCTCTAAAGTTGAAAGCGGATAGATTTCGTACAAACGTAAGGAAGTTCTTCACCCAGAGAGTGGTAGAAAACTGGAACGCTCTTCTGGAGTCTGTTATAGGGGAAAACACCCTCCAGGGATTCAGGACAAAGTTGGACAAGTTCCTGCTAAACTGGAATGTACGCAGGTGAAGCTGGGCTCATTTAGAGCATTAGTCTTTGACCTGGGGGCCACCACGTGAGTGGACCTCTGGGCACGATGGACCACTGGTCTGACCCAGCAGTGGCAATTGTTATGTTCTATGCACCCAAGCATCCTTCTAGCTTTCGCCATCACCTTTTCAATCTGTTTGGCCACCTTAAGATCATCACATACAATCACACCCAAATCCTGCTCTTCTGTCGTGCACTGGCTATGACTGAGTGCTAATCTCCTTGAAAACATTGTCCTGATGTTTTTTTTCTTGGATTCGACATTTCCAACACACTGTCCCAGTCCATCTATTTTTTGGAAAGCATTTCAACATCTTTTTTTCTTGCAGTTCAACCACAATTAAAATTCTGTTCATTCCTTCCTCCTCAATCTCTTTCTCCTGTACCAGTTTTCCTGAAGACAATAAAACAATCATATCTTTACAAATCTGCAAATGATTTTCAGCACTCTTTAAGTTATGAAACTCAAAGATCTCTTTCCAGTCCTTTACTTCCATCCTAATTAGTTCAAAACATCTTTTTCAAAGAGAAATCTGATCCATTCAGCAAAGCCAAATGTGTCTGATAAAACCTACCCTCAAATATTCCTTTTATATTTTTCCTTAAGCTGAGGGTCAGTTTCAGACTGAGTCAGGCTTTTATACTCAAGGTGGGCCTGAAAAAGGCAACTTGGAATATACTGTAAAGATTTTACAAAATCACATTATGGTATTTGTCTATGCATGTTTCCTCATTTACAGGAAAATGATGCTTCCTTTATAAATTTTTTGCACTGTTGCCACGTTGTATACAAGCTGATGGGATTCCTTATGTTCTTTGTAATTACATCCCTTTGTATTTAGTGATCCTTCCCTATTCATCCAAGCAAGCCCCATCATTGACCCACACACTCCCATTCCACACTGTGTTCATCCTACCCCACCTCTACATCACATTCAACTCATACAACAGTTCACAATATTTCAGTAACACTGCCACCTGTTCAAAATCTGATGCGCCTATAGTGCTTAACAAATAAAGTTATCTCACAAACGTAGTCGCTCAGTGCTCTAGCCTTTGTCTCTGCCTTTTGTGCTTAGGAGCTACTTTTTGCCATTTCTCCATGGCCGTAATACTTTCTTTCTGCTTTTGAGCAGGTTTGATCTCACCTAAACCGCTTTCTTTAAGAACTGTGGGATGAACACAAAGGATCTAGAATCAGAAAATAAGATTAAATATTGAACTAAGGCCAGTACTGGGCAGACTTGCACGGTCTGTGTCTGTATATGGCCGTTTGGTAGAGGATGGGCTGGGAAGGGCTTCAATGGCTGGGAGGGTGTAGATGGGCTGCAGTAAGTCTTAACAGAGATTTCGGCAGTTGGAACCCAAGCACAGTACAGGGTAAAGCTTAGGATTCTTGCCCAGAAATAGCTAAGAAGAAAAAATTAAAAAATTTAAATTGAATCAGGTTGGGCAGACTGGATGGACCATTCGGGTCTTTATCTGCCGTCATCTACTATGTTACTATGTAACCTGTGCTGCTTCCTCAAATATGGAGACTTTTGGGGTATAAGCCTACCCAAACAAGAATAACCATCGAAAGTACACTCCGCAATCTTAAAGGCTCTCTGCCGCTGAAGGGTGACTGGAGTCTGAATACACTGTTACGTGCCAAACCTCTGAGTCAAAAATCTTCATTTTCTGCATTTGAACTTCTACTTTCTCTTTGATGGAATAGTCATACGAGCAAACAACTACCTATATCTCCTACTACTATTACTTATTATTATTTCTATAGTGCTACTAGTCATACGCTATGTTGTACATCAAAATATACTGTGGAAGAGACAGTCCCTGCTCAAAAGAGCTTACAATCTAGTCAAGACATCACTCACTGGCGATGGCAAAAAGCAGTGAGCCTTAGGATATCAATATCACCAGTATCTGTCTTTATCATTTCCTCTGTAATTCCTAACTAGTATTAGAATCTATATATATAAAATCGGATGTATGTATGTATGTGCTGCGATCACGCAAAAACGGCTTGACCGATTTGAACGAAACTTGGTATGCAAATCCCTCACTACCCGGGATGATATGTTCTGGGGGTCTCGCGGCCCACCTGCACACGTGGGCGGAGCTACAAACAGATAATCGGATTTCACCCATTCATGTCAATGGAAAAAATGTAAAGAGCTGCCAACGCAAAAACGGCTTGCCCGATTTGAACGAAACTTGGTATGCCGATCCCTCACTACCTGGGGTGATATGTTCTGGGGGTCTCACGGCCCACCTGCACATGTGGGCGGAGCTACAAACATAAAATCAGATTTATACCCATTCATGTCAATGGAAAAAATGTAAAACAGCTGCCAACGCAAAAACGGCTTGCCCGATTTGAACGAAACTTGGTATGCAGATCCCTCACTACCTGGGGTGATATGTTCTGGGGGTATCGCGGCCAACCTGCACACCTGGGCGGAGCTACAAACAGAAAATCAGATTTCACCCATTCATGTCAATGGAAAAAATGTAAAAACTGCCTCCGCAAAACCGGCTTGCCCGATTTGAACGAAACTT